>NC_138557.1:12266865-12281884 GCF_964273705.1 Natrix helvetica
GAGACAGAGGGAGGGAGGGAGAGAAAGAGAGAGAGAGAGACAGAGACAGAGAGAGAGACAGAGGGAGGGAGGGAGAGAGAGAAAGAGAGAGACAGAGACAGACAGAGAGAGAGACAGAGAGACAGAGGGAGGGAGGGAGGGAGAGAAAGAGAGAGAGAGACAGAGGGAGGGAGGGAGAGAAAGAGAGAGAGACAGAGAGACAGAGGGAGGGAGGGAGGGAGAGAAAGAGAGAGAGACAGAGAGACAGAGGGAGGGAGGGAGGGAGAGAAAGAGAGAGAGAGAGAGAGAGAGAGAGAGAGAGAGAGAGAGAGAGAGACAGAGACAGAGGGAGGGAGGGAGAGAAAGAGAGAGAGAGAGACAGAGGGAGGGAGGGAGAGAAAGAGAGAGAGAGAGACAGAGGGAGGGAGGGAGAGAGAGAAAGAGAGAGACAGAGACAGACAGAGAGAGAGACAGAGAGACAGAGGGAGGGAGGGAGGGAGAGAAAGAGAGAGAGACAGAGAGAGAGAGAGAGAGAGAGAGAGAGAGAGAGAGAGAGATTTCTCAAGCTCTTTGGGGCTGAGAAGAATTGCTGCAAAACTGAGTTTCCTGAAGCGGACCACTAGACTCCTAAACAACCAAAAGAGCAACATGCAGACAAAAGGCAAAAAAAAAGAAAAAACAGCCCCAGGAGCAAAACAAATTAAAGTTTGTGGGCATTGTTAAATGGACTGTTAAATTGGCCACACCCACTCAGTCACATGAACTAGCCACACCCACTCAGTCACATGACCACCTAGCCATGCCCACCCAGCTGGTCCGCCCCCCCCCAAGAGTCTGAGGGATCATGAATTGGCCCCCTGTTTAAAAAGTTTGAAGACCCCTGTTTTAGAGAGTCATTGGGGCTGCCTGGAGATCTGCAAGGGATATAAATCCTTCCATTCCTCATCATCCAGTCAGAGCTGAAGAAGCTTCTTGGCTGAGAAGCGAAACATCTTCAAAGAAAAAACCAGTTGCCTCTTGAAAAAGTACCTTTGGGATGACAACAACAGGGATACCTGCTTAAAAGTATCACATGTCTTTCTTGGGTTTTGGAGCCGAACAGACATGTGTCTTAAGTGTTTGAGTTGTATCTTTATATCAAGGGGTCCCCTTGACATACTGCTGTGAGTGAGTACAGAGAGAGTTTCACAATCAGCAATAATTATGAGTATGCATTTCACACAGCCATAACGGCTCAGCTGATGGTTGATATCCACTACTTTTAAACCATAAACAATCATTTGTTACAATGGCATAGAGATATACACCATTGTGTAGCATACGTCTCTATGCACAGTAACTGTTCCCTGTTTTGTTTTTAGTTTGCATTACTTCTTGGAAGGTTTTCTTTCCTCCCTCATCAAGGTGCATGTTATACATAACCTAATTTAATGGCTTCCAGTAATATAATGTTTTACCTAATTTGAAGTGAGCTTTCTTATCAGTGTGTTTTGCAATTAATTTAATCTTGTTTCTGTTATTTCCTTAGTATTTCTCTTAGTATTTCTCTTCCTCCTCCTCCATCCTGTGGAACCTCATTATATTTGCAAGAGTTTTAAATTAAAGTTTTGGATAGAAGTGAGATGATTATCAGTTAATTTAATTATGGTTCTGCATGTGGTCATTTAACAATATGACTTCTCTGTTTCACTATGGATTTTGCTCCTTTCTTTTCTTCCCTGCTCACTTAGAAGGGGGACATGTAGAAAACATTTCCATTTTCATTAAAGGAAAACCAGATCTGATAACCACCATGGCTAGATCTTCATTATATTTCCTTTCTTTACAGGTGTGGTTTTGATTTTGCAACCATTACCTTGTGTTAGTTCTACACAAAGTAACCGTTGACAATTGTAATGACATGTTTTGGTAACATTTTCCACAATATTTGTTGCTTGGATCACTTGATATAGTTTTAGCTCAACTTTAGATAATTGTTTTCTCGTACATGACTTGACGTGGGGAGAACAAAATTAGACTGTGATTTGTTATGTTAATACTTTAAAAAAAAACTTTCTCAAAGTTGTACTTTTTTTCTTGAATGGGATGGAAAGATAAGCAATTTAAATTTAAGGGAAGAAAAAAAAAAGACAAGCTTGTCTTCAGTTTTTTTTTTTTTTAAAAACAGCAAAGTGGAAAGTGTTTCAACTTAATTACATCTTGATAATTCAGAAACATTTAGCAGAATTGTAAATGCAAGGACAGTCTAAACACATAACTGAGTAAGAGATAAATTTCTGCTTCTTTAGAACGGGAAAATATGTGGTTATCCCCCCCCCCTTTATTCAGCACACCTCCTCCTCCCTTCAAGGTTAAGAAGATGGAGCGGGAAACATAGTGGCAAAGTTAATTTCCCCGCCGTTAAAAGGTGCCTGCAGAAGAGAAGTGACTTTGAATCCTTGCTTATATAAGCATTGAGATAAAGTGAGAGCTAATTAGCTACTTGTGACTTTAATGAATAGTGCCTGATTGTATGACTGCGAATAATGCTGAAGGGGTAAAGAAACAGATAATGTTACAATTTAGGATGACAACAGCGTAAATTAAATGCGCCTCATTAATTTTGCTTAGGCATTTTGATGCACCGGGGTTTGCTGGGGTGGTCATAGAAATTCCTACTTCGACATTGTTTAAGACTTAGTAAGTCTGAATTTTTTATCTGTAGCAAAGTACTTCTCTTTCTGAATAGATGTGGGCCTGTAGGGTGTGCAACTGTCCCAGTCAGTAGAAGAGGAGTTTAAGTGGTGAAGTAGCTTGGACTCATTATATAAAACATAAGGCAAAGTCTGACCTTCCCCCAGTACCTATGAGCCTTCCAGGTGAAAGCTACTGCTTTGGGGAGATTCCTGCATTATAGGCAGAGAACAATAAAGTGGCTATTTTGAACTCTATGTGTGAGTCTGTTTCTTTGTGCCTGTCAAGACCAGCAGCACTGGCAATTCATGGTTTTCCAATATCTCAGGCCCCAAAGAAGAGGGAGTCAAGCTATTCTCAAAAGCACCTGAGGGCAGGACAAGAAGCAACAGATGGAAACTAATCAAGGAGAGAAGCAACTTAGAACTAAGGAGAAATTTCCTGACAGTTAGAACAATTAATGAGTAGAACAAGTTGTAAATGCTCCAACACTGGAAGTGTTTAAGAAGATGTTGGATAACCATTTGTCTGAATTGGTGTAGGTTTTTCTGTCTGAGCAGGGGTTGGACTAGAAGACCACCAAGGTCCCTTCCAACTCTGTTATTCTATTCTATTCTATTCTATTCAGCACAAAATACTAAGTTGTGCATGAACTCATGACTTATTCTCCAGCGGATCTTTTCCTCCTGTTGTCCACATAACAAAAGACACCCTGTCAAGAAGTTTCTTTCTGTGGTGTGGCCACAATGTCCCATTTATCCCACAAGTGAAACAGGCTTAAGATGTCACAAGTCATACCATGATAAAGTAGGATTTCCCACTTTGGTTTCTGACACCGTCTAAGGGCAGCCTCGAGAGATATAAATCTGTCAGTCTTTGTCACCTTGAAGAGGAGCCAGGTGACTGGCAGTGACTTGAAACAAAAGCAAGGACAAGGCAAGAGGTACAACAAATTTAAATGCCATTGTAATTTTCTGCCAGTTCAAGGATGACTGGAGAGGATTTCAACTCTGGGTCTCAATTTAGAGGAGAAATAGCAGCCTTAAGAGCCTAAACATTTGGTGTTTATTATTTTTCCCATCACTGTCTTAACCTTCATCTTCATTCAGATAAATCATGCCCTTATCTATCATGTTCTGAAGAACTAGGAAAATATAGTGGTGATTGTCTCTTTCTTGTTCATTGACCTGAAGAAGGAACATCTGCATTAAAGAGAAATGGTTTTTTTTAAAAAAGAGGAATTTAACATTGGGCAAGCAAGTTATTGAGTTTGGTCATCAGTGTGAACATGTATAATTAACCTAGGTGTTTGAAGCATTTTTTTAAACTAACAAAATAATGAAAAACAAATTGTTTCCTGGAAGTACTTCCTGGGTGAGAGAAAGAGATCTTAGGGTGATCTATGTTTTTGGTTTACCAGCTGGCTGCTAGCCATCCTGATAGACTTTTGTCATCCATTGTCAAGGGTAGATTGATGCCTTCAATATTTCATAACTTAAAATTGTCATCCTTTTGCTCGAACTTTCTTATTACTTCAATTCTTGCATCTTCTACCTGTTTATTTATTCCAATAATTGTGTTTCCTTATCTTTCCTTCTCCACCCAATTAGAAGTAAAGTGCAATCATGAATAGTTTGTGAATAAACCTAGCTTTAGCCTGGAGCTTTTATTTGCTGCTATTTTTCCACTGATGTCTTATTTACAGTTTACAATTTAATTTATTTTTCCCAAGTTAAAAAAGCATGAACAATTCTTATTGTCAAAACAGGTTTTATTTAAAATAATAATTAGTGGCAAAATAGTTTAATTTTCCAGGCTGTCTGTTCTTTGCTTGTTTTTTTTTAATCACTGTTCTGTAAGATAATACATTTTTTATGTGGATGTTTGGGTTATACTATGGTAGATACATATACACATTTGGAAGGGACCTTGTAGATCATCTAGTCTAACCCCCTGCCCAAGGAGGAGACCCTATACCATTTCTGACAAGCATCTGTCCAATCTCTTCTTGAAAGCTTCCAGGGATGAAGCTCCCACAACTTCTGAAGGCAACTCCTGCTCCATTGGTCGATTGCTCTCACTGTCAGAAAATTCCTCCTTATTTTCTTCAGGGGCCTTGGAAAATAGCTTGACCCCCTCCTCTCTGTGGCAGCCCCTCAAATATTGGAAGGCTGCTCTCCTCTCCTGTACTCTTTCTAGAGTCTCAACATCTTTTTTATACTGTGATGAAACTACTTATGTGTCTACTTAAGATCATATATATATATATATATATATATATATATATATATATATATATATATATATATATATATATATATATATATATATATATATATATATATATATATATATATATATATATATATATATATATATATATATATATATATATATATATATATATATATATATATATATATATATATATATATATATATATATATATATATATATATATATATATATATATATTCCTCCCTTCCTCTTTCTTACATCACAGTGAATCAGGGAGATGGTTGCCCCATCTATTTCCAAATATTATCTTCTTTCACAGGTTTTAAAGAATGCCTTTTGATGCTTTGGAAAATAATTTGACCCCCTCGTCTTTGTAGGAGCCCCTCAAATATTGGAACAATGGTTGCAGGAACTGGGTATGGCTAGTCTAGTGAAGAAAAGGACCAGGAGAGACATGATAGTAGTATTCCAATATTGGAGGCAGTGTCACAGAGAGGTAGGAACATAATGGCTAAGATGCTGAGCTTGTCAATCAGATTGGCAGTTCAGTGGTTTGAACCCTTAGCGCCGCGCAATGAAGTGAGCTCCTGTTACTTGTCTCAGCTTCTGCCAACCTAGCAGTTCAAAAGCATATAAAAATGCAAGTAGAAAAATTGGGACCACTCTGGTGGGAAGGTAACAATACTCTGTGTGCCTTTGGTGTTTAGTCATGCCGGCCACATGACCACGGAGACGTCTTCGGATAGCGCTGGCTCTTCGACTTAGAAACAGAGATGAGCACTGCCCCCTAGAGCCAAAAATGACTAGCACACATGCCCAGGGGAACCTTTACCTTTACTTTCACAGAGAGGAGGGGGTCAACCTGTTTTCCAAAGCACCTGAAGGCCAGACAAGGAATAAGGGATGGAAACTGACCAAGAAGAGAATCAACCTGGAAATGAGGAGGGATTTTCTGACAGGGAGAGCAATCGACCCATGGAACAGAAGTTGCCTTCGGAAGTTGTGGGAGCCTCATCCCTGGAGGCTTTCAAGAAGAAACTAGAAATAGTATAAGTTCTCCTTCTTGGGTGGGAGGTTGGGCTAGATGACCTACAAGATTATTTTCAGCTCTGTTATTCTTTTAATCTCCCCCAATTATTATTATTTTTTCATTATAGGCTTATAGACATACTCCAATCTCAGAAGATTATCATCATTCAAACATAGTACTCTACCCTCAAAAAAGCTTTCACTGTTTCAGTGGAGTGCAACAGATCCTGCCAATATCATTATTTTTCCCTTCCAAAATCCTCCAATGGGATCAATGGGAGATTTTCTTTAAAAAATCAAAACAGATGAGACGTGTTGAAGATCACTTGGGTGAAAAGGTTACGATCCTTCTCTGTCAGCCTCCCTTCATGGGCAGTTTCATCTCAGATAGTTTCATCTTGCACCAAATTGTCATCGTGGCTAAGCGACAGAGTATTTTAAAGATGATTAGTTGAAGAAGCCACAGTATTTACACCCCCAGCATGCTATTTCGTAATTCAGAGTTGAAATACTGTGCCAACATACCCCTTGGTATAGACAACATTATTTTCCTGCAAGGTACATGAAAATTCTTTTTTCTTTCTTTCTGTTTTTCCTGATGTTGATTTTTAACCTCACTTTATTGTTGGCAGTGCAGAAATTGTGTTCTGCCAGTGTTGCCGTTATATCTTTCCATTCTTCTGAAGCTCCTCTGAATGCTTGCATTGCTCCATTGTGGTAAAACAAAACAAAAACAAAAACAAAGGAAGTATGTCCTTCTCATACTTCTATGTAGGGATACATAGAAACATGGGGATTAAGAGAGCTACTAAGCAGCTGTCTATAGGGACTGCATAACAATACATGGATAATAATATCCTGCTTGCCTGTTACCAAAGCATTGCAAGAATGCCAGAATTATCCCATAAGAATTCTCTGACAGTAGTTGTCTTCCGTCAGAACAATTAATCAGTGGAACAACTTGCCTCCAGAAGTTGTAAATGTTCCAACACTGGAAGTTTTTAAGATGTGGGATAACCATTTGTCTAAAGTGGTCAGGGTCACATGTCTGTCTCTCTGTCTGTCTGTCTGTCTGTCTATCATCTATCTATCTATCTATCTATCTATCTATCTATCTATTTATCTATCTATCTATCATCTATCTATCTATCATCTATCTATCTCTATCTAGCTCTATCTCTATCTCTATATCTGTCAGTCTGTGTTTGTGTGTGTGTGTTTGTAGATTTTCATGAGTCTCGGTATGCTGGTGTTGTTGTATTCGGGTCTTTTCTCATGTAAGATTGAGATTGTCTTGGCAACATTTCGGCGAGGTCTCACTCCCCATCTTCAGGCTGGGTTTTGGGCTTAAAGTGTGGTTGGAGCTGCCATCTTTCTATAAATCTTGGTGGGGTGTGTGTGGAGTGCTGGCTTTGTTTCAGTAAGTGGAATGATTGGTTGTGTGGTTGTATCATAATTGGTAGATTGGTGCTGATATGTGCTTGTTGTGTGTCCGTTGGTGTTTCGTGTTGTAACGGCCTGGGTGGTAGGTGGGTCTCGTTTGTTGACTAGGGCTGGTTTCCAGATGTCTGGTAGGCGGGAGGTATCATCACGTTTATTCATGTTGTGGGGTGTTTCTCTATTTCGATGGCTTCCATAATTATTCTCTTGTTGAGGTGTTCTGTTTTGGAGATTAACCTGGTTCCTTCAAAATTAATTTCATGTCCTGTAGCTTTAAGGTGCTGGAAAATGGATGAAGTTTTTTCTTTTTTTCTTACTGCGTTCTTGTGTTCTGTGATGTGTGCATTTATTCTCCTGTTAATTCGTCCTACGTCCTATGTATGTTGCAGGGCAGATTTGCATGGTATTTCGTAGACTCCTTGGTTTTCTAGCTGGATCTTGTCTTTGGGGTTTCTTAAGATGTTGTCTATTTTTTGGTCAGTGCTGAAGGCTGTCTTGATATTGTGCTTGTGGAGAATGTTGCTGATTTTAGCTGTGGTGCCTTTGATGTAAGGGAGGAGGGCGATGCCGTTGTCCTGTTCTGTGTCTCGTTTTTTGGGGGGAATCTCCCTTTGGATTAGGTTGATAATTGTTTTTCTTTGGAATCCATTGGAGATTAATACGTTTGTGTCTCCAACAGATTCCAAAACCCAGCCTACCAACACATACACACACACACACACACACACACACACACACACACACACACACACAAATATTACTGGAAGGAAACTTGTTACTATATAGTAACAAGTTTCCTTCCAGTAATATTTGTTTGTGTGTGTGTGTGTGTGTGTGTGTGTGTGTGTGTGTGTGTATGTGTTGGTAGGCTGGGTTTTGGAATCTGTTGGATATATATATATATATATCTATATATATATCCGGGAAAAGTTTTGCCTCCTCCTTCCCCGAAAATAAATACAATAAAATAACAAATTCCTCAAATGTTTTGACCTGTTATACAGGTGCAGCTGAAAGTTTGACAGGTCATTTCGAATCCCTTTGCTGTGAACAAATAGGAATATTGCAGAAGTTCTGTGAGATAAGAAACAGCTCAGATAGATTATTCCTACTTGGGTCAATACAGTTTGGATTTGTTGCCCTCGGCTGCCCTCTTTTACTGTAGGTTTATCTACCAAGCAGCCCAGTTAATACAGATTCCATAAAGGTCACCCAACCCAGTTTATACAATCTGCTTCAGCTCAGGAACTGTTGCCCCTCTACCCAACGTATACAAAGCTGAAATGTGTCTTTTCAGAATCAAGCTAATTTTCAAGAATGAAATAGAGAAATATTCAATTTCCACATTAGCAATAGCCCTTGGACTGCTTCACAGTGCTTTTTATAGTCCTCTCTAAGCGGTTTACAGAGTCAGCCTCTTGCTCCCAACAATTTGGGTCCTCATTTGACGCACCTCAGAAGGATGGAAGGCTGAGCCAATCTGGAGACAGTCAGGATCGAACTGCTGACAGGCGGCAGAGTTAGCCTGCAATACAGCATTGCAACCACTGGGAAGGAAGGAAGGAAGGAAGGAAGGAAGGAAGGGAGGGAGGGAGGGAGGAAGGAAGGAAGGAATGGCAATAGCAATAGCAATAGCAATAGTACTTAGACTTATATATCGCTTCACAGTGTTTTTATAGCGCTCTCTTAAGCGGTTTAAAGAGTCAGCATATTTCCCCCCCACAATCTGGCTCCTCATTTTACCGACCTCAGAAGGATGGAAGACTGAGTCAACCTTGATGCAGTGAGAATTGAACTGCCAAACTGCAGCTAGCAGTCAGCTGAAGTACTCTGGAGTGCTGCACTTTAACCATGTGCCACCTCAGCTCTTTTTG
This sequence comes from Natrix helvetica, assembly GCF_964273705.1. NCBI lineage: Eukaryota > Metazoa > Chordata > Lepidosauria > Squamata > Natricidae > Natrix > Natrix helvetica. Next base: position 12,276,099 of record NC_138557.1, read on the forward strand.
GGAACATTGAGAATAATTATTGTTTGTTTGTTTTTTCTTATTCCAGCTAAGTTTTTTTTAAAAAAATCTCCATCTCTACCAACTTCAAAAATCACTTTCTACTTCAAATGGAAGCTTTGAACTATCAGGAACACAAGTTTCCTTTTAAAAACTGTTCCAATTTGATGTCCCAATACTCACTATCTCATCTTCCTGATCTAAAGTTAATGATGGTGGTTTTTTAATTGCATCTACCTTAATGCTGGGGAACTGGAGCTCTGTCTTATAGCTTGTTTAGCAACCCATGGTTAAAGCATAATTTACGGTAATATATGAGCCCGGCTCTTATTCCAGACTTCATTCTGGGTTTTTATTGTTGTTATTTGCGAAGTTTTGTCTGACCTATCATGACCCCATGGACAATGTTCCTCCAGGCCTTCCTGTCCTCTACCATCCTCTGGAGTCCAGTCAAGCTCACACCAACAGCTTCAATGACTCCATCCAGCCACCTCATTCTCTGCCGTCCCCTTCTTCTTTTGCCCTCCATTGTTCCCAGCATGAGGCTCTTCTCCAGGGAGTCCTTCCTTCTCATTAGGTGGCCAAAGTCTTTGAGTTTTCTCTTCAGGATCTGGCCTTCTAAAGAACATAAGTCCCAATTTTCAATGGCATTGTAACTTTGAACAGTCACCAAACAAACGGTTGCAAGTTGAGCACTATCCGTACTGTATTCTGATCCATACATAACTGTTCCTCCTCCTCCACCACCTCCTCCGCCTCTTCCTCCATTTGTTTTGCTTTTAATATGTTGTTTTTCTTCCTTGAACTTCACTATGCCATCCTTGACCACAATCAATCTATACACACACAAACACACATACACGTGTGTGTATGTGTGTATGTGTGTGTGTGTGTGTTCCAGCTTAACTCTGGAACACCTTCAGCAATTTCAACCAATCTTGGTACACAGATGACTTACTTTCAGGGAATAAACACTATGATGGTAAGACAGCCCCTAACGCCCATAGGTGTGTGTGTGTTCTGTTGTGATACAGCCTGTTGTGCTGTCAAGTGGCTTCTACCGTACAGCGCTGTGGAGTTTCCATGGTAACGGCTTCACAGTACTCCACAAGGGGGCTCCCTCTGGTAATGGGGGAAATCCAACATTAGAAATTAAATTTGGTCCGGACATTTCCCCCTTATAAATAAATATCTGGGCAACACCGGATTATCGGCCATTATATATAAATATTAGTTAATAGGATGTGAGATGTGAGAACCTGAATATAGGTGGATTGGAATGTCCGTCTCAATGTCTATCTCTATCTGTGTGTGTGTGTGTGTGTGTGTGTGTGTGTGTGTGTGTGTACTAGTCCCTACAGTTGCCAACATTTTGAGAAGTCTTCTCTCTTGATTTCAAGAGGGAGGCAGGGAGGGAGACAGAGACAGACAGAGGCAGAGAGACAGACTGGGCCAGGGCCACATAGATGGCTACGTGCTTGAGCCAGGAGAAGAAATAAGAATTTCCAGGCTTCTAGCCTGATATTTTTAATCACTACAACAAATTGACTCATCTGGCTACCTAGTCTCATATTTTTAATAAGACTTAGGAATAATTTTTAAAGCCATTTGTGTAAGTTCTTTTTCCTCCTTTTGAGTAGTTTGCAACAAGATATTTGAACTTACAGTCCTCCTTTGGTGCTGGCAGGGGGAAAAAAACATCATTTTTTTTTTGGCCTGGCAGCTTTGTCTATTACACAATTGTGTGGTTGTTTGCCTCCATCTGGTGACCATTGCTGATATTACAGCAAACGAAAAGCACAGAAAAAGAGCTGTTGGGTGCTTAGTACCAGAAACGTGTCTTTCAGCCTTTTTGTAAGTCCCCTCATTCATTGGTTTTCTTTGACAGACTTGGATCTATGTTAAAAAAAAAACAGCTCTTACTTTTTCTTACTTTTAAAAATGCATGTGTTTTAACAGGCATTTTTTGCTAGTTCATTTATCCTTTAGGAAACACTTTAAAGACTTCACGTTTAAATGACTTATCCTAGGTCCCACCAATAATGTGTCCCACCATATATTTATAGTTTCAAACCAATAAAATGCACGCACAAAATTTAAAATGCAAAACTGAACTCTATATTATTTACTAAACTGCTAATAAGGTAAAGGTTCCCCTCGCACATATGTACTAATCGTTCCCGACTCTAGCGGGCGGTGCTCATCTCCATTTCAAAGCCAAAATGACAGCCCTGTCTAAAGACGTCTCTGTGGTCATGTGGCCGGCATGACTAAACATCGAAGGTGCATGGAACACTGTTCCTTTCCCACCAAAGGTGGTTCCTCTTTTTCTACTTGCATTTCTACGTGCTTTCGAATGGCGAGGTTGGCAGAAGCTGGGACAAGCAACGGGAGCTCACTCAGTTACACAGCGATTGACAAGCTCAGCACTTTAGCCAATGAGCCACCGCGTTCCATAAACTAATATACTGTGTTTAATATTTACTGACCTCTGCAAGCTGCAAGTATTCCTAAAAATGTGGAAAATATTTTCGTGGTTTCCAGTTTTGCCTTGGAGAGTCACAAGGGTGTAATGTTTTGGTCAGAGAGACAAGTACAATTTCTGCAATTATGTTTCTGAGTGCCTTAGGTAGTGCCATGGATATTTTAATAATTAATGGATTATTAACTCAGCTTCTATACCTGTAGTACCATGTAGATTTATTGTAGCGTCCTTCTGTGCTACCATTTGTAAATCAGTGGAATAGAAAATATAGGTAGCGATAGTTCCCATGTTTCCTCCCTTCACCACCACCACGAAATAAAATAATTGAATTAACCCCATAATCTTGGATCCTACATCACTTTGCATCAGAGAAACAACTCTCAGCATTTCAAGTAGCATCCAAAAGTAAATCAGAGTCCAAGGCAAAATATTGGTCAAAGTTCCAATTTATGAAGAGAGCCATTTTGGCCCATCTGGGAAAACCCAAATCTGAAAGTTTCCTGGTTTTCCCCACTTAGCTGAAAGTTCAAGATCTTTTCCCCACAGGTCCATCCCATGGTCCAATCATCCACTGCCATGCTGGCAGTTCCACCCATCCAGTTCCGGTCAGGTGCAGAGGTGCAAAGACAAAGGATGACCTTGGTTTTCTAGAAAGAATTTTGTTATGACTACGTATCATCTAACTCCATACAATCCCCCCTCCCATTTTTCCACAATAGAAAATGCATAGTAGAATATTAGAAAGTGTAGCAGGCCAAAGATCCAAAAGAAAAGATGGCTGCAGGCCTGTCACTGTTGGAAATGAGGAACTGAAAGTAAGGTGTACAGGGGTTTACGGAAAGTGACAGTTAGTGAAGTTGTGAAGTGTGTATGTGGTTAGAAGAAAAGTATAACGATAGGGTTCGAGATCAGCTCGGGGCCCTTTGATTTATAGAAGTCTATGTAGGATCTGCTATATATCATTAGACCCCCATTGAAATAGCTTCTTAATGCAAGTGTATTACTGCTATTGCATCTTTTATATCTATTCACTTCTTATGTTCCAAATTATTAGAAACAATAAGCCTCTTAAAGTAAGAATTATTGCTTGTTGTCTTTGTTTCCTATGGGAATTTTCTTATGACACTGTCATATGAACATAGAACACAGAGTAACAGTTGGAAGGGACATCGGAGATCATCTAGTCCAACACCCTGCATGAGCATGAGACTCTATACCATTTCAGACAAGTAACTCTCCAGTTTCTTCTTGTAAGCCTCCAGGGATGGAGCACCCACATCTTATGAAGGCCAGCTGTTCCACTGGTTAATTGTCCTCACTATAAGGAAGCTTCTTCTTGGTTCTAGCTTGCTTCTCTCTTCGATTGGTTTCACCCAAAACTCACTAAAAAGAGACCCAGGCTTTATGGCTTGCAAACTGTGGTTTATGGCTTGCTGTGATGCATCATCATATCAACTGTGGCATATTGCACAAATGATACTTAATTAAACAATATTTGAGCATAATATGCAGTGAATGCAAGGAAGCTCTGAGCAATGCGTGAGTTGTCTTGATTTATAAGCTGTCAGGAGAAAAAATGTTATGTTTCTTCACCCAAAAATGTATTCTTGGGAATGTATCAAATGTATCTTCATATTTTTGCAGGGCAATAGAGATGATCAGAACCATTACAATTCAATCAACTTTTTTTTAAAAAAAAAAACACCTCTATGATAAAAAGTTAAATGTACAGTTTTGTAGATTGATTAAAATGTAACGAGGACGTACGTGAGTTTTTATTTTGAAATAGAATATAGCTCTTCCTAAGATTAGGTGTGACCAATGTGCCTATTTTGCTACAACTTTGTCTTTCCAAAAAGAAAAGAAATATAATTACACCTTAAAGCTATGAAAACATCTGGGCATTTATCCCATTGAATAGTATAAAGACATAAAACAAGGTCTTTAAAGTTGCAGTTGAGATCACATTGCTAATATCAAGTGGATAATGATAATGATATTATTATTATTATTGTTGTTATTGTTGTTGTTGTTGTTGTTGTTGCGAAATACCAGGACTTAAAAATCGAAATCCAACGATTATGACACAAACCAGCAGTGGTAATTCCAGTGGTAATCGGCACACTGGGTGCTATTCCAAAAGCACTGGAATTACAGTTAAAACAGTTAAAATTGATTCTGATATCTTGTGGGTAGCCTCCATCCTGCAGATTTTAAGACTCCCACCCATGGGGCCAAATGATGCTGTTGGGGATACTTTCTTTGATTATGCATCCTATATAAACTGATTTTATAGGAAGCCATCTGATTGCATTAGATAGCGCACTGACATTTTGCATGTTACTTTTAGAAGAAATCAAAACGAACGTCGCTAATGATTTTTTTCCCCTGAATTTAATGAAGGCTTTTGATATGGTGCGGTGAAAAGTTTTGAAAGAAGCCTTCGTTAAATATGGATTTCCTGCTTATTAATTAATTGGCTTTATATGTAGCACAGTTTAAAGATGCCAATATCTATTTTTAACCTTGTTCCAAAAAAATTATCTGCCAGAAAAAATACACTATATGAATAACATACTGATTGGGGACAATTTTAATAATATCAAGTATGGCCACAGGAAGAAAAAAAAGTCAGTGTTGAAAGTAATATATAGTTTTTATATTATATTTTTTATATAATGTGGCCCCAGATTTCCAATCTCAATGGGAAAAGCTGGATTCTATTAGCAACCATACAATTCACTCACCACATTTTTGGACTATAAGACACACTTCCCTCTCCCCCCCCCAAAAAAGAGGGTGAAAATCTGGATGAGTCTTATATACTGAATACAGCAAAAAAAATTGCCTCCCAAAACCCCGCCCCCTTCACAGGGTTTGGGAGGTCTGCAAAGTGGTCCTGGGGCTGGGGAGAGCAAAAATGAGCAAGAAACGGATGCCCCTTTTGGCAAAAACGAGCTCATTTTCGCGAAAAAACGGGCCATTTTTTGCTTGTTTTTACCCCCCCCCCCCATTCCAGCCCCCAGGACAGTGGTGTGTTCCAGATCCCATTGGAACCGGTACAATGCAATGGGGTCTGGCGTCCACTACATGAATACGTGAAGCGCACACATGTGTACTTACCGCCTGCGACACTCCGTGCCGCTCCAGCTTCTTGGTGGAGCATTGTGCAGGCGCTGTATGCTCTGTGCGCAGGCGCAGAACCCCCGAAGAGCTCAAATACCAGTAAGGAGTGTGGGCAGGGGGGCGGGCGGGCCCTCCGGAGCACCGTACCGAAGGAGACCTGGTGCTCCCAGCAGGCACC
>NC_138557.1:12282084-12297084 GCF_964273705.1 Natrix helvetica
TAAGGGTTAACCGGAGAGGCAGTTTCTGTAAGCAGGGCAATCAAGATGAGGCTAGAAACAACACCAGAATGTTTCCTTCCTGCCTTCCTTACAGGATTAGCCCTGTAAGGTGGGAAAAAAACAAAAGGAGATTTCTTCCAACAACCAGTTATCCGAACTGCTTAGAATGTTAACAACCGGTTCTCCCGAATAGGTGCGAACTGGCTGAATCTCACCACTGGGGCCAGAGCCATATGCCAGCTATCAGCTGCCTTCAGAGTCAGACATCAGTGAGGCAGAAGAACAGCTGGAGCCTGTGCCCAGTGTGTGCATGCGCAGAGTTGCCAGACAAAGGGAACAGCTAAGGAACAAGGGTCGACTTGGGAGTAAGGCCTCAGGTGGACGATGAATGGCCCCTCCCATAGGAAATAAAAGAGGAGCACCGGGGGAGTGGAGTTTGCAGGAGACAATTAGTTCATTCCTGCATTCTTGCCAAGTATTGCGGTGTCTGAAAGATATCGGCCTGGCCACTCTCCAAGCCTGATAAAGGTCGGTGATTGTGAACTATCTGGAAAGACTGTGGGAGAGGAAAGACTTTGCTGGAGACGAATTCCCTGTAAATTAAATAAAAGGGGTTGATCAGGATGAGGACTCGGTTTTGTGCTGTTGGGGAAGCCTAGGTCAGAACAGGAAATAATGTTGCAATGGAATAGGAGTAGCTGTATTAACACTTGCATCAGCTCACTGAAGATACTTAGATCTTTCAATCTGAAGACCTGTGTCCTACCTCACTCACGGAGGACTCCGTTTTTCCTTGTTGAAACCTTCATGAATCTCAGCAGGTGGAGAATCATTTCTCCAGGAGAAACAATTTCAGATCTGTTCAGTTCTGGAAAATACCAGTTTCTGAAGGTATAGGTACTTGTTGCATTAAAATTCAATCGTGAATATTTACAGAGGTAGAAGCAGCATTAGGAAGAAAGGCCTTCTCGTGAACAAGAACCTTAGGACCATGTAGATTCTCAATCATTCAGGTCATGGTTGTCCCAAAGTTCTAACTGAAGAAGCTTCTTGGATGAGAAGTGAAACATTTTCAAAGAAAAACTAAGCAAGTCTGATTGCCTTTTGGAAAAAAACACTTTTGGACCAAGAGGGTAATGAGTGAGATTCTTGGAACCGGGAAGAGATGAGAAGACTCTGAGACATAAGGAAGTAAATTTTAATTTCCTATTTGTTGTAAACCAAGCACGACCATCAGTAATGCTAACAGATCTGGGCTAGACCAGCCATCGAATCATCATCTGGAGTTTGTAGCTTTAACTAGCCTTCATAGAATAGAATAGAATAGAATAGAATAGAATAGAATAGAATAGAATAGAGATGGAAGGGACCTTGGAGGTCTTCTAGTCCAACCCCCGGCTTAGGCAGGAAACCCTACACCACTTCAGACAAATGGTTATCCAACATCTTTTTAAAGACTTCCAGTGTTGGGGCATTCACAACTTCTGGAGGGAAGTTGTTCCACTGGTTAATTGTCCTCACTGTCAGGAAATTTCTCCTCAGTTCTAAGTTGCTTCTCTCCTTGATTAGTTTCCACCCATTGCTTCTTGTCCTACCCTCAGGTGCCTTGGAGAATAGTTTGACTCCCTCTTCTTTGAGGCAGCCCCTGAAATATTGGAAGACTGCTATCATGTCACCCCTAGTCCTTCTTTTCATTAAACTAGACATACCCAGTTCCTGCAACCGTTCTTCATATATTTTACCCTCCAGTCCCCTAATCCTCTTTGTTGCTCTTCTCTGCACTCTTTCTAGAGTCTCAACATTTTTTTTTTACATCGTGGCGACCAGAACTGAATGCAGTATTCCAAATGTGGCCTTACCAAGGCATTATAAAGTGGTATTAACCCTTCACGTGTTCTTGATTCTATCCCTCTGTTGATGCAGCCTAGAACTGTGTTGGCTTTTTTTGGCAGCTGCTGCACTTACAGTAACTCCTCACTTTCCACTGTGTGTGGGCATGTGAGCTTAAGAACCAACTTGGATAGCTGTTTTTGACTCTGGTGTATTTGCTACCTTTCCACCTTCTTCATCTCGGCACAATATGTCGTTTCCTGCAATGCTGGGTTTATCATGCTGTTTATCAAATGAGCTGCATTATAAACGGGATGAAAATTCTATTGGTTTTTTTGAGGGAAGCTTGATGGATTGGTAATTTATTATTCAGTGATGAGGATGGGACGAAATGTTCCTCAACGTGGAGGATAGAGGGACAGTTTTAAAAAGATGTCCCATCTTTGTCCCTTTGTGCCACCTTCCGGCTGCCAGCCACCACATTTTGATTAAAAGTTTATCAGTTTGCCGATGCCACTTGACTCCATCATATCACTGGAGGCAAAAAACCTTCCCATTGTTTGTTGAGCCCGGTCTGTGGTAGCCATAAGATAGATTCCATGCAACCTTAAGGCAGGTTGAATTCCCCAAATACAGTGAGATTCTTCTGCAAACCAAGTGCCAGAATCTATCAGTTCAAGTAGAGATGTAAACTGCACATCATCAGCAAACGCAACCGTCTTGAAAAGTCCAACTTTCGCCTGGTGGTCTCCCTCCAGAGAGAGCAAAACCTCTGAAAACCGTGAAAGCCTCCTAGATGATAACGGCCGTGCTGTCCCACGCTTGTGGCCAATGCCGAACCTGTAACCCAAGTGGGCTGTCACTGAGCATAGCAGTGGTGCACGAGAGATTTGAAGAACTTCATTCCATTACTTCTGCTTGTGACCGCTTCTCGTGCAATGAGACCTCCATGTAAAACTTAAATTGAGTGAAGTCTATGTTTAATATAATTTCATTTATTCAACTTTATAAAATAAGGTGGGGATAACCACCTAACTGCAAACTGGGTGATGTTCAGTCAAATTAAAGAAAATGGAGACTACTGTACAATAAGATAAGAATGAAATCAATAAGGGAGTAAGGAATGCAAAGGAAGGACATGGTGGCTCAGTGGCTAAGACGCTGAGCTTGTTGATCAGAAAGGTCGGCAGCTCAGTGGTTTGAATCCCTAGTGCCATGTAACGGAGTGAGCTCCCGTTACTTGTCCCAGCTTCAGCCAACCTAGCAGTTCGAAAGCACATAAAAAATGGAAGTAGAAAAATAGGGACCATCTTTGGTGGGAAGGAAACAGCATTCCGTGTGCCTTTCGCATTGAGTCATGCCGGCCACATGACCACGGAGACGTCTTGGGACAATGCTGGCTCTTCGGCTTTGAAACGGAGATGAGCATTCCTGACTTGCACATATGTGCGAGGGGAACCTTTACCTTTTAAAGGAATGCAAATAAGTTTGAGAGGAAGCAAATGTTGGGACCTATGTTTAAAACCAAAGGGAAATAAACAAAATGAAACTTGATTCAGCCATTGATTCAGTTCATACATTTCCAATGAGCCTCCGTCTAGATAGAGCTTGGGTACAAAATGTCCAAGGCATGGGAGTAAGGTTATAAGCCTCTGAACATAGTCAACTGCAGAAACCGTGTTTTGCATGTATGTATGTATCAGTGGTGGGTTCCCGATCTCGTTGCAACTGATACGGTTGCAATGGGGCCTGGCGTCCTCCACATGAATGTGTGCGGTGTGCATGCACACATGCGCAGTGCACACATGCATCTTACTACCCAGTGACACCTCCGCAAGCCTCCGCGATGCTCCAGCTGCTCGGTGGAGCATCGCAAAGGCACTGTATGTGCCATGCGCATGCACGGAAGCGCCAAAGGGTTTAAAGACAGGTAAGGAGTGTGGACGAGCAGTTGGACCCTCCAGAGCACTGTACCGGAACAGTACCCAGTGCTCCGGGCAGGCTTCGGTACGCCCGTACTGGGGCATAACACCTGCAACCCACCACTGGTATGTATACATGTAGCATTATTCCATATGATGAAAATGACAATAAACCCTAACAGCGATCATAAATAAAATAAAAACCATTAAACCAGGGGTGCAATCTACTTACCTTCACTACTGGTTCACAAATGTGAGTGCACGGGCCACCTCCACGCATGCCCAGTGCGTCAAAAACGGATGTGATGACATCCAGCTGGGTGGGCGGAGCCTGCTACTGAGCGTGCATGCAAAGGTAAGTAGAACAGCGAGGGAGGGGGAATCCGCTGTGTGACGCAATTTAGATCAGCTGATTGTTGGAAAGACCGGTTTGCCTGAACCGGCAGCATTTCACCCCTGCATTAAACATGCATATAAGATTTTAATGCAATTCAGCAGTCAATCTGGGGAAGATTTATTGTGAATTAGCAAACTCAGAATCGGTTTATTTTGAGTTGGCAAACTTTGGCATCTTTTTTAATGGATTGAGTTTTCCCAAGAGACTCATGTTGATTGATGCAACCCTAATCACCGTATAACTCCGGTTTTTTGAATCCTTGGTGACTGGGATGTACTTCATTTCAGAAGAAAATAAATCCTTTGATCTTTACTCACTTCTCACAAGTTAATCCCACAAATCCATTGTTGGCTGATTGAAAGATCTTTTCGGTCTGTGTTTGCCTTTAATAGAGCCATGATGGCATTTCCCTTTTTTCTCAACACGGGTTCCCTGCTGTCTTTGTGTACTTTGCGGTGACCTGAAGCTTGTATCCCTCTGTTTGGAATTATTTTGTCAAGCATCCCCTTCTTTGTAGTGACATTTTTTTAAAAAAAAAAAACACACCTCTTGATTCTCACTATATTATGCTTTCCCCGAAAGGACCGTTATCTGAGGATAAAGGAGCCCTGATTGCAACTTATAAGCTATAATAACCTGTGGACTAGAAGTAGAACTTAGGTAGTGCCTACTACATGAGTTATTTATGCATGGTAAAAAAAATATTTTGATTCAAGTTAAGAGAACTTCTTGTAATTATTTTGGTTAACAGTGCAGAAATAATTCACAAGAGCCTTCTTCCACATTTTTTTTACTTCCTAGCTTATCTAGGATTGTCTACTCTAAGTAGATAGTAGAGAGTTCTACTTAGGTCTCTGCTTGCTTGATCTTTTGATGTCTCATCTTTTCAACTTCTTAATAGGTGTGGACGTTAACATAAACATCCTTAACATACAATTAAAAGTAAAATTATTCCGATGCCCATTGCAGATAGATGTATTTATTATTTATTTTTATTTTATTAAATTTGTTAGCCGCTCCCTCTCCACAAAGGGACTCGGGGCGGCGTACAATAAATAAAACACATATTATAAAATTACACATTGTACGGAGGAGGTATAAAACACAATACAATATTATAATAACATAGCAATATTAAAATAAGTTAAATTAAAACCCCAATAGAAATTACAAGTTTAAAAATTGCCAGGAGGAATAAAATGGAGCTATTGTTGAGCCAGGCCTGCTAGTTGAAAAAGGTGGGTCTTGAGTTTTGAATGGAAGGAGCGGAGGTCGGTGGTAATCCTAATATCTGGTGTGTTGGATGGAAGCCCCTTGATACAGTATAAAGTTATGGGAAGATAGTTCTTCCTCTTCCACCCCTTTTTTTTAAAAAAAATGCAAACGTGGAAACAGTTCCTTGGAAACTGTTCACATGGAAACACCACACACAAAGCCATTTGTGTTCAGAAATATGTGATCTTTTGCAAACTTGTTTTGGAAGAAGGAGAAGGAGAAGAGGAGGAGGAGACCTGCTATACTTTAACAAAAGCAGATACTTGCAAGTCCAAATTTCCTGCAAATTGACTTCTTTAGACATCCAGAATAGACTCTGTTGTAGGATCAGTAGATTTTTTGTTTTCTGAAAATAGCCATAGATTGAAATTTGTATTTGAAATTACATAATGTGAGACCATTAAACTTTCCTTCCAAATCTCTTGAGTTTGCACTCAGCCTTCTTTATGGTCCAACCTTCACAGCCGTCCATTGCAACTGGGGAAACCATAGCCTTGACCACACGCACTTTTGTTGGCAGGGTGATGTCTCTGCTTTTTAGGATGCTGTCTAGATTTGCCATCACTTCCCTTCCCAGGAGCAAGCGTCTTTTAATTTCTCCGCTGCAGTCCCCGTCTGCAGTGATCTTGGATCCCAGCATAATAAAATCTGTCACTATCTCTCTCAATTTCTTCCCCGTCTATTACAAAGACTACACATTATTTATTCTGCCTGTGTAGGTATTGTAAAACTTGAGGGTTTTTGAACAGGAGCCAGATTGTTTTTGATATGTCAAGTTCAAAAGCATTTCCTCCTTTTGCTGTTTACACAAGTGACTTTCCCCACAGACCTGTGAGTCTGGGTGCCGGTTGGTTAAGTGAGGACTTCTGTGGCATCACTCGCAAAGTGTCTCTTTCTACTGACAGGCTAATCTACTTTTCATCGGCTTTAGACTCATGTGAAAACTGTATGTTTACTAGCAAGGAAGAAGGTGGTTTATTTAAAAAAAACAATAAACATTATTTGTTCTATAATAATAGAACTTAAACCACCACATATTTTCTTGTCCTCAACTTATGGCTACAATTGAGCCCTCATTTTCTGCTGCTACCATGTTTCCAAAAAAACTAAGAGAGGGTCTTATTTTATTTTGGCCCCCGAAATAAGTGCTTGGCCTTATTTTCGGGGAGGTCTTATTGTTTTTGAGGTTCAGGAGATGGTGAGCGTGGTCACCTCATGGCTGCTGCCGTGTTGCAATATTTTTGGGGAGGGCTTATTTTCAGGAGAGGGCTTATTTTAGCGCATGCACTCAAAAGCCCAATTGGGTTTATTATCCGGGGAGGTCTTATTTTCAGGGAAACAGGGTGAGGCATTGAGTTTAGCCTCATTTTACGGCCTGTCTTGCCACAGTTGTTAACTACATCACTGCACTTGTAAAGTTAGGGTTAACTTGTTAAAGTTAGTCACCTGGTTGCTATGTCAGTATGGCTTTCCCATTGACTTTGCTCATCAGAAGGTCAGAAAAGGGGATCACCTGACCTGACATTGCAACCATCATAAACATGAGTCAGTTGCCGAACCTCTGACTTTTGTCACATGACCATGGGTTGGCTGCAATGATCCTATGATGCAACGGTCATACTCTTGGATAAAAGAGGTAGAAATCTCTCTGCTATTACAGCCCTTTTTAAAAAGCAGACTTACAGAGAAAAATTCTTAATAAAAAAAACAATCCAATCAAATGTTGAATTTTTTAATCCACAAGTATATATAGAAAAAGTAAAAAAAAAAAGTAGAAGAAAAACTGAGCCTTCCAATTTAAAAAATAGGAAACATTTGCAGAACTTCCATTCATAAAAAAGATAATTAAAAAAGGATAACATACTAAGTTTAATGTAGCTTAAGTTTGCCGCTTGTTTTCTTTTGTCGTCAATTTTAATTTAGTTTTAATTTTCTTTGGGTAGTCTCTTTTCTAATAATAAAATTTCCTCACCAATCTGACACACTATTCTCTTCCATTTCCTTTCTGTTCTGGAGCTGTCCCAACTTCAGCAGCTTCAGGGCTGGGTTTCTGTCATCAGGAAAAAGAGCTTCTCCTGGATCAATCAGAGACTTTGCGGTGTCCCTGAGATCAGCAGGACATACTCTTCTCTATCCACCGTCTCTTCAGGATGGTTTAGGTCCAAAAGGACCACCCAGTGGCAGAAATATCAACGGTGATCTTGGAACTCCAAGATCACATGTCGTATCATCACGACGTCAGCTCTCTCTCTCTCTGAATGTCTGTAGGTTCTATAGGTGATAAATCCAATGAATAAATGAACTCTAACTTCTGGGGGGTATAATTGCCAGCTTTGCCACATTTTCAGTTTTAGTGTGCAACTGGGATTATGTCAGAGTTGACTAAATGCAGGATGATGACGAGAACATTTTATTCAAGATCTTGATGGAGTTTAAATCACCAGATGCTCAATAAAGCACATGATTGCATTTTATAAATCCAGTTTGTTTTCCCTTATACAAGTAAATAACGGTTTGAGAGTGAAACATCATAATCTTTTTAAACTTCATTAGAATTTTTAAAACTATAACAGCTAACAAGAAATAATATTTAGAATGAAAAAGGAACAAAGAACAAACACAAATGTTTTTAAATTAAATAAAAGAAACAATGATTGTAAAAAAAATAATGTTTGTAGAAGTTATAAATAGGGATATAAGTAAATTTGTTGCTCTACAGTTACATTATCATTTACATTTTCTATTATTATTATTATTTTTACTCTAATTATCAAAACCATATATCATGACTGTTTCTGTCTCATGCTAAAAGCCAATAAAGGATTTCCGATCATTGAAAAAACTAGACAATATCCTAGCTCTAATTGAAACAGTCAATTTGGTCATCATAAAATTTTTTATCATCACCTCCATTGTGGGCAAAGTCAAGTCTTTCCACCTTTGTGCATAAAATAGAGTCACTGTAGTTGTGACATACACAAAGAAAGATTCATATATATTTTTTTCAATGGCTTATCCATCAATCCCAAAAGTGAAGTCTTTCCACTGATTAATTGTCCTTACTGTTGGGAAGTTTCTCCTTAATTCCAGGTTGCTTCTCTTTTTGATTATTTTCTAACCATTGTTTCTTGTCTTGCCCCCTTGTGATTTGGAGAATAATTTGACCCCCACTTCTTTGTGGCAGCCCCCCTAATACTGGAATACTGCTATCATGTCACCCCTCATTCTTATTTTCTTTAGACTAGCCAGACCCAAAACTTACAGCTGTTGTTGTTTCCAGGCCTTTGATGATCTTAGTTGCTCTTCTCTAAACTTTTTCCAAAGTCTCAACATCTTTTTTGTAATATGGTGACCAAAATTGTTTGCCGTATTCCAGCTGTGGTCTTACTAAGGTTCTGTAAAGAGTTAAAAGAAGGGTCAGCCTACAATCCCTACATAGCTACAAATGGACTAAGTCCAACCCCCCCACCCCCCCTTTGAATTCCATTGACACTTATCTAACCCCAAACAGATGCTAACCATTAGTTGGCAGGGTTCATTTTATAGGCTTTTAGCAATGCCACTTTAATTGGACTTTCAATGTGGACCTTTTTGGTGTCTGACATATGAATCATGAAAATGGTCTGTTTGATTTATATGTAAGGTAAAGATCCCCTTGTTAACTTATATAATAGAGGATATAGATATCCTGAAGACTAGCTACCTTTCTAAATGTTGTGCTCCTCCAATAGGGAAACATGTTTAGAAAACACATATTTGGTGATAAGATGCCTTGAGGAATCTGCATGAGGGGAAATGGGATCAGGAGCTTTTTGGTGACTATTTCTTTGTAGTACATATTGAAATAAAATGGGTATTCATGGAATATATATATATATATATATATATATATATATATATATATATATATATATATATATGTGTGTGTGTGTGTGTGTGTGTGTGTGTGTGTGTGTGTGTGTGTGTGTGTGTGTGTGTGTGTGTGTGTGTGTGTGTGTTGTATTTGTACTGATAAATAAATAAAGGGATACTAGTATAGATCTATTTCGAGCTAATTAGCTCTCATCAGCTAGCCATACCCTTACTGGGATTTGAACCTGGGCTGTATTATATCTTAGGCAGGAGTCTTAGCCACTAAGCCACAGGCTCTCCTCCTTATCAGTTGAGCCAGGGAAATAGGTATGTATTTGTGTTACAACCCCTGGTATGCCTAAATATGGAGCTTTCTTCCTCCCAAACAGAATATAAAGATAAGACATCTGCATGCCATTTATCTGCTCTCTAATTTATTTGTGGTGTCTTGCAAGTAGAACATGATTTGAATTTCCCTACTGACTCCCAACTAGGTCCCTGTTACCAATATGTCTTGATGTCATGTAATTTTAAATATATTCACTGCATAGAGTGGGAAGTGCTGATAGATGCAATTTTAATATGAGGCGGTGAAGAATTAAAAGGAATTGGAGCAAAAGAGAAGAAAAAGACGAGTCCATCAGTTGGCATCCTTTCCAATAATTAACAAGCTTTCCTGAAATCCACCATAGTTTATTCCTCCATCAAAAAACCCCTTTCTCCTTTGCTAGCAAAAGACCAACATTGGTTTTCCAAGCGTGCACATCTGCCAGTTGCTGTTAAAAAAATACATTTCCAAATTACTTTTGCTTCTTTGCTGTATTCATACAAAAAATACAGAAAGTTTATTGACATCAGTTTTCATTGCTTTGAAAAGAAAAGCTACACCACAAAGATTATGTAAACTATTTTGTGTGTGTGTGTGGGGGGGGGGGTATTCTTACCATGTTTCCCAAAACTAAGACAGAGTCTTATTTTATTTTGACCCCCAAAATAAGTGCTTGGCGTTATTTTCGGGGAGGTCATATTATTTTTGAATTACAGGAGGCGGCAAGCATGGTCACCCCATGGCTGCTGCTGTGTTGTGCATCGCTGGGCCTGACATTTGCTATGGTTGCGGGATCAGCCATTAGGTAAGGATGTGTGGGGTGCCTGGAACATGTCCCCCCTCCCTTTCCCCCTCTCTAGCCGTGCCTCCTCACCTCTTGCTGTTTGCATGGCAAGCAACCAGAGGAAATGGTGGGGACTGGCTGCACATAAATCTAAATATTTTGGGGGAGGGCTTATTTTCAGGGGAGGGCTTGTTTTAGTGCATGCGTTCAAAATCCCAATTGGGCTTATTATTCAGGGAGGTCTTATTTTCAGGAAAATAGGGTATATATCATTGGCTTATCATATCTGTTGTGGCCCAGCAAGATCCAGTTGAGCTGCTGATGGACGCGGATAGCGAGGAAACATATGAGTCTGCCCTGGATGATGTGGAGGACCCTGTGCAGGGTTCAGACTCAGAGCAGGGACCAGAGAGGCTGGTTGGCCACCAGGAGGCGCCTGAGGCATGGAGCAGTGGGGAGGATCAAAGGCAGTTTGTTCCTGATGCTAGATTGAGAAGGGCTGAGAAACGGAAACAGCAACTCCATAGCAGACTCACAGAAGATGATTAAGCACAGGTGGTTGTGGATTGGCCCCTCCCAAGAGAGATTATAGGTGAGGCGTTGGGAGGGGACATTTGCAGGAAACAACCATTCAAATTAGTAGTGAAGAAAATCTAACTGTGTATTCTAGCCGGGTCTGTTCGTTTGGACTATCTGCGTTGCTTCATTCTAATTATCTGGGTTGCTCTATTGAACATGAGTTGTCTGGGCCCTCAGCCAAAGGATTCGTTATCTCAGTAATTAAACATTGGCAAACAGCCAAGCCTGTGTTCTGGTTTATTCACAGGCATGGGGGCGGTGGTCAGAACACATATCTATGTTATTGTTGTTGTTTTCTGTGAGACTCATGCTGTTCCAGAGGCTGTATTCTTGGGCAAAAGGGGATGCAAGGGTTTGTTAGTCAGTGGTATCAGCATAGTAGCCAGAATGCCCATCCATCACCTGCAAGCCTCATGTGATAATTGTTGTTGACTATCCTTCCTGAGAAATGTGGGTCAGAAAAAGGCCATGGGCTGCCTCTAAGTGGAATAATGAATGTATGTTTCGGTTGAGTTTCTTTAGCTGAATACACAACATTCTACTCAAGACTCAAATGGAGTTGGTAGTTTGCGGTTTATCATGCAATGAAAGCCCAGCCCATTCCATGGAATATAATGATTGAGAGACAATATTGCAAGTTAGAAAATTGAATTTTGTTAGTTTGGCTGTAAACATTTGCTGCAGTCTAGCTAAACCCAAGGACTGCAATAAGTGGCTTTTTATACTAATGTTGAATGGACAAATGGGCAGCCCCAGTCCTCAAAATCAAAATTATAAAAAGGAATCAACTCTAGGAATAGCATATATAAAGGCAAATTTTAAACTCTGCATAGACTTTTGAATATAGTGGTGACAGGAAGGGCATCCGACCATTAAAACACTCTTCTAGCTCCATTCAGATGTCCCAGACTCCACCACACAAGGGATTATGAGGTCATTAAATGAAGATGAAGATGATATACTTTTGAATATAATATGCAGTATCAGAATATGAAGTCTACAACTGACTCTCCATTTTTAAAGCTGGTTTGTTTATCTGCTGACTTCTCTTCTGATTACTCCATCTTAAGTTTATTATTTACATAATTTTCCTATAGTTTATTATATAGTCCAATCATTTTGTAAGTAGCTGGGGCTTCCTTATTGTCTCTCTTATAAATAGGGGCTGTTACGAATAGACTTTGATTAACAATCATTTATCCAGCAACTCTTAATTATGATAGTGTGGAGACTTACAATTTGTCCTCATAGTTACAGCCATCACAGCATCCTCCCCAATCAATGGCTCACCATTGCAATGCTACAACATTCTGCAGTTAAGTGACCAAATATTTGTGAGACAAATATCACAAGAAGTAAGGGTGGAGGATCATTAAAAAGAGATCCAATCTAAAACTTTCCTGACAGCCTCTACAGAAGTTGATGGTGATCATTGGAATAATTCAAGAATAGAGTGGACAGTCATTTTTCCAGAATATAGAGTTTCCTGCTTGAACAGGGGATTGGACTTTTTTTACATCCCTTTCAACCCTATTATTCTGTGTCCTATGTTCTAAACTAATTAGTTAGGCCCTTTCCAATCAGCATTGACTATCAGTTTTCCTACTAAGACAACTGGAAGCAGCTATCCAGAGGGCTGCAATTAAAGTAGGCATTATCAAATTGTAACTTGTGGATACAAGACAAAGTTCTACAATATACAGTAGTTTCCCCATCTAAGAAAGGGACCTCCAGGGGCAAGTTTTTTTTATTAATCTGTCAAGGCTTGGGCAGTAATTTCTCTATAATCGGATAGGGAACTGCACCACTATTCATTTACATAGGTACTGGCACTTGTCCTCAATTAAAAGAAGGTCTAGGGCAGGGGTCAGCAAACTTAAACACTCAAAAAGCCATTTGGACCCGTTTCCCACAGAAAAGAAAACACCGGGAGCCACAAAGGTCCTAACCGGAAGCCCCCCGTTCAATTCTGGAGCTGACCGGAAGTTCAGTTCCCCCCACTATAGAGTCTCTCCCTAGCACGGCATACTTTTTCCTCTACCTGTCATAACCGAAAGCACTATCAATTGTGGAGACAACTGGAAAACCCTCCCCTTGCCATAGAGTCTTCTCCTGGTGCACAGTGCTTCTCTTCCGTCCTCCCCCACCGGAAGGTTCTCTCAAAATTGTGGCACTGACCGGTGACGGAGCCGCAGCAGAGGGAGGAAAGAGCCACACGTGGCTCAGAGCCGCAGTTTGCTGATCCCCGGACTAGGGGAAACACAATAGCAGTGTTCCAATATCTCAGGGGCTGCCACAAGAAGAGGGAGTCAAGCTATTCTCCAAAGCAACTGAGGGCAGGACAAGGAGCAATGAATGGAAACTAATCAAGGAGAGAAGCAACTTAAAACTAAGGAGACATTTCCTGACAGTGATAACAATTAATCAGTGGAACAACTTTGCCTCCAGAAGTTGTAAATGCACCAACACTGGATGCTTTTAATAAGATCTTGGATAACCATTTGTCTGAAGTGGTTTAGGATTTCCTGCCTAGGCAGGGGGTTGGACTAGAAGACCTCCAAGGTCCCTTCCAACTCTGTTATTCTATTCTAACATGCCTGCCCAAAGGCTAGGAATCAGGATGACAGCTCATGTCCAGCTTCCATTCATCATTGCTTGCCATAAGAATTCTTCTAAGAGGTAATCCATTGAGAATTCTTTGCAGTGTTTTTTTTTTCCTCCGAGGGAAGCCTTGATGTTGTGTATTCCTAAATTGCGCTTCTTCGGGAGGGCAATTCTAAGTGGACATTAATTATCTGGGATCATGTATTGTATTGTGCCACTTTCATACGAGAAGGAAAAAAAAAACACATGTAAGCCAGAACCCAGCAAAATGGCTGCAGTCATTAACTCTGTCCCTTTGTTATTTTTCTTTTCCATTACTTTTGAGATAAAGACTGAGCTATGTTCCAAGCGAATAGACAACAGCGGTGCAGTGGGAATAGCAGACTCCGGTGAAATATTGAACACATAATAGGAGGAAGTGCAGAGAATGAAAATGAGAAGATAAGGCAACTACATGGGCCTTTGCGGAATAAAATCATTGACCAGTAAGATACTGGGATGTAATATGGTATTTAGGTGGAAAATTGCTCAGGCAGTAAAACGCCGGAGACTCCACTAGCATCATTCTCCCAAGACATCTTTATTATTACAATTTTCAAGTGCCGGTGCATATATCTGATGCTGAAGATCCTAATACAATAGTTAGGATAGCTATGTTGCTGAAAGTCGAAATTAAATGTCTTGCAGTTCTTAAGTGCATAATGAACCAATGTATTCTTACGTTTCCATAATTCAAATGGAGGCTGTGTGTTAACTTACATTTTATCTGTTGGTGTGGCTCTGTACACAGGACTGAACAGCTGACTCCACCTTCTCTTAAACAGAGTCTGCTACTTTGTTCACTGCTGTAAGCAGCAATCATTTTCTTTTCTTGGGCATCTGTTTTTCTGCATGGACTGTCCCCACCTATGGAACTGTATAATTCTCTCATTGGAAACTAAGCATCTATTATACATTCCATTCAGGAGAATGTGTAGGTAGACAAAGAAAACCATGTTTTGCATATTGGTTCCAAAGTTGGACTTTAGCACACATATACCGACCAAAGGCTATTCTAATCTCACTGAGCAAATTGCAAAATGTAGGAAATGTTTTCTAGCTTCTACCTTTACTAACATTAAAGGAAGCCTGGAAGGAAAGAGAAGAAGGAAAGATAGACATTCACAGAATAACAATGCTTGGGGACAAAGCATGTCTTCACAGCCTTCCAGATCTCGGGCTGTTCCAAAAATCAACAGGCATCAATAAAAGAAATGAAACATTAAATGATGTGTAACTCAACTGTATTCACATAATAACTTTTGTGAGTGTTATGGATCGATCAGATCTTCTTTTTCACACAAACACACCCACCCACCCACCCCCCACCCACCCCACACACGTATGTATATGTATGCATATGTATGCATATGTATGTATGTATGTATGT
>NC_138557.1:12304584-12356444 GCF_964273705.1 Natrix helvetica
ATTAATTTAATCTTGTTTCTGTTATTTCCTTAGTATTTCTCTTAGTATTTCTCTTCCTCCTCCTCCATCCTGTGGAACCTCATTATATTTGCAAGAGTTTTAAATTAAAGTTTTGGATAGAAGTGAGATGATTATCAGTTAATTTAATTATGGTTCTGCATGTGGTCATTTAACAATATGACTTCTCTGTTTCACTATGGATTTTGCTCCTTTCTTTTCTTCCCTGCTCACTTAGAAGGGGGACATGTAGAAAACATTTCCATTTTCATTAAAGGAAAACCAGATCTGATAACCACCATGGCTAGATCTTCATTATATTTCCTTTCTTTACAGGTGTGGTTTTGATTTTGCAACCATTACCTTGTGTTAGTTCTACACAAAGTAACCGTTGACAATTGTAATGACATGTTTTGGTAACATTTTCCACAATATTTGTTGCTTGGATCACTTGATATAGTTTTAGCTCAACTTTAGATAATTGTTTTCTCGTACATGACTTGACGTGGGGAGAACAAAATTAGACTGTGATTTGTTATGTTAATACTTTAAAAAAAAACTTTCTCAAAGTTGTACTTTTTTTCTTGAATGGGATGGAAAGATAAGCAATTTAAATTTAAGGGAAGAAAAAAAAAAGACAAGCTTGTCTTCAGTTTTTTTTTTTTTTAAAAACAGCAAAGTGGAAAGTGTTTCAACTTAATTACATCTTGATAATTCAGAAACATTTAGCAGAATTGTAAATGCAAGGACAGTCTAAACACATAACTGAGTAAGAGATAAATTTCTGCTTCTTTAGAACGGGAAAATATGTGGTTATCCCCCCCCCCCCCTTTATTCAGCACACCTCCTCCTCCCTTCAAGGTTAAGAAGATGGAGCGGGAAACATAGTGGCAAAGTTAATTTCCCCGCCGTTAAAAGGTGCCTGCAGAAGAGAAGTGACTTTGAATCCTTGCTTATATAAGCATTGAGATAAAGTGAGAGCTAATTAGCTACTTGTGACTTTAATGAATAGTGCCTGATTGTATGACTGCGAATAATGCTGAAGGGGTAAAGAAACAGATAATGTTACAATTTAGGATGACAACAGCGTAAATTAAATGCGCCTCATTAATTTTGCTTAGGCATTTTGATGCACCGGGGTTTGCTGGGGTGGTCATAGAAATTCCTACTTCGACATTGTTTAAGACTTAGTAAGTCTGAATTTTTTATCTGTAGCAAAGTACTTCTCTTTCTGAATAGATGTGGGCCTGTAGGGTGTGCAACTGTCCCAGTCAGTAGAAGAGGAGTTTAAGTGGTGAAGTAGCTTGGACTCATTATATAAAACATAAGGCAAAGTCTGACCTTCCCCCAGTACCTATGAGCCTTCCAGGTGAAAGCTACTGCTTTGGGGAGATTCCTGCATTATAGGCAGAGAACAATAAAGTGGCTATTTTGAACTCTATGTGTGAGTCTGTTTCTTTGTGCCTGTCAAGACCAGCAGCACTGGCAATTCATGGTTTTCCAATATCTCAGGCCCCAAAGAAGAGGGAGTCAAGCTATTCTCAAAAGCACCTGAGGGCAGGACAAGAAGCAACAGATGGAAACTAATCAAGGAGAGAAGCAACTTAGAACTAAGGAGAAATTTCCTGACAGTTAGAACAATTAATGAGTAGAACAAGTTGTAAATGCTCCAACACTGGAAGTGTTTAAGAAGATGTTGGATAACCATTTGTCTGAATTGGTGTAGGTTTTTCTGTCTGAGCAGGGGTTGGACTAGAAGACCACCAAGGTCCCTTCCAACTCTGTTATTCTATTCTATTCTATTCTATTCAGCACAAAATACTAAGTTGTGCATGAACTCATGACTTATTCTCCAGCGGATCTTTTCCTCCTGTTGTCCACATAACAAAAGACACCCTGTCAAGAAGTTTCTTTCTGTGGTGTGGCCACAATGTCCCATTTATCCCACAAGTGAAACAGGCTTAAGATGTCACAAGTCATACCATGATAAAGTAGGATTTCCCACTTTGGTTTCTGACACCGTCTAAGGGCAGCCTCGAGAGATATAAATCTGTCAGTCTTTGTCACCTTGAAGAGGAGCCAGGTGACTGGCAGTGACTTGAAACAAAAGCAAGGACAAGGCAAGAGGTACAACAAATTTAAATGCCATTGTAATTTTCTGCCAGTTCAAGGATGACTGGAGAGGATTTCAACTCTGGGTCTCAATTTAGAGGAGAAATAGCAGCCTTAAGAGCCTAAACATTTGGTGTTTATTATTTTTCCCATCACTGTCTTAACCTTCATCTTCATTCAGATAAATCATGCCCTTATCTATCATGTTCTGAAGAACTAGGAAAATATAGTGGTGATTGTCTCTTTCTTGTTCATTGACCTGAAGAAGGAACATCTGCATTAAAGAGAAATGGTTTTTTTTAAAAAAGAGGAATTTAACATTGGGCAAGCAAGTTATTGAGTTTGGTCATCAGTGTGAACATGTATAATTAACCTAGGTGTTTGAAGCATTTTTTTAAACTAACAAAATAATGAAAAACAAATTGTTTCCTGGAAGTACTTCCTGGGTGAGAGAAAGAGATCTTAGGGTGATCTATGTTTTTGGTTTACCAGCTGGCTGCTAGCCATCCTGATAGACTTTTGTCATCCATTGTCAAGGGTAGATTGATGCCTTCAATATTTCATAACTTAAAATTGTCATCCTTTTGCTCGAACTTTCTTATTACTTCAATTCTTGCATCTTCTACCTGTTTATTTATTCCAATAATTGTGTTTCCTTATCTTTCCTTCTCCACCCAATTAGAAGTAAAGTGCAATCATGAATAGTTTGTGAATAAACCTAGCTTTAGCCTGGAGCTTTTATTTGCTGCTATTTTTCCACTGATGTCTTATTTACAGTTTACAATTTAATTTATTTTTCCCAAGTTAAAAAAGCATGAACAATTCTTATTGTCAAAACAGGTTTTATTTAAAATAATAATTAGTGGCAAAATAGTTTAATTTTCCAGGCTGTCTGTTCTTTGCTTGTTTTTTTTTAATCACTGTTCTGTAAGATAATACATTTTTTATGTGGATGTTTGGGTTATACTATGGTAGATACATATACACATTTGGAAGGGACCTTGTAGATCATCTAGTCTAACCCCCTGCCCAAGGAGGAGACCCTATACCATTTCTGACAAGCATCTGTCCAATCTCTTCTTGAAAGCTTCCAGGGATGAAGCTCCCACAACTTCTGAAGGCAACTCCTGCTCCATTGGTCGATTGCTCTCACTGTCAGAAAATTCCTCCTTATTTTCTTCAGGGGCCTTGGAAAATAGCTTGACCCCCTCCTCTCTGTGGCAGCCCCTCAAATATTGGAAGGCTGCTCTCCTCTCCTGTACTCTTTCTAGAGTCTCAACATCTTTTTTATACTGTGATGAAACTACTTATGTGTCTACTTAAGATCATATATATATATATATATATATATATATATTCCTCCCTTCCTCTTTCTTACATCACAGTGAATCAGGGAGATGGTTGCCCCATCTATTTCCAAATATTATCTTCTTTCACAGGTTTTAAAGAATGCCTTTTGATGCTTTGGAAAATAATTTGACCCCCTCGTCTTTGTAGGAGCCCCTCAAATATTGGAACAATGGTTGCAGGAACTGGGTATGGCTAGTCTAGTGAAGAAAAGGACCAGGAGAGACATGATAGTAGTATTCCAATATTGGAGGCAGTGTCACAGAGAGGTAGGAACATAATGGCTAAGATGCTGAGCTTGTCAATCAGATTGGCAGTTCAGTGGTTTGAACCCTTAGCGCCGCGCAATGAAGTGAGCTCCTGTTACTTGTCTCAGCTTCTGCCAACCTAGCAGTTCAAAAGCATATAAAAATGCAAGTAGAAAAATTGGGACCACTCTGGTGGGAAGGTAACAATACTCTGTGTGCCTTTGGTGTTTAGTCATGCCGGCCACATGACCACGGAGACGTCTTCGGATAGCGCTGGCTCTTCGACTTAGAAACAGAGATGAGCACTGCCCCCTAGAGCCAAAAATGACTAGCACACATGCCCAGGGGAACCTTTACCTTTACTTTCACAGAGAGGAGGGGGTCAACCTGTTTTCCAAAGCACCTGAAGGCCAGACAAGGAATAAGGGATGGAAACTGACCAAGAAGAGAATCAACCTGGAAATGAGGAGGGATTTTCTGACAGGGAGAGCAATCGACCCATGGAACAGAAGTTGCCTTCGGAAGTTGTGGGAGCCTCATCCCTGGAGGCTTTCAAGAAGAAACTAGAAATAGTATAAGTTCTCCTTCTTGGGTGGGAGGTTGGGCTAGATGACCTACAAGATTATTTTCAGCTCTGTTATTCTTTTAATCTCCCCCAATTATTATTATTTTTTCATTATAGGCTTATAGACATACTCCAATCTCAGAAGATTATCATCATTCAAACATAGTACTCTACCCTCAAAAAAGCTTTCACTGTTTCAGTGGAGTGCAACAGATCCTGCCAATATCATTATTTTTCCCTTCCAAAATCCTCCAATGGGATCAATGGGAGATTTTCTTTAAAAAATCAAAACAGATGAGACGTGTTGAAGATCACTTGGGTGAAAAGGTTACGATCCTTCTCTGTCAGCCTCCCTTCATGGGCAGTTTCATCTCAGATAGTTTCATCTTGCACCAAATTGTCATCGTGGCTAAGCGACAGAGTATTTTAAAGATGATTAGTTGAAGAAGCCACAGTATTTACACCCCCAGCATGCTATTTCGTAATTCAGAGTTGAAATACTGTGCCAACATACCCCTTGGTATAGACAACATTATTTTCCTGCAAGGTACATGAAAATTCTTTTTTCTTTCTTTCTGTTTTTCCTGATGTTGATTTTTAACCTCACTTTATTGTTGGCAGTGCAGAAATTGTGTTCTGCCAGTGTTGCCGTTATATCTTTCCATTCTTCTGAAGCTCCTCTGAATGCTTGCATTGCTCCATTGTGGTAAAACAAAACAAAAACAAAAACAAAGGAAGTATGTCCTTCTCATACTTCTATGTAGGGATACATAGAAACATGGGGATTAAGAGAGCTACTAAGCAGCTGTCTATAGGGACTGCATAACAATACATGGATAATAATATCCTGCTTGCCTGTTACCAAAGCATTGCAAGAATGCCAGAATTATCCCATAAGAATTCTCTGACAGTAGTTGTCTTCCGTCAGAACAATTAATCAGTGGAACAACTTGCCTCCAGAAGTTGTAAATGTTCCAACACTGGAAGTTTTTAAGATGTGGGATAACCATTTGTCTAAAGTGGTCAGGGTCACATGTCTGTCTCTCTGTCTGTCTGTCTGTCTGTCTATCATCTATCTATCTATCTATCTATCTATCTATCTATTTATCTATCTATCTATCATCTATCTATCTATCATCTATCTATCTCTATCTAGCTCTATCTCTATCTCTATATCTGTCAGTCTGTGTTTGTGTGTGTGTGTTTGTAGATTTTCATGAGTCTCGGTATGCTGGTGTTGTTGTATTCGGGTCTTTTCTCATGTAAGATTGAGATTGTCTTGGCAACATTTCGGCGAGGTCTCACTCCCCATCTTCAGGCTGGGTTTTGGGCTTAAAGTGTGGTTGGAGCTGCCATCTTTCTATAAATCTTGGTGGGGTGTGTGTGGAGTGCTGGCTTTGTTTCAGTAAGTGGAATGATTGGTTGTGTGGTTGTATCATAATTGGTAGATTGGTGCTGATATGTGCTTGTTGTGTGTCCGTTGGTGTTTCGTGTTGTAACGGCCTGGGTGGTAGGTGGGTCTCGTTTGTTGACTAGGGCTGGTTTCCAGATGTCTGGTAGGCGGGAGGTATCATCACGTTTATTCATGTTGTGGGGTGTTTCTCTATTTCGATGGCTTCCATAATTATTCTCTTGTTGAGGTGTTCTGTTTTGGAGATTAACCTGGTTCCTTCAAAATTAATTTCATGTCCTGTAGCTTTAAGGTGCTGGAAAATGGATGAAGTTTTTTCTTTTTTTCTTACTGCGTTCTTGTGTTCTGTGATGTGTGCATTTATTCTCCTGTTAATTCGTCCTACGTCCTATGTATGTTGCAGGGCAGATTTGCATGGTATTTCGTAGACTCCTTGGTTTTCTAGCTGGATCTTGTCTTTGGGGTTTCTTAAGATGTTGTCTATTTTTTGGTCAGTGCTGAAGGCTGTCTTGATATTGTGCTTGTGGAGAATGTTGCTGATTTTAGCTGTGGTGCCTTTGATGTAAGGGAGGAGGGCGATGCCGTTGTCCTGTTCTGTGTCTCGTTTTTTGGGGGGAATCTCCCTTTGGATTAGGTTGATAATTGTTTTTCTTTGGAATCCATTGGAGATTAATACGTTTGTGTCTCCAACAGATTCCAAAACCCAGCCTACCAACACATACACACACACACACACACACACACACACACACACACACACACACACAAATATTACTGGAAGGAAACTTGTTACTATATAGTAACAAGTTTCCTTCCAGTAATATTTGTTTGTGTGTGTGTGTGTGTGTGTGTGTGTGTGTGTGTGTGTGTATGTGTTGGTAGGCTGGGTTTTGGAATCTGTTGGATATATATATATATATATCTATATATATATCCGGGAAAAGTTTTGCCTCCTCCTTCCCCGAAAATAAATACAATAAAATAACAAATTCCTCAAATGTTTTGACCTGTTATACAGGTGCAGCTGAAAGTTTGACAGGTCATTTCGAATCCCTTTGCTGTGAACAAATAGGAATATTGCAGAAGTTCTGTGAGATAAGAAACAGCTCAGATAGATTATTCCTACTTGGGTCAATACAGTTTGGATTTGTTGCCCTCGGCTGCCCTCTTTTACTGTAGGTTTATCTACCAAGCAGCCCAGTTAATACAGATTCCATAAAGGTCACCCAACCCAGTTTATACAATCTGCTTCAGCTCAGGAACTGTTGCCCCTCTACCCAACGTATACAAAGCTGAAATGTGTCTTTTCAGAATCAAGCTAATTTTCAAGAATGAAATAGAGAAATATTCAATTTCCACATTAGCAATAGCCCTTGGACTGCTTCACAGTGCTTTTTATAGTCCTCTCTAAGCGGTTTACAGAGTCAGCCTCTTGCTCCCAACAATTTGGGTCCTCATTTGACGCACCTCAGAAGGATGGAAGGCTGAGCCAATCTGGAGACAGTCAGGATCGAACTGCTGACAGGCGGCAGAGTTAGCCTGCAATACAGCATTGCAACCACTGGGAAGGAAGGAAGGAAGGAAGGAAGGAAGGAAGGGAGGGAGGGAGGGAGGAAGGAAGGAAGGAATGGCAATAGCAATAGCAATAGCAATAGTACTTAGACTTATATATCGCTTCACAGTGTTTTTATAGCGCTCTCTTAAGCGGTTTAAAGAGTCAGCATATTTCCCCCCCACAATCTGGCTCCTCATTTTACCGACCTCAGAAGGATGGAAGACTGAGTCAACCTTGATGCAGTGAGAATTGAACTGCCAAACTGCAGCTAGCAGTCAGCTGAAGTACTCTGGAGTGCTGCACTTTAACCATGTGCCACCTCAGCTCTTTTTGGGAACATTGAGAATAATTATTGTTTGTTTGTTTTTTCTTATTCCAGCTAAGTTTTTTTTAAAAAAATCTCCATCTCTACCAACTTCAAAAATCACTTTCTACTTCAAATGGAAGCTTTGAACTATCAGGAACACAAGTTTCCTTTTAAAAACTGTTCCAATTTGATGTCCCAATACTCACTATCTCATCTTCCTGATCTAAAGTTAATGATGGTGGTTTTTTAATTGCATCTACCTTAATGCTGGGGAACTGGAGCTCTGTCTTATAGCTTGTTTAGCAACCCATGGTTAAAGCATAATTTACGGTAATATATGAGCCCGGCTCTTATTCCAGACTTCATTCTGGGTTTTTATTGTTGTTATTTGCGAAGTTTTGTCTGACCTATCATGACCCCATGGACAATGTTCCTCCAGGCCTTCCTGTCCTCTACCATCCTCTGGAGTCCAGTCAAGCTCACACCAACAGCTTCAATGACTCCATCCAGCCACCTCATTCTCTGCCGTCCCCTTCTTCTTTTGCCCTCCATTGTTCCCAGCATGAGGCTCTTCTCCAGGGAGTCCTTCCTTCTCATTAGGTGGCCAAAGTCTTTGAGTTTTCTCTTCAGGATCTGGCCTTCTAAAGAACATAAGTCCCAATTTTCAATGGCATTGTAACTTTGAACAGTCACCAAACAAACGGTTGCAAGTTGAGCACTATCCGTACTGTATTCTGATCCATACATAACTGTTCCTCCTCCTCCACCACCTCCTCCGCCTCTTCCTCCATTTGTTTTGCTTTTAATATGTTGTTTTTCTTCCTTGAACTTCACTATGCCATCCTTGACCACAATCAATCTATACACACACAAACACACATACACGTGTGTGTATGTGTGTATGTGTGTGTGTGTGTGTTCCAGCTTAACTCTGGAACACCTTCAGCAATTTCAACCAATCTTGGTACACAGATGACTTACTTTCAGGGAATAAACACTATGATGGTAAGACAGCCCCTAACGCCCATAGGTGTGTGTGTGTTCTGTTGTGATACAGCCTGTTGTGCTGTCAAGTGGCTTCTACCGTACAGCGCTGTGGAGTTTCCATGGTAACGGCTTCACAGTACTCCACAAGGGGGCTCCCTCTGGTAATGGGGGAAATCCAACATTAGAAATTAAATTTGGTCCGGACATTTCCCCCTTATAAATAAATATCTGGGCAACACCGGATTATCGGCCATTATATATAAATATTAGTTAATAGGATGTGAGATGTGAGAACCTGAATATAGGTGGATTGGAATGTCCGTCTCAATGTCTATCTCTATCTGTGTGTGTGTGTGTGTGTGTGTGTGTGTGTGTGTGTGTGTACTAGTCCCTACAGTTGCCAACATTTTGAGAAGTCTTCTCTCTTGATTTCAAGAGGGAGGCAGGGAGGGAGACAGAGACAGACAGAGGCAGAGAGACAGACTGGGCCAGGGCCACATAGATGGCTACGTGCTTGAGCCAGGAGAAGAAATAAGAATTTCCAGGCTTCTAGCCTGATATTTTTAATCACTACAACAAATTGACTCATCTGGCTACCTAGTCTCATATTTTTAATAAGACTTAGGAATAATTTTTAAAGCCATTTGTGTAAGTTCTTTTTCCTCCTTTTGAGTAGTTTGCAACAAGATATTTGAACTTACAGTCCTCCTTTGGTGCTGGCAGGGGGAAAAAAACATCATTTTTTTTTTGGCCTGGCAGCTTTGTCTATTACACAATTGTGTGGTTGTTTGCCTCCATCTGGTGACCATTGCTGATATTACAGCAAACGAAAAGCACAGAAAAAGAGCTGTTGGGTGCTTAGTACCAGAAACGTGTCTTTCAGCCTTTTTGTAAGTCCCCTCATTCATTGGTTTTCTTTGACAGACTTGGATCTATGTTAAAAAAAAAACAGCTCTTACTTTTTCTTACTTTTAAAAATGCATGTGTTTTAACAGGCATTTTTTGCTAGTTCATTTATCCTTTAGGAAACACTTTAAAGACTTCACGTTTAAATGACTTATCCTAGGTCCCACCAATAATGTGTCCCACCATATATTTATAGTTTCAAACCAATAAAATGCACGCACAAAATTTAAAATGCAAAACTGAACTCTATATTATTTACTAAACTGCTAATAAGGTAAAGGTTCCCCTCGCACATATGTACTAATCGTTCCCGACTCTAGCGGGCGGTGCTCATCTCCATTTCAAAGCCAAAATGACAGCCCTGTCTAAAGACGTCTCTGTGGTCATGTGGCCGGCATGACTAAACATCGAAGGTGCATGGAACACTGTTCCTTTCCCACCAAAGGTGGTTCCTCTTTTTCTACTTGCATTTCTACGTGCTTTCGAATGGCGAGGTTGGCAGAAGCTGGGACAAGCAACGGGAGCTCACTCAGTTACACAGCGATTGACAAGCTCAGCACTTTAGCCAATGAGCCACCGCGTTCCATAAACTAATATACTGTGTTTAATATTTACTGACCTCTGCAAGCTGCAAGTATTCCTAAAAATGTGGAAAATATTTTCGTGGTTTCCAGTTTTGCCTTGGAGAGTCACAAGGGTGTAATGTTTTGGTCAGAGAGACAAGTACAATTTCTGCAATTATGTTTCTGAGTGCCTTAGGTAGTGCCATGGATATTTTAATAATTAATGGATTATTAACTCAGCTTCTATACCTGTAGTACCATGTAGATTTATTGTAGCGTCCTTCTGTGCTACCATTTGTAAATCAGTGGAATAGAAAATATAGGTAGCGATAGTTCCCATGTTTCCTCCCTTCACCACCACCACGAAATAAAATAATTGAATTAACCCCATAATCTTGGATCCTACATCACTTTGCATCAGAGAAACAACTCTCAGCATTTCAAGTAGCATCCAAAAGTAAATCAGAGTCCAAGGCAAAATATTGGTCAAAGTTCCAATTTATGAAGAGAGCCATTTTGGCCCATCTGGGAAAACCCAAATCTGAAAGTTTCCTGGTTTTCCCCACTTAGCTGAAAGTTCAAGATCTTTTCCCCACAGGTCCATCCCATGGTCCAATCATCCACTGCCATGCTGGCAGTTCCACCCATCCAGTTCCGGTCAGGTGCAGAGGTGCAAAGACAAAGGATGACCTTGGTTTTCTAGAAAGAATTTTGTTATGACTACGTATCATCTAACTCCATACAATCCCCCCTCCCATTTTTCCACAATAGAAAATGCATAGTAGAATATTAGAAAGTGTAGCAGGCCAAAGATCCAAAAGAAAAGATGGCTGCAGGCCTGTCACTGTTGGAAATGAGGAACTGAAAGTAAGGTGTACAGGGGTTTACGGAAAGTGACAGTTAGTGAAGTTGTGAAGTGTGTATGTGGTTAGAAGAAAAGTATAACGATAGGGTTCGAGATCAGCTCGGGGCCCTTTGATTTATAGAAGTCTATGTAGGATCTGCTATATATCATTAGACCCCCATTGAAATAGCTTCTTAATGCAAGTGTATTACTGCTATTGCATCTTTTATATCTATTCACTTCTTATGTTCCAAATTATTAGAAACAATAAGCCTCTTAAAGTAAGAATTATTGCTTGTTGTCTTTGTTTCCTATGGGAATTTTCTTATGACACTGTCATATGAACATAGAACACAGAGTAACAGTTGGAAGGGACATCGGAGATCATCTAGTCCAACACCCTGCATGAGCATGAGACTCTATACCATTTCAGACAAGTAACTCTCCAGTTTCTTCTTGTAAGCCTCCAGGGATGGAGCACCCACATCTTATGAAGGCCAGCTGTTCCACTGGTTAATTGTCCTCACTATAAGGAAGCTTCTTCTTGGTTCTAGCTTGCTTCTCTCTTCGATTGGTTTCACCCAAAACTCACTAAAAAGAGACCCAGGCTTTATGGCTTGCAAACTGTGGTTTATGGCTTGCTGTGATGCATCATCATATCAACTGTGGCATATTGCACAAATGATACTTAATTAAACAATATTTGAGCATAATATGCAGTGAATGCAAGGAAGCTCTGAGCAATGCGTGAGTTGTCTTGATTTATAAGCTGTCAGGAGAAAAAATGTTATGTTTCTTCACCCAAAAATGTATTCTTGGGAATGTATCAAATGTATCTTCATATTTTTGCAGGGCAATAGAGATGATCAGAACCATTACAATTCAATCAACTTTTTTTTAAAAAAAAAAACACCTCTATGATAAAAAGTTAAATGTACAGTTTTGTAGATTGATTAAAATGTAACGAGGACGTACGTGAGTTTTTATTTTGAAATAGAATATAGCTCTTCCTAAGATTAGGTGTGACCAATGTGCCTATTTTGCTACAACTTTGTCTTTCCAAAAAGAAAAGAAATATAATTACACCTTAAAGCTATGAAAACATCTGGGCATTTATCCCATTGAATAGTATAAAGACATAAAACAAGGTCTTTAAAGTTGCAGTTGAGATCACATTGCTAATATCAAGTGGATAATGATAATGATATTATTATTATTATTGTTGTTATTGTTGTTGTTGTTGTTGTTGTTGCGAAATACCAGGACTTAAAAATCGAAATCCAACGATTATGACACAAACCAGCAGTGGTAATTCCAGTGGTAATCGGCACACTGGGTGCTATTCCAAAAGCACTGGAATTACAGTTAAAACAGTTAAAATTGATTCTGATATCTTGTGGGTAGCCTCCATCCTGCAGATTTTAAGACTCCCACCCATGGGGCCAAATGATGCTGTTGGGGATACTTTCTTTGATTATGCATCCTATATAAACTGATTTTATAGGAAGCCATCTGATTGCATTAGATAGCGCACTGACATTTTGCATGTTACTTTTAGAAGAAATCAAAACGAACGTCGCTAATGATTTTTTTCCCCTGAATTTAATGAAGGCTTTTGATATGGTGCGGTGAAAAGTTTTGAAAGAAGCCTTCGTTAAATATGGATTTCCTGCTTATTAATTAATTGGCTTTATATGTAGCACAGTTTAAAGATGCCAATATCTATTTTTAACCTTGTTCCAAAAAAATTATCTGCCAGAAAAAATACACTATATGAATAACATACTGATTGGGGACAATTTTAATAATATCAAGTATGGCCACAGGAAGAAAAAAAAGTCAGTGTTGAAAGTAATATATAGTTTTTATATTATATTTTTTATATAATGTGGCCCCAGATTTCCAATCTCAATGGGAAAAGCTGGATTCTATTAGCAACCATACAATTCACTCACCACATTTTTGGACTATAAGACACACTTCCCTCTCCCCCCCCCAAAAAAGAGGGTGAAAATCTGGATGAGTCTTATATACTGAATACAGCAAAAAAAATTGCCTCCCAAAACCCCGCCCCCTTCACAGGGTTTGGGAGGTCTGCAAAGTGGTCCTGGGGCTGGGGAGAGCAAAAATGAGCAAGAAACGGATGCCCCTTTTGGCAAAAACGAGCTCATTTTCGCGAAAAAACGGGCCATTTTTTGCTTGTTTTTACCCCCCCCCCCCATTCCAGCCCCCAGGACAGTGGTGTGTTCCAGATCCCATTGGAACCGGTACAATGCAATGGGGTCTGGCGTCCACTACATGAATACGTGAAGCGCACACATGTGTACTTACCGCCTGCGACACTCCGTGCCGCTCCAGCTTCTTGGTGGAGCATTGTGCAGGCGCTGTATGCTCTGTGCGCAGGCGCAGAACCCCCGAAGAGCTCAAATACCAGTAAGGAGTGTGGGCAGGGGGGCGGGCGGGCCCTCCGGAGCACCGTACCGAAGGAGACCTGGTGCTCCCAGCAGGCACCGGTATGCCCGTATAGGAGTGTACCGGTCGTAACCCATCACTGCCCCAGGAGCACTTTGAAGGCCTCTCAAACTCTCTGCAGGCCCTATTTTTTCACAAAAAAATGAGGCATGCGGAGGGTGTGTGTTGGGAGGTCTGCAGAGTGTAAAAACTTTTTTAAAAAAATTATCTCTTCAAAATCTTGGTGCGTCTTATACTCTGCTGTGTCTTATACTCTGAAAAATAACCCCAGTGATAAACTTATCAATTGATCAAAAAAGCCACAATCAATCAATCAGTTAATCAGAATAGAGCTGGAAGGGAACTTGGAGGTCTTCTAATCCAGCCCCCTCCTCCCATTTTAGAGAAGCGGGTGCCAAATGGACTGCTAAATTGGCATCCTCATGGTGACGTGATCAAAATTTAGATGCTTGGCAACTGACTCATCTTTAGGATGGATTGCAATGTCCCGGGGGTGGGGGAAGGCGAGGGAAGGAGGGTGTGATTCACCTTTTGCAACCTTCTGGCAAGGAAAGTCAACAGGGGAAGCCCGATTGACATAACAACCGTGTTACTAACATAACAACTGCAGTGATTTACTTAATGACAGTGGCAAAAAGGTTGTAAAATGGGGCAACACTCACTAAAAAAATGTCCCATTTGACAACAGAAATTTTGGGACCAATTGTGGTCGTAAGTCGAGGACTACTTGTATGTACTTTGCACCAAAGGGGAAATTAAGTAAGGCTTCAATCCCTTGTAGTCTGAATAAGGTAAGTGTTGTGGCCCACCAGTGGCCAGCAGAGCTGGCAGCAGATTCGGAGAGTGAGGAGGTTGGGGAGGAACCTGGGCCAGTCCTGGAGTCTGGGGAAGGCTCTGATGAGGGCTCTGTGTCAGAGGCAGAGATGGGGCCAGAGCCGTCTGACAGTTATCAGCTGCCTTCAGAGTCAGACATCAGTGGGGCAGAAGAACAGCTGGAGCCTGTTCCCAATGTGTGTATGTGCAGAGCTGCCAGGAGAAGGGAACAGCTAAGGAACAAGGGCCGACTTGGGAGTAAAGGCACAGGACAATTTTTGTCAGGACAAGGAGTTATTACATGCTCTGGTGGAGCCTCGGTCCGGACAGTAAGATAGGATCCTTCAGAAACGGCCTGTTGTCTTTTTCGGTTGTCTTCATTCTTTCATCCCATCAGTGGTGGGATTCAAATAATTTAACAACTGGTTCTCTGTCCTAATGACCAGGTGTGTAGGCAGGGCTTGGTGGTCATGTGACCATGTGGGCGTGGCCAACTCAACATAACTCAGGTCGATGGGCGCTTTGCCTTAGTTGTGACAATGTAATAAGGGTTAACCGGAGAGGCAGTTTCTGTGAGCAGGGCAATAAAGATTAGGCTAGAAACAGCACCAGAATTTTTCCTTCCCGCCTTCCTTACAGGATTAGCCCTGTCAAGTGGGGAAAAAAAACCAAAAGGAGATTTCTTCCAACAACCGGTTCTCCGAACCTCTTAGAAAGTTAAGAACTGGTTCTCCCGAATAGGTGCGAACTGGCTGAATCTCACCACTGGACCCCATCCACATGTTCCGCCTTCCCCGTGCCGAGAACCATGCAATCTCCTTATTGCAGGAGGAAAAAAAAAATCTGTCTGCCTGTTTCCCTGCAGGAAGAGATATGACCCCCTCTCTGGAAAAAAGGGAAAGAAACCCCAAAGAATAGCAATGAAGTTTCCGTAAATTAACTGCGACATGAGCATATTGAATTAGGCTGCAAAGATGGCAGGTGTTTCTTGCAAACCAGATGGCTCCCTTTTTGTTAGCACAGTGGCAGCTGAGGGAAATGAAATAATATCCACGTTCATTGATCAGCTCATCACTTCCTGTTACATTACAAGAAAGGACCACTTTCCTTTCCAAAGGGCCTCAGCAATACAGCTGTTGCAACCCGCCTGGTTAAATCCTTTGTTCTCCATTGATGGTAGCTCAGGAAGTTTGCTAAACCCTTGGCATTCAACATGTGCAGGGTTTGTTTGTTTGTTTAAAAAAATCCTGCTTCCCTCCCACTTTGAAAGGATAAATGCATCTTATTCTGTATCAACAACCCTCTCTCTCTTCTTAAAATAATATTCTTTTAAAAAAAGCAATTACAATCGCCAGAGATAAAAGAGTATAGAAAATGTACCAATAGAAGAGAATATTTGTAGTTCGGGATTGAATGGTAGGATCCTTGGTGTCCTCTGAGTGTCATTGTTTTCTTGCAGATGTTTCTGTTCTGACCCAGGTTTCCTTAACAAGCAAGAAGCAAAGTTCTGGTCCCGGCAAAAACCTCTTTTATTTTCACGACTGTGAATTTCTTTAATTAAACAGTCAGCAAGGCTTGGCAAACAGTCTTTCCGAGGAATATTTATCAACACGAACCTTATCTTGCTTTGAGAGCTGCCAGATGACTAGTTTCCAAATGCCAGACAAGGCAACACTTGGCACAGAATCTCTTATAGTCACAAACAGAACTTTCAACTCTTCAAATGACCGAATAAATGAATTGTTTCCTGCAAAAGCCCCCTCCCCGTTCGCTCCTCTTTTGTTTCCTATGGGAGGGGCTGATCACCTTCAAGGTGTGACTTTACCCCTAAGTCGACCCTGCTTTCTTAGTTGTTCTTGTCTTCTGGCAGCTCTGCGCATGCGCACACTGGGAACAGGCTCCAGCTGTTCCTCTGCCTCACTGCTGTTTAGCTCCCTCTCTGCCTCTGATGCAGAGCCCTCATCTCAGCCCCCAGGACTGACCCATGTTCCTCCCCAACCTCCTCAATGTCCAACTCTGCTGCCAGCTCTGCTGGTTACCGGTGGGCCACCACAGTTTCATTACCCAATTAAGTAACATCATCCATGCTAGAAAGGGATAGCATTTCTAGCACTGATGATGTTAGTAGTTGGGTAATTTTTTCCTGCAAGGAAAGAACCAAGCTCAGATAGCTTGAGGGACCTCACAATGTAAAAAACACAGTTTTCCCACTCTTTGGACACTCACACACTGTGTGTGCGTGTGTGTGTGTGTGTGTGTGTTTGCCACCCCTTTATTATAGATTTTTAAATTGTTAGTAGCGGTCTGTTGGAATACAATGCACCAGCTGTAAATCAAGACAAAGATTTTAACTTAGGGACAAATAATTTCCGTTTAAAATAAAAAAAGACAAAAAACAAGAGAATAAAACCAACCCTTTACTTCCAACGTTCAAGGAGGAAAAAGAAAACAAACAAGATCTTAACAAGTCCTTAAAAGGAGCCTCGCAAAGTTGAATCATTGGGCTTCAGTGTTATTTTACACCTCGATCTGGTGAGCTGAACCTTCCAGCGATTCGTTCTCCAGATTGAAAGCAAAACATCTCCATTTCATTCTGTTCTGTTGTTGGAAGAAATGCCCACCTGGGTTCAGTTCAAAATGGGGGAAAAGACACTAGATTCATGGATACTGCTTGGAAGGATGGTTTTAATGGTGGACAGGACCACATGGTTTGAGGTCCTGGGCAAAAAGGCACATGGGAGGGAGAGAGAGAGAAAGAGGGAGGGAGGGTGATTTATACCCTCTGTTGGGCTTTGAATTTGAGCTTGTATTCTGATTGGTTGTCCGACTCCCATGGGGCCATGCAGGGACAACTCTGTAGGCTATCCTGAGTCGTGGGCTTGGTCGACTCTTGCTGGGTGATGATGTAATGAAATGGCTTTGGGTAATTCCTACTATGGCTCTGCCTGAAGGAGGTAGATCTTTGTTATGTAGAATAGACTGGCCCAGGCCTTAATGGCCCATTGACAAAAGAGGGATGGGGTTAAGTTTCTGCCTCCCTTTTAGGAGAAATATTCTGCCCTTTTAGTATTTCCCAAAATACCTCATTTTCCTAGGAGATGGTTGGGTGCTAGCATCCTTCAATGTCTAGGCAACCCTGATTTGAACAATATTTAAGGCTAACCTTAAATCCTAGTTCCAGGCCTATCGAGCAAACATGGTTTGTTAAAAATGGAAGCCAAAGTTTCCTATCTCCTGCTGATGGATACATGAAGATGGACGTGAAAGTCTCATAGAAAGGAAAGATTTGAGACTGTAGAAATCACCCTTTGTACAATAAGGACCTCCAATAGATGCCGTTCACTTTCTGTTTAAAACATCTCCACCGAAAGCAAAACCATGACAATTAGGAAGAAATGTTGAAGAATTATCCTAGTTACATATCAGAAGGGCTAAAACTTAGTTGTTTTTCTTTACACCGTTCAGTTTGCTTTGCTTTTGGGCAGCGGGTCGGCAACCTTAAACACTCAAAGAGCCACAAACACCATAACTGGAAGCCCCCCCCCCATTCAATTCTGGAGCTGACCGGAAGTCCGGTTCCCTCACCATAGAGTCTCCTCCTAGCGTGGCATCCTTTTTCCTCTACCCTAACTGAAAGACCTATTGATTGTGAAGCTGACCGGAAAACCTGTTCCTTGCTATAGAGTCTCCTCCTACTCCTGGCGCACCTTGCTTCCCCCCACCCTACCCAACCGGAAGCTCCTCTCAAAATTGTGGTGCCAACTGGCAACAGGGAGCCACAGTCGAGGGATGAATGAGCCACATGGGGCTCCAGAGCCGCAGGTTGCTGACCCCTGCTTTTGGGGTAACCTTAGTTTTTTTCTGATCTTTTTTTGGGTGGGGCTCTTAATTCTTCTTAGATACTTAATTCACTGAAATATTCATTGTACTTGAAGTTTGAATCTGAGTATTGACATTGTGAATTATTTAATTCATTTAAAATAAATACATTCTCTGTTTTCAGGTTGGGGTTATGATTATTTTTTAAAATCTTTTTATATTTTACTTGTACATCGTTCAGAGTCCCTCTATGGGGCTCTCTGGCTTTTAAACTGAAATAGTGACTAATTAAATACATTGTTTATAGATTTTTCCCTTTTATTTTATATCAATTGTTTGTTTTCCTTCCTTTTTCTTTCTTTCAATACTTCAGGATACTAAAGTGGATTGCAGCTCTTGTGTAGAAACATTGGACAGAAAAGTAAGTCCCTCATTCTAATGGCATTTTCTTGGTATATATTATTTGAAAAGGTTGTATTTTTTTTAATGAACATTGCTGCTGTTTTCTTTAAAAAGAAAAGAACGATTCTGGAGAAATAAGTAAGCACTATTACTTAGCTGTGGTAGTGCAGTGGTTAGGAGGCAGTACTGCAGGGCCAATGCACTGCTCACTCCAGGAGTTCGATTCTGAATAGCTCAAGGTTGACTCAGCCTTCTGTCCTTCCAAGGTCAGTCAAATGAGGACCCAGATTGTTGGGGACAATATGCTGACTCTGTAAATCGCTTAGAGAGGGCTGTAAAAGCACTGTGAAGTGGTATATAAGTCTAAATGCTATTGTGAGTGCTATTGCTATTACGTCTTGAACTTTGATTCTTTAGTTGAATATATAATTATTGTTGATTATTTCTATGACACACTATCAATATTATAGTAGCAGATAACCTCATAATTGATGGTGATGATAGACAGACAGATATATGGATGGATAGATACATAGGTGGTTGAGTGGATGGGTGGACGGGTGGATAGACAGATGGACAGATAGACAACCAGATCTATTTTCTAAATAAATAAAAAAAAGTTCCTTTAGGTTTCTCTCTATACTACAGCTTTGTGACATATGGATTTCCTGCTCCGTTCCCTTCCTAGAACTCTTTCTAGATAACTTCATTGAGCCTATATTTATCTACCATATGCATAGTTTCACTTTTAAGTCTCTTGCAGAAGACGTGGGTGTTTTTTTTAACCCACATTGTCTCTCTGAAGATTTTTTTTTTAAATGTTGGCTCTCTTAAACTTTGACTGCTCAACTATCTGAACATGTTTTTTGTAAACATGGTTGGTATGGAAATTTAGGGTATTGCTAACCAAGGTTAGCTTCAAAAGCAATGTTCAAGTTTGTCTTGTTAGCACAGAACCTTAATAAAGGAGTAAGGACTTGAGTTGGTTATAGCTTTGATGACATTACTGTATATGGAGATTCTCAGTCCTCCAGGTCACGGTTGTCCCAAAGGTGCTTTTTCAAGAGGCAACTGGACTTTCTGGTTTTCCTTTAAAGACATTTCGCTTCTCATCTAAGAAGCATCCTCAAAGAAAAAACAGAAAGTCCAGTTGCCTCTTGAAAAAGCACCTTTGGGATACTGTATATCTGTTTGGAGAAATTTAATTTGGATAGCCATGGTGCACCTCTCAGTAACTATTAGGAACAGAAGAAGAATGCTAATAGGATCTTGAAGAAGTACCAGAATGCCTGTGATGTAACATCAACCAAAGGCAACATGGGAAACTGAAATTGCCCAAGTGCCCTTCTTTTACTCTAGAAGAACAACAATTGCCCAAGGATTCAAATAAAAATCTCACTTCTTTAGTGCTACTATAATGCACACATTTAAAATGTTCACTAGAAGTATGTATCATTTTTTTGAAACCAAATTGTGCATATGGGAATGGTCGCTGTTGATGTATCTAATAGAGGTAGAAAATTTCTGCAACTATCTGTTGGAGTTCTGTACCTGTCCTGTTTGGTGTACCAGACAGCTTGGTACAGAGGGAAAATGAATGGGAAAACAGGTCCCAGAGAAGTTTGTTTTCATGGGGCTCTCGTATCTGGTTTGAACCTAGGAAGGGGGAGAGTTCGCCCCAAAGAAATAATTCCACAATGATAGGACGGAATGGGTGGCATTAATGTACATGTAACTAGTTGGGGACATTCATGAGCTGAAAAGGATGTTCACCCCCAAAATTGACATTCCTTGCTTTCTTGCAGAGCCAAGAAGAATCATCTCCTCCCCTCACTTCTCATTTCCCCTTCCTTCCTTCCTTCCTTCCTTCCTCCTTCCCTTCCCTTCCATTTCCTTCCCTTCTCACTTCCCCTCCCTCCACCCCTCCCTCCGATCCTCCCTCCCTTCCTCCCTTCCTTCTCTTCCCTTCTCACTTCCCTTTCCTCCCTTCCTCTCTCCCTCCCATCCTCCCTTCCTTCATTCCTTAGTTCCTTCCTTCCTCCTTCCCTTCCCTTCTCACGTCTCCCTTCCCCTTCTTCCCTTCCTCTCTCTCCCCTCCCTCACTTCTCCCTTCCCCTTCCTTCCTCCCTTCCTCCCTTTTTTCTCCTTCCTTTCCCCCTCCCTTCATCTCTCCCTCCCTCTTCTCCCCTTCTCTTCCCTTCTCACTTCCTTTTTCTTCCCATTCCCTTTTACCCTTCCCTTCTCTTTTTATGCACCTTTTTATAGTGAGACTATTTCCAATTCTCATTTCTTTTGTCTCTGATCAGCAGTTTTCCTGCCTTTTATAGCTACAATAAAATTTGCCAGATATGACAGCAGAACATATTCTTTCTTCTACCTTTTTTTTTGTTAAATGCAATTTTCATTTCTCAGAGGTGATCAAGCGAGAGGTGTGGGCAGG
Source organism: Natrix helvetica (assembly GCF_964273705.1). Taxonomy (NCBI): domain Eukaryota; kingdom Metazoa; phylum Chordata; class Lepidosauria; order Squamata; family Natricidae; genus Natrix; species Natrix helvetica. The sequence continues at coordinate 12,325,373 of NC_138557.1, forward strand.
GGGAGGAATTCTCTCATTGCAGCCAATTCCTTTCTCGTGATGAAACTTTTTCTAAAACAAGCCGTCTATCTTTTTTACTCTCCTTTCCTCGAACAGCAATTGTAGTTCCACAGCTGCTCAGAAGCCATTATTTTTTAAACTCCCCTTCTCTTTCTGCCATTTTTCCTCCCAGCCTTTTTAATCCAAAGCATGGCATCTGTACAAAATCATTAACAAAGATGTTTACTGCACTACATAATTCAGCCCCCTCCATTTTGGTGAAATTTTAAGCAGGAGACAAAATTTCTTTCATGCCTTCAGTTTTCAGACAAACACTCAGCAAGGTACAAAATTGGCCATTGTGCAATTTGTAAAATTGGCCATTGATGGCCTGAAACCCAGCCTGAAATATATCTCTGTCCGATGGATAGAGAGTGATGTCTTTAGACAAAAAAGGAGCCTTGCAGTTAAACTGATATGAGAAGGAAAGTGCCATCAAGATTCTTAACATCAGTGAATTAGAGAAGCAGCCTTACGTTATGGGCCAAGCTAAATCCTAACTCATTTCTGGAAGGTTTCAAAGTCTTAGAAATTGTTTCTGAAATGGCTTTTGATACTTTCTTCCACATCCTTGATTGAAACTTTGATTAGAGGGTGCGATATTTTACGAAAACCAAGTTGCTCCAGGAGTCACCCAGAAAAACAGGAAGGAAGGAAGGAAGGAAGGAAGGAAGGAAGGAAGGAAGGAAGGAAGGAAAGAAAGAAGAGAGAGAGAGAAAAGAAGGAGACACAGAGAAAGAAAGTGGCAGAGAAAAAAGATAGACAGAGCAAAAGAAAGAAAGAAAGGAAAGGAAAGGAAAAGACAGAGGGAAAGAGACAGAGATAAATAAATAAATAAATAAATAAATAAATAAATAAATAAATGGAAGGAAGGAAGGAAGGAAAAAGAAAAGAAAGAAGGAAGGAAGGGAGAAGGAAGGAAGGAAAAAAGAAAGGAAGGAATGAAGAAGGAAAGAAATGTTTTGGTCTTAAAACCAAAGGATGAAATCCAGGAAGAATGAAGCACATGTAAGTTCTCCCTGATTTGGAATGCAAAGTGTCAACCGTCCCATTGGAATATGCAAAAAAAAGAAACTGCTGGGACATCATTTTACCAAGAGTGTAACTTTACAGACAGACCTACGTAGGCATAGAAGAAGCAAAGCCAATTCTGGAGGTTCCCATAGAGAGCAGCATAGGTAAATTCCTCTTTTCCCCTTTAGGCCATCTCCTGCCCATTGTCCACAATCCAATGCATTCTTTTTAGAGAACTCTAAAAAGTTCTCATAACATGACCTTGACGTGTAGGAACTTTCTCAGGCTCAAGCCGGCTCCCTTGGCTCCCTCAGCCCCTCCCAACCTCCCCAAAAATCCCAACCCCTCTCTTCAGTTTCCGTTGTCAAGCTGTGAGAAGAATTGCAGGTGGCGATAGAATCCGAATCAGACTTGACAGACAGATCAAAAAGTTGTCATTGTCTGTCTATCCATCCTACTGAGATATATTATTGAAATTAGAATCACTTAGATCACCTTTCGGATCTCAGGGACCACTAAATTCATAATTTTAAATCCCGCGGACCACTAATATGATCTGCCTAATGACCGGCTGGGTGGGCGTGGCTAGGTGGTCATGTGACTGGGTGGGCATGGCCAACTATGTCACTCATGTCGAGGGGTACCTTGATGGCCTCTACTCACCCTTCCCCTCCCAGCCACTCCTCACCTGCACACCCGAGCTCCTTAGGACCCCAACAGGAAGCAGCTGTTGGAGCTAAGCAGCCACCACAAGAAAGATTTGGGAAAAAATATGGCTCACTTCAAATTGGATCAGACTGAGAAGGAAGCTCAGCAGAAGCACCTCACTGAGGACTACGAGCATAGGCTTTCCAAGCAGAAGGAAGACCTGTGGGAATGCAAGGCCTGGGACCCGCGCCTGGAGGCTCAACGGGCTGACATGGTCAGCCAGTTCCAGGCCATGATGCAGTCCCATTGGAAGGAGGCCCTCCAGCTCTTTGCCACCAGCAGCTCTTCCCTCCAGCCTTCACCTAACACCCTGCACCAGGAGGCCGAAGCAGACCCTAAGTTGGAATTTCTATCCCCCTCCAACTCACACAAAAAGACCCCAAAGAGGAGAGACTCTCTGCAGCAACACACATGTTCATTGTATGTATCCATGCCAGGGGCCATAGTTTTAGGACCCCTGATTTAGTGCAATATAAAAAATTCAAACACTTCTTCTGTGGGCCACCAAAATTTTCTCACTGATCACCAGTGGTCCATGGACTACCAGTTGGTGACCGCTGACTTAGAAAGTCTAAACTGGGACAAATGCTGTTAAATGTATTTTGCCTCTTCCAATAATTAGAAACGTTGAAGTAATTTTGGTTCATCACACAGGTCAGGCAGATATGTAGACTGGATTTGGCATTTTTATTCACTGTTATTCATTCATTTTTATTCATTGGAAAACATCTAGTCCAACTCCCTGCTTGAGCAGGAAAGCAAGATACCATTTCTGACAGATGGGAGAAATGTCTCTTCTTGAAAGCTTCCAGTGATGAAGTACCCACAACTTCTGAAAGCAATTGTTTTCACCGATAGGGACTTTCTCCTTCGTTTCAGATTAGATCTCTCCTTGATTAATTTCCATCCATTGTTTCTTGTCTTGCCTTCTGGTGCTTTGAAAAATAGTTTGACTCCCTCTTCTTTGTGGCAGCCCCTCAAATATTGGAACACTGCTATCACATCTCCCCTAGTCCTTCTTTTCACTAGACTAGACATACAACATTCCTTCAACTATTCTTCATATGTTTTAGCTTCCAGCCTCCTGATCATTTTTGTTGCTCTTTTCTGCATTCTTTCATAAGTTTCATGATGATACATTTCATAAGTTTCATAATTTAACTTTCATAGGTTCCATTATGTAATTATGCAGAGAGGTTAAATCCAGAAGTCTGTTAATTAATTGCTTGGATAAAGTGATATATGCATCCCAAATGGCCTTAGGGCCATGTGTTAAAGGTTAATGGACAGGAAAGGGTCAAGTCTACATTATTGCTAAAATGGTTTTGCAATGTCTGATGGATGTCAAAATAACATGAACAATAACTCCTTTTGCGGAGATAAGAGATAAACTTTGGTGACCTGTTACGCTTATTAAAGTGGATTATAAGATTTCTATCAATTTGGACAAGTTTTATTTCTGGAACAAATAAGTGCCACAATTTGCTTCACAGAAATTATTTCTTCTGGTGCACATAGTTTCTAGATCATTTTAGTATATTGGGGGGGGGGGAGATTAGGCTATTATTTCCTCAATTATTTCTATTTTTACTATTTTATAACTTGTAATATCTGCTGTAATTGTCACTGTGTTTAGTGTCTTACTATGCACACTGTCATATATTTATTTCACGTTGCATTATACTAGTACGATTTCTACAGTACACAATGTTATCGTTATATATAATAATGTTAGTCTCATAATATCCAGACAATGCTATAATAGTCCCTCTTCCTGTGGTCCAATTAGTCACAAAGAGTTTGGTAGGCACTGATACAAACTTCTATATCGAAGGAGTAGCAGAATGAAAACTCTTCCGTGAAGCAAGTTCAGCAGGAACAAGAAACTTCAAAGGTTGTATCTCAAATCTTGGCCAAACATCGGATGTGTTTCCCCCCCCCCATTTCCTAAAAAAGAGAAGCGAGCAGCTATTGAAATCCATATTTGCACACCTGATCTATATATACCTTAGCATGCTATCCACTGTGGCTGAAGTTTGCTTTGCTCTCCCCTGTCTAGTTGTTTGATTAGCCGTTGTCTTCTTTGTTGAGCCAACATGGCTGTCAGGTGCCCTGACATTCTTGGCAGCGTCCCCCGGAGACCACGATGAGGTGGGCCGCTAATGAGCAGCTGAGTGGCATAAGCTTTGTAGTGTAAGGTCCTATATAGCATCACCTTCCCTTCTCCAGCTCGGGGAAAAGAAAAAAAAGATTTGGTTGAGCATATCCTTTTGAGGTGTGTTTTGACAGAGGGAATCATTACTTTTTGCATGCACAAGGCACCGTGGGCCCTGATGAGATCAAAAGCTGTACAGGGATGCAATAATGTGACAGGTCAGCCGAGTTCAGTATCCCCCCCTCCCTTTTGTGTGTGTTGTAAAACGTTTCATCAGTTGGCACGATCTTCTTGGGGGATACAATATGCATAGTTGCACGTGGAGCTTCTTGGCCTGCAGTTAGGGATTTCTGTGGCAACAGCTGTCAAAGGGTCTCCTGGCTCTTTCCAGAAATTAATTTAAAAAATCCCCCGAGGAAGACAGATGATGAATTTTGAAGATACAGATGGGCAAAGAAGAAGAAAAAAATAAGGAGACTGACCAAGGTCATACCACATGCCCACATCCAAACACCAAGGGTTTTTTTCTTTTTCTTTCAAAACTTCATTGCTCTTGATTTTAGATATTCTTTTCCTTTTGAGTATTGAGTTTAATTATTCTATATAAAGTTTCGGATGGGTCGTGTGGTATGGGATCTATTTATGCGGGGAATCGGATGGCAAAAAAACTTCACTTTACAGCTAATTGATGATGAGAGAAGAGCTCTAAGAGAAGACTTGAGAGAGCATTGGAGAATCGGTCATTTTGCTAAGCAGAGGGGCTAATTGTTCAGTGGGAAGTCAAGAGTGATTAATTAATTAATATTCTCCAAAGCACCTGAGGGCAGGACAAGAAGTAATGGGTGGAAGATCATTAAAGAGAGAACCAACCTGGAATCAAGGAGAAATTTCCTGACAGTGACAACAATTAAGCATTGAAACAGCATAACTCTGAAAGTTGTGCAAGCTCCATCAAGGAAGGTTTTCAGGAAGAGATTAGACATTATTTTATTTAGAATGGAATGGGATAGAATAGAGTAGAGTAGAGTAGAGTAGAATAGAATAGAATAGAATAGAATGACACATGCAGGTGGAGACAGAATAACAGAGTTGGAAGGGACCTTGGAGGTCTTCTAGTCCAACCCCTGCTTAGGCAAGAAACCCTACACCATTTTTGAAAAATGGTTATCCAATCTCTTCTTAAAAACTTACAGTGTTGGAGCATTTACAACTTATGGAGGCAAGTTGTTCCACTGATTAATTGTTCTAACTGTCTGACTAGTAGGTTTCCTGTTAGTTGAAACAACCCTACATACCAGTGTTGGAAGGGACCTTGGAGGTCTTCTACTCCAACCCTCTGCTCAAGCAGGAAACCCTATACCATTTCAGATAAATGTTTGTCCAATCTCTTCTTAAAAACCCTCAACTGATGGAAGCAAGTTGTCCTACTGATCAATTGTTTTAATTGTCAGGAAATTTGTCCTTAGTTCTAAGTTGCTTGTCTCCTTGATTACTTCTTGTCCTGCCTTCAGGTGCTTTGAAAAATAGCTTGACTCCCTCTTCTTTGTGACAGCTCTGGAGATATTGGAAGACTGCTATCTAGTCCTTCTTTTCACTAGACATACCCAGTTCCAGCAAACATTTTTATATGTTTTAGCCTCCAGTCCCCTAATCATCTTTGTTGCTCTTCTTTGCACTCTTTCTAGAGTCTGAACATCTTTTTTACATTGTGGCAACCAAAACTGGATGCAGTATTCCAAGTGTGGCCTTACCAAGGCATTATAAAGTAGTATTAAGACTTCACATGATCTTGATTCTATCCCTCTGTTGATGCAGCCTACAACTGTGTTAGCTTTTTTGGCAGCCAACAATTTGGAATAGTATAAGGTCTCCTGCCTTGGGAAGGGATTTGACTAGAAGACCTCCAAGGTCCCTTACAGTCATAGGATTCAAGGATGATTTTTAGAGGAATTTGTATTATTAAAGCTACTTTGATGTACTATATAAAAGAGTAGGAGAAGCATTTGGAGGTCTTGATAATTATTTAAGATGTGGTGATGGGAATTATTTCACTAGAAAAGAAGAACTTAAAAATTGCAAGTTGGTCTCTCTTTTTTTTTGTGTGTGTGTGTGTGTGCTCAAGATGAGTAAAGGCGGAAGATTAATTTGTAAATTTACCCAATCCTATCTCTTCCTCTGGATTCATGTCTCGGAGGAGAAAAAGCAGGGAAATTGATGGAAGTATATAGTTCAATCCAAAGATTTGAGCCTACAGGCTTTGCAGGTGCTCTCCCTGGGATTCTTGCCAATCACTCAGTCACATTTTTGTGTGTGGTAGATTTATGAAGATAGTTGTAAAACAGGTGCTTTTCAATCCCAAGGATGATACACAGTTGTGAAAACAGCTGACTGGAAAAAAAAATAGGAAAGCAAATTTGAGAAATAAATGAACCAGAAAGGAAAAAAAAAACCTGAACAAGCCAGGTGAAAAGTGACATGTTTACACCTGTCCTGAAATGGGGAAAATATGAAACTAAGGTAATATTTGTGCTTTCTCTAGCGAGTGAAATGACACAACAAAGTATGTGAGGAAACTTGTTAAATCTGGACATGCTGTTTGATTTTATACTTGGAAATAAAATAGCATCTTGACTGGGGTTGGGGGGGAAATATGTGGATAGGCTTGTTCCATTTTTCAACTGCTTTTGTTTCTATACAGTTTTCAAGGTCTGCCCTTCTTAGAGTTCCTTCCAGTAGTCTAGTTAAGAAATTATGAAAGGATGAAATGCAATGAGCCCACTCACCTTTTCCATAAATGTCTTATACTTCTGGGACCAAACTATTTTATATAGTAAGTATATCATCATCCTATAATGCAGCATTGTAATCTTATTTAATTTTCTTTTTTTCTGAACTACTTCACATCCATTGCAATCCTGGATTCCGATAAAAAGAGTTATTTGTTTTTCTTCAGCAAACATTTTGCAAAAACAGCATCTAAGGAGTATCCATTTCCTTTCTTCCTTCCTCTTCCCTCTCCTCCCTCACCTCCCTTCTTCTCTTATTTATCTTCACTCTCCTCCTTTTCTCCTTTCTCTTCCTCCCCTCCCTTTTCTTATTCGCATCCCCTCCTTTCCTCCTTCCTTCCTTCCTCTTAAATCAATATTTTTTTTTAAAAAAAATGCCCTAGAATTATGACAACTTTAATTCAGAGAAACTCCTGCAGGCATTCAGCAGGATGAAACTACACACAGTTTCCTGATAAATGAAGATTTGGTACAGCCCGAGATCCTAATGGGGTGTTTCCATGCCATTTGAATGTGGCTGCCACTGGATGTTACAAACTCCCTTGTTCTTCCTGTCACTATGACATGCAATTATGGAATTTCACAGTAGAGAAGATGACAACTCCTCCCATTGTTCTTGTCTTTCTTTCTTGACTTAATCCAGCTGCATCCAGCAGTCAGTAATTTGATACAGTGACAGGTGGTAGCAGAGGTACCAGAAAACCCAGTCTCCTGACCTCCTGAAGTGGCTGCCCAACTTCCACTGCTACAAGGAGTTCAAAAGATGCACTGAGACTTGTTCTTTTCTTGGGCTAGAATATCTGCCATTAGGAAAGGAGCTACAAGTTTGACAAGAAATTGTTCAGAGTCGACATTGTCTTACTCTGATGGAAATGGCCTTGGTTCTTTCCGAATGCCTAACTTTGCCAGATTCCCAGAATGTGTTCAGACTGATACTGTATTTCCTGCTTTTCCAAACCAGTTTTATAATTACAATACAATACAATAGTAGAGTTGGAAGGGACCTTGGAGGTCTTCTAGTCCAACCCCCTGCCTAGGCAGGAAACCCTATACCGTTTCAGACAAATAGCTATCCAACATCTTCTTAAAGACTTCCAGTGTTGGGGCATTCACAACTTCTGGAGGCAACTTCTGTTCCACTGATGAATTGTTCTTTTCTTATTGATTAATTAATAAGAAATTATTAATTTCTTTAATTATTATTAATTAATAATAATTATTCATGCACAGAGTCACTTCCAATTGTCTATGGAGATTCTCCATCGTTCAGGCTAGGGTTGTATGCACCGAAGGTGCTTTTTCAAAGAGGCAGTTGGAGTTCCTTTTTTTCCTTTGAAGACATTTCACTTCCTGCGTCCTTAGAGTCACGGCTTCACAACTCCTTTCAGCAGTTCCACACCCATTTGCACATTCTTAGGTGACCTGAGGACACAGACAAATCTCCAAGTGGCCTCAATGACTCTCTAAAAGGATGCAACTGACCAGCTGTCTGCAAGGAATCTAAATCCTTCCATTCTCCAACCTTCAGTCAGAGCTGAAGAAACTTCTTGGATAAGAAGTGAAACATCTGCAAAGAAAAAGAAGAAAGTCCAATTGCCTCTTTGAAAAAGCACCTTTGGTAAATACACGTTGAACTCTTTTGCATACCTACCAAATGCAGCAGGAGGCCGCCAGGCTGCCCGTGCCCTCCTTGTACCCTTTCATGTGGCTCCTCTAAGACATTTTTAATTTTTAATGTGATTAAAGAGGAAACTTATTAAATGCATAGTGAAGTTACACAGTAGCTATAATTAATATAGGTCAGCATCATACCCAAAGCACTTAGTAATTGGGCTGTGATAAACAGGAAGCAAAAGCACCATTTTAGTTGAAAATGATGTTTAACAGATTAACAGAGTCGGAAGGGACCTTATAGGTCATCAAGTCCAAGTCTGACAGAAATGGCAGTCCAGTCTCTTCTTGAAAGTCTCAACTGATGAAGCCCCCACAACTTATGAAGGCAACTTCTGTTCCATGGGTTGATTGTTTGACTGTTAGAAAGTTCCTCCTTGTTACTAGGTTGAATCTCTCCTTGTTCAGTTTCCATCCATTATTCCTTGTCTGGCCTTCAGGTGCTTTGGAAAATAGCCTGATCTCTTCCATTCTGTGGGAGCCCCTCCAATATTGGAAGACTTCTAGCATGTCTCCCCTGGTCCTTCTCTTCCCTAGACTAGCCATGCCCAGTTCCTACAACTGTTCATCGTATGTTTTAGTCTCCACTCCCCTAATCATCTTGATTGTTCTTCTCTGCACTCTTTCTAGAGTCTGAACATCTTTTTTATAGTATGGTGACCAAAACTGGATGCAGAACTCTTGGTGTGGTCTTTCTTTATAGAGTGGTATTAGTACTTCACTTGATCTTGATTGTATTCTTCTGTGTCCAACCTTGGCTAATGTCTGCAATTTGAGTTGAATGCTTAAAAATTAAACAAAATAAGGAGTTCAGGTAGAACATATTGAACAAAATTTCATGATCAAAGGAAATAATTTATTGTAGTTTGTTTAATTTATTACAGATTTTTAACTGTCCAATACCTAATTCACTCTCTGGTGAATTGCAATAAAACTATGGCTTAGCATCAAATACCAAGGGAGTTTTATTATTTATTTCCCATCTTTTTGCTTATTCCTGGTTTGTTTGGTGGACCATGCCAGTCTCTTTGTAAAGATAAGCAGTAGTAGTACAGAATAAGAAATACAAATATTAAGCAATGAACTGAATCTAACCTGTGTCTCTGCTTTCTCCAGTAATAAAGCTATAATTAAATTAAACCACACTTTCTGAGGAAGGATTCAATTTGGCCAATAAGACATTGGTTAGAAAGAGAACCTCATGAATTCCAATCCATGTTCTGTATCTTTTTAAACTATACACATTTTCTTTTAAATGCTATGCATTTTCACTTAACATATGCAGGTGAGTAATCATTTGGGAGCCAAGAATATATCACATAATTTTTGAGAGGGATAAAATTTGAAGGATAAATGCATTCCAAGCCATATATCAGCCCAAGAAGAGCACACTAGATTGTTTTGCATTTATAAACGTAGACTAAACCCAATTTTCCAACATTTCTAGCTGATATGCATTTGATAAAGATGTAGAAATGAGTCAAGCTTTATGGCAACATCTTCTGTCTATGTGATATGCTCTGCTCCACTCATTTTATCAACACATATTTGCATGGGAGGAAAAAAAAACAACAACCCACACCAACATCTTCACACTGTCTCTTTTTAAGAAGAGTCTGACAGCCAGACAGATGAGAAACAGGAAGTCTCCAATCTTTAAATATGCAGTAGGTGCTATCCGGAAATGATTTATACCGTCTTTTTCCTCAGCTTCATTGGAATTTTATGATGGAGGTCAGGATATATTGTGCGGTGGTGTCACACATCACAGTTGCAAGAGAATACTAACAACAACAACAAGGGAAAAAAGGTAGTTTGCAGACCAGATAGTTAGAAGTCATCTAGATCAGCCATCCCCAACTTTTCTGGCTCTGCAGACCAGTAGTGTTGGTGGGAGGAGGGGGGGGGGAAGAGGAGATGGTTTCACATACACATGCCCCCCTTGTGCAAACACAGCTTTGTGTGTGCATTCACCCGCTGCTTGCAGAAACACAGCTTCGTATGCACACAGTTTGCAGAAACACAGTGTTGTGGCCCACGGGCAGTCAAGCAGAGCTGGCAGCAGAGTTGGACAGTGAGGTTGGGGAGGAACATGGGCCAGTCCTGGGGGCTGAGGAAAGCTCAGACGAGGGCTCTGTGTCGGAGGCAGAGAGGGAGCTAGACAGCAGTGAGGCAGAGGAACAGCTGGAGCCTGTTCCCAGTGTGTGCATGCACAGAGCTGCCAGAAGACAAGAACAAATAAGAAAGCAGGGTCGACTTAGGAGTAAAGCCACACGTTGGAAGTGATTGGCCCCTCCCATAGGAAACAAAAGAAGAATGAATGGGAAGGGGGCTTTTTCAGGAAAAAAAAATAATTCATTCGGTCGTGTCATGAGTTGAAAGTTCTGTTTGTGACTATAAGAGACTCTGTGCCAAGTGTTGCCTTGCCCTGCATTTGGAAACTAGTTATCTGGCAGCTCGCCAAGTGAGATAAGGTGCGTGTGGATGAATATTCCTCTGAAAGACTGTTTGCCAAGCCTTGCTGACTGTAAATGAAAGGAATTCACAGTCCGGTAAATGAAAGAGGTTTTGCTGAGACCCAGACTCTGCTTCGTGCTTTTAAAAGAAGCCTAGGTCTGAGCACACAGCTTCGCACGCACACAGCTTGCACAGCCCAGTTTCCAATGGGCCTGGGCCCAGTAACTGCCTATGGACCAGGAGTTGGGGACCCCTGATCTAGACAGAGAATTCCTTGATAGCATATTGATAGGAAAAACTGTGTGTAAGTGTGCATGTATGTAGTGTAATGAAAATGGTGTCCACATTTACTTTTGTGATCTCCCTCCCTCTCTGTCTCTCTCTCTCTCCCTCCCTCCCTCCCTCTCTCTCTCTCTCGAATTATAGTTAAAACAGAGTTTTCATAACGAGCATCATCTTCAATGTGGACTGCCAGAATTAAGTCTATTTCTGAAATAATTGGCTGCCAGCCATATAAAAGGTCGGGGGCATTAAAAAATAATTTTGTTTGAATTGGAGTTTCAAGTTGAAATCAGTCCAGTTGCTATGCTCAGTTGGCCCTGATTGTTTGAATTGGTCCAGTTTTCTTTGAATCAAATGAATTCAAGAAATTAGATTAGGCCGAATTCTCACAGGCTTATAAGAGACACCTCGTATTTCACTTCTTCGAAAGTATGACAATGGAATACTACATATGTATACTTGAGTCACCAAGAGTCATTTTAGACTTAGGGAGCCTTCTGAATCTAATTTACAAAAAATAAATACTCTAGTGATATTTTTTGGTATAAATTATTCCAGTATTATCATGTATTTAGAAGAAATAGCTCTTTCCTATGCTATCTATGCAGACTTAATTACTGCTCACCTGATATAGTACAATATCTCAGTTCATTTATTTTTTTATTATTTTATTTATAGGAATGAGGTAATTGCCCAACTCAAGCACCATAACTGGGGATGACTTGCAGAAATCAAAAGCAAAAATGAGACTAAGTATTCCAGTTAAAAACAATGCATAACCTTTGACTGGAAATCAAGAATTCTTACCCTCTTTCCATTGGAAGTCCAAGTATTGAGTTATCATACCGGATGGGCCCTCACTTAAGTTCTGTTAGCTAATATTGGAATAAACGTAGCTGGCTTATGTTAGAACATAGAATCATGGGTCTGGAAGGGATCTTGGAGGTCTTCTAGTCCAACCCCCTGCTCAAGGTAGGAGACCTTATACCATCCCAGGCAAATGGCTATCTGGCCAAGCCATTCCACTGATTCATTCTCACCGTCAGGAAATGTCTCCTTAATTTTAGGTTGGACCTCTCTTCCACCCATTACTTCTTGTCCTGCCTCTGGTTCTTAGCCCCACCCCTCTTTTCTGGGGCAGCCTCTCTGAAATATAGCTATGTTTTCCTAAATCCTTTTCATCATTAAATTAAACATCTACACCAGGTACGGGTTCCTATATTGGTGAGAACCGGTTTTCTCATGCACATGCCAGCTGTGTGTTGCTGGCGCATGGACAATTGAGCAAGCACAGAAACATGCCGGCAATTGCATAAGAGATAGGAGAACTGGTTCGGGGTTCGTGGCCAACTTGGGTCGCTCCTGGTTCTGTGGCCCAGGCCTTAATCCCAATACCAGTTCAGCCAAACTGGGCCGAATGAGAAATGAGAAGCTCATTTCCTTAGATGTTCTTCATACTGCACACATTTTGCTATTTTGTCTCTTTATTGGTATCGGAGTAAAACCAGAGTCAGGAATTCTTCAAAGCAATGGAGCACAACAATGTACGACAGGAGAAGACAGATGCAAGGTTTGCTTCCATTCTTTCTTTTTTAAAATAAAAAAGAACACACGCAGATACACAGACAAACACGCCTACATTATTAGATGTGAACAGAATGAACAAGTCTTCGGACCTCTTATCCTCTTTATTGTACTTCTTTGCACCTTTTCTATGGTCTCATCATCATCTCTCTCTCTCTTTTTTTATTTTATTGTTTTGTATCACTGTGATGGGAACTGGATGCAATGTTCCAAGCGTGGTCTCACCGATGCAGCATAAAGGGCACTATCAGTTCACATGTTCTTGAGTCTACCGTTCTGACCTAGGCTTGCCAAGATGATGAAGCAGAACTCCTTGCCCTGATAAGACCTCTTTCGTTTAGGTTAAAGAGAATTCCTTCCAGCAAAGTCCTGGCAAACAATCTTTTTATGAGATTTCACAACTACAGACCTTGATCAGGCTTGGAGAGCTGCCAGGCTGATATCTTCCAAACACCATGCTGTAGCAGCAATTACTTGGCAAGAAGGCAGAAACAGATCTTCACCGTAATGAATTAAACTAATTGTACCTCCTGCAAATTTCCCTCTCCTTTTGCGCCTCTTTATTCCCTACGGAAGGGGCCATTCACCGCCCACCTGTGCCTTTACTCCCAAGTCGGCCCTTGTTCTTTAGCTGTTCCCTTCTCCTGGCAGCTCTGTGCATGCGCACATCGGGAACAGGCTCAAGCTGTTCTTCTGCCCCACTGATCTCTGCCTCCGAAGGTAGCTGACAACTGTTGGACAGCCATGGCCCCATTTCTGCCTCTAACCCAGAGCCTTCATCAGATCCTTTCCCAGGTTGCAGAACTGGCCCGTGTTCCTCCCCAACCTCCTCACTGTCTGAGTCTGCTATCAACTCTGCTTGCCACTGGTGGGCCACAACATTTATGTTATGTTGAGCAAAATCACTGGATCATTTATGGTGGTATTTGCAATACTGGCTTAAAAGCTTTCCAGAATTGGCCAAATTTAGTAACTGTGAACTTGCTCCTTCTGCTCACATATAATAGAATATGGGTTTTTGTGCATTATCTTTTTTTATTTTTAAAAGGGGGATGGAAACAAACTTTGCATGTGTCTTCCCATGTCAATATGTTGCTGTGCTCCATTGCTTTGAAGAATACCTGACCCCCCAGTTCTACTCCAATACCAATAAAGAGACGAGCAGGAAGAAAATTGCAAATCCTATTGCAGTTCAGTGAAGTACAACAAAGGAAGAAGATAAGCTTTATGCCTCTTCCCTCCATGCATCATTTTATGCAAGAAATAGGCTCCTATACTGCTTTTGAGAAGAAGGAAACGCACCATGTTGGCAATTTGCAAATTTGATCATATTTTCCGTTCCATAGTCCTCCTTTTTTGTAATACCTGAAATTATGTTCTGTGCTATTTGCCCTTGGATTGCTCTTTACTTCACAAAAATACTTATATATCTGTATATGTAATAATTTAGCATATGTTTGAAAATGTATGACCATTATGTAAACTTGAAGATTGTTTGGATATTGAGGAATATGTTTTTGCTGAAAATACATAGGCTCTGTATTTGCCCTGTGAAACAATTGCAAGAAATGAAGTTGTCTTAGGTTGTTTCTTGTGTGTTCTGAATTGCAAAGGGATATCAAAAGTGACATTGCATTATTTCAGGAGAAGAAATAACAGATCGGTAACAGGAACAGATGAGCAGAGTTGGAAGGGACCTTGTAGGTCATCTAGTCCAACCCCCCCATCCAAGCAGGAAACCCTACACCATTTCTGACAGATGGCAGTCCAGTTCTTTTCCTGAAAACCTCCCACAACTTCTGATAGCAACTGCTGTTCCAATGGTTGATTGTTCTCACTGTCAGAAAATTCAGTGTTCATACTGCAAACCAGAGCTGGGTTCCTACCAGTTCGGACTGATTTGGCTGAATAGGTATTAACTCGGCCACCCACACACCTGAACCAGTTTGATTGTCGGTGGCGCCATCTTTATTTTTGCTTCTGCGCATGCACAGAACAACCTCCATTGCAGAAATGTATTCCCCTCCCCCCTTTTCTTACGTTCTGCACACGCACAGACCTTTTTAAGTGTGAATGTGCATGTGTGCATAGCGTATGTTTGGCCATTTTTTTGTGCACCAAACTGGCAGTATTGCATACCGAAGGATTCTGCAGCAATCAAGGTCATCTTTGCTAGAGTAGAAACTGCAGGAGGCTGAGGCAGTTCACTTCCATTTATGATGACTGAGATGTCTTTTTTATATCTGAGGAGTCAATCATTGGCGATTCTGAATGGAGGGTCTCCCCCACAGCTTGCGTTTTCCCTGGCGACTCTTCTCAGATTCTTAGAAGATGGAATAACCGGGCTGGAAGGAACCTTGTCCAATGCCCTGCAGGAGGCTTTATACCATCCCAGTCCAATGGCTGTTCAATCTCTTCTTGAAGACCTCCAATGATGCAAGTCTCCATTGCAATATGAATGAAAAAGATCCCTCAGTGACCAGTGTTCGGGTCCATGCCATGGAAATAGGAGTGTTCCATTGGATACTGGGCATCTCTAATCTTGACCACATCACAAATGACACCATTTGATGAATATGGCACCAATTATAGGACAGATGAGAGAAGGCCGGCTCTGCTGGTATGGACACAACCAGAGAACAGCACTTTCCACAGTTACCAAGACAGCCTACTAGAAGTCAATGGCCAGCATCCTTGCAGGCGTACAAATCAGAGATGGCAAGACACCATCAACAAAGATATGGAAGCCACAGATCTGTGCCCCGGAGACACAGCTAACCATGCAAAGTGGTGCTCAATGATCTGAAAAGCGGACCCTCCATCTGCGGGAATGTACTAGGAAGGAGAAGGAGGAGGAGGAAGTAGTAAAGTGTCCGGGTGCTCCTTGAACCAAGGACACACTTCTTTATTGCCCTACATTTGGGTTATAAAAATGTTTTGAACTAAAAACAATGTGAATCTTAATAGTAAACAGAACTCACAATTTGTAGTCAAAGGGAAAAAAAGGAAGCTACATCAAAAAGACAAAAGAGGAAAAAAATCATCTAAATTACCAGCACTTCATCAAAAACATCAGGGTACCAAAATTAAATAAAAAAAATAGATAGCATGCCTGCAAGCTGAGTAATGACCCATCTGTTCGTGATAGCCTTGATTTCTGTCAAAGATGGCATCTCGTTAAATGTATATCTTTGATTAGAGTTTCAACAGAAGCAAAGATCCGATACTTGGTTCTGATTTATCGGAATGGTGGCACTTTATTTTACTGGCAAAACAAACATGTGATGGTGAATCCAGTCTTTTGGGGGAGGAAAATAAATTATGTCAATTTGGGATGTAATGAGGGGTTAGCCAAACTGCATTTTTAAAAAAGAAAGATGTCAAAAATGGAAGGTACTGTTTAATCCCACAGTGAAAAGGTATCCCTCTGAACTATGCTTCCCCTGATAAGCTGTAGAATTAATCAAATGTTCAAGCATTCATATGCCGTCCATCTCACTATCAAATAACTTGGTGTTTCTCACCCTTGATTATTTGAAGATGGATGGATTTCAAGTCCCAGAATTCCTCAGCCAGCTGGCTGTGGAGTTCTGGGAGTTGAAGTCCACCCATTGTCAAGTGGCCAAGTTTGAGAAACACTGAAATCTATCTATCTATATAAAAATGGCTATGTGTGTGTGTGTGTGTATATATGTATGTTCCAGCATAACTCCTCAATGCCTTGAGAAATTTCAACCAAACCTGGTACACAGATGACTTACTCTCTGGAGAAAAATACTTTGTGGGGTAAGACACCCCTTTTGGGGTGTGTTTTCTGTTAAGATACAGCCTGTTGTGCCGTCCTGCCATCCTGGCTTCTACTGTACAGCATAGTGGAGTTGCCATGGTAACAGCTTCACAGTACTCCACAAGGGGGCTCCCTCTGGTAAGGAGGAAAATCCAACATTAGAAATGATGTTTGGTCTGGACATTTTCGCCCTATAAATAAATACTCGGACAACACCGGATTATTAGCTAGTAACTAATAAATAAAAGTAAGAAGCTCTGATTGATCCAACTCTTTTTTTTTTTAAATTAAACCTCTTTCCCCTTCCTTTCTTCCAGAATTCATTTTTTTGGTAATGAGCATGGCTAGAAACCTGATTTGTTTTGTTTTCTTTTTCTTTTCTTTTCTTACATTTGGGGAAACTTTTGTCTTTTGTAATGTTCAAGGTGCCCCTTGAACAAATACTTTTATTTAAAAATAGACTTTAGGGATCCAAAACACTTCAGGCCAAATGTTAAGAATGTATCAGCGAAAGGGAGAACTTCTAAAGGGTTAACCTTTTGAGCTGCAAGTTTATATACAAACTAGGATCTCAGAGAGTCACAGACTGTGTTACCGTTCCATAGTGGGCAAAATGCTTTCCCTTTTCAGTAAAGGATTTTGCGAGAAAGTTGCAGGAGGGTAGGTAACTAAAAGAGTAACAAGGTTGGAGAAGGAGCGCATAGAACAGTGACGGCAAACCTTTTTTGCCTCGGGTGCCAAAAGCACATGCACAAGCGCTATTGTGCGTGCTTGCGTGCCCAACCCCATAATTTAATGCCCGTGCTGTGCTCCCTGCACATGCGCATGTGACACTCCTCTTGCTAGCCCCGTGCATGCACACACGGCTTTCTTGGAGCCTGGGGAGGGCGCAAATGAGCCAATAACCCACTGAAATGTTTTTGTTTATTTGCTGTATGTCTTAGATCATTGTCTAGAACAGTGATGGCTAAACTTCTTCTCCTCCTGTGCTGAAATTGTGTGCGCTTGAGACAGTGCACATATGCATGCACATCCATAATGCAATGTGTCCCGCCCCCTGCACATGGACACACACCCTTGCAGTCCCCCCACCCCCTGTGTATGTGCACAACCCCGCTACTCCCCCACACATGCATACGACCCCCCCCCATGTCCCGTTTTGGGCTTAGCAGGCCTCTCTGAAGCCTCCTGAAACAAAAAATGGGACATGGGGGGGCATGCAGCACTACCTTGTGTTCCCCCCACGCATGCATGAACTATCATCGCCCCCCCTGCATGCCCACGCGTCTCCCCCAGCATGGCAGAGACCCCAGAATCAGCTGGCTGGCGGGAGGCACGTAGTTGAGTTGAGCTGGGCAACAGCTCATGTGCCCGCAGAGAGCGCTCCACATGCCACCTGTGGCACATTTGCCATAGGTTCACCATCACGGGTCTAGAATGTGGCTTAGAAAGTCTACTTTTAAACAGCCCTTCATGACCCCACAGACCATGTCCTAACTTATTTAGGGTTTTGATAAGGGTCCTACCCCAGTAAGATAGCACCACCTAGCTAACCTTGGTTCATCACCAAAATAAGCACGCTTAAATGTGGTTATTTTTTCAGTGAGGAGCCACCAACATATCCCTAGAACAGGAAGTGAAAACAAACAAACAAAATAATATCAGAAGACACTAATAGCAAAGCAGTTCTACAGCGATCAATGAAACTAAGCCTGTGAAGTCAACCTAAGTTGAGTTGGAGTTGAAGGAGATCCTTCTTTGATGGATCTCTACCGTCTTGCCAACTTTCAATTATGAAAACCCTCAAACAACCCACGGTCGGGATGGTGATCAACCACACCCAATGCCTAGACATAGTGAACCTCCTCACTGGACAATTCAGTTTCTGATTTATGTTTGGATGAAGAAATTAAGTTGACAGGCAAACATATTTTCTTAGCTTCTTGTGTGCATTTGATTGCATTTTATCTGTTGTGAATCTGTTCCAATTATTGGCTGGAAGAAAAGACAATTTTAGGATGTTTATAATGGGATTTTGGGTAGTTCTCTCATACTGAGGTCATTGCAGAGAGACAGAGGTAATAAGAGATAAAGCAGATAGGATAGATAGATAGATGGATAGATGGATGGAGATAAGAGATAAAGCAGAGATAGATGGATGGATGGATGGATGGATGGATGGATGGAGATAAGAGATAAAGCAGAGATAGATAGATGATAGATAGATAGATAGATAGATAGATAGATAGATAGATAGATAGATAGATAGATAGTTAGATAGATAGATAGATGATAGATACTTTCCTGGCCGGAAATAGAAATATGTGCTGTATTACATTACACACACACACATGTGTGTGTGTAATGTGTGTGTAAACATATATTTCTGTTCATTATTTGAAGGTTGTGTGTGTGTGTGTGTAAACATATATTTCTGTTCATTATTTGAAAGTTGTAATTCTTCACTTGATTTATTCCAAATCAGATACAAATTGCTTTCTTTCATCAGTGCCCCAGCACAGGAAAATATTTGTATTTTTGTAGAACTGTGTACTAGAAATTTACATACTATTTTTCCTGGTTCTAATAAATAAATCCCATTTTAAGACTCTCTGTGTGTGTGTGTGTGTGTATTCTTTTTTAAAAAAAATGTGTTTCAAGATCGATACATGCACACGACTGTATTTCTTCCTTATCTCATTACATAGAGATGGAATTCCTCTATTTTATTTTACTTGATTTTTCTCCTCTCTAGCAGTCAATTTCAGTCCATGTCACTTTTGTAGATATTCGTACATAAATCAATTTCACTTCATTTCTCCATCAATCTGCATTTTAACAAATTGCACAAAATTGCACAAAAGGCAGTAATATATTTTTGATAAAATTTTATTCATCTATTTGCGGCTTTATATTTTGATGTATTTGAGAGCTTATTTTCAGACTGGGTTTTTTTCCCCCCACAAAAAAATCAATATTATAACACAATAAAGCTTTTAAAATGAATAAAAACATCTAACAATAAAGTAAAATCATATCTTTTCTAACATTTTAGAATTGCATTCGTGTCTCTTTTACCCCCTAAAATATTTTAAAACATAAGCCTATTTGTTCTTCTGAATAGATGACTGCATAAAAATGTTCAGATGTGAAAATTTAAAAGATTGCTATATTCCTATTCATGCCTTAATATACAAAGTGGAGATCAATTTATTTTAAAATACAAAGAATATGCTTGAATATCTTTATTTTACCCCGTTTCAGAAATTAGAAATGAGTGTAAAGCAATTTCTTCCTGCTAGCAAAGTGTAGAATTTTGGATTTCTACATTTTCCTACCTTGCTACAACCTACAAAAAGATCAAGAAATGGGATACCACTTTTGGGCCTCAGAAAATGCGGACAAATGATATTCAACTATTTTTGGGTCTGTGGAAATACCACCCCAAGAAAAAAAAAAGATCTGGAAGAGACATCTACAACAATAGAAAAAAGAAAGGAAGAGAGGAGGAGAGGAGATGAGAGGAAGGGAAGAGAAGGGAAAGAAGATAGAGGTGAGGAGAGGAAGATGGAAAGGAGAAGGAGAGAGAGAGCAGGAAGGGGAAGAGGAAGAGAGGAGTAGGGGAGAGGAAAGGGAAGAAGGAAGGGAAAGGAGAGAGGAAGGAAGAAAGTAGAGAAGGGAGGGAGGGAGAAAAGGAAGGGAAAAGAAGGTGGTGTCAGAACAGGCGAGGAATGGTAAACAAAGCAACCCAAATAGTATATTATAACCCTGTAAAGGAATGATAAATGAATAAGAATGACGAATGTAAAAAAAAGAATAATAACTGTGAATGTATACCTATAATTGTATAGAGAACAATAAATACATAAATAAATAATATTTCCAAGGTGGGTGGGGGGAATATGGGCAGCCAAAGAGGCTGCAGAGGGATGAAAGTTATACAACAGAAAGTAAACTGTTAGTCACCCTCCCAGACACAAAGCACTAACTACATCACAAATTGAAATTAAAACAAACAAGTGGACATAACTTCTGGAAATTGGAGGATAGATTTCTGCATTGAGTCATAGGGCTGGAAGGGACCTTGGGGGTCTTCTTGTCCAACACTCTACTCAAGGCAGGAGACCTTATACCATCTTGGACAAATGGTTATGCAATCATTCCTTCAAAACCTCTAGGGATGAGCTTCCACAACTCCGGGAAGATAGCTCTTCATTGCTTACTAGTTCTCATGATCAGAAAACGGTTGGATCTCTCTTTAACTAGCATCCACCCATGGCTTCTTATCCTATCCTCAGGTGTTTTGGATAATAGGTTGACACCCCCCCCTTCTCACTCCTCCCTGTGTCAGCAACTCAAGAATTGGGAGACAGATATCATATGCCCACCAATCAGGGGTGGATTTCAATTTTTTTAGAACCTCTTCTGTAGGTGTGGCCTGCTTTGTGGGAGTAGCTTGCTGGCCATGTGACCTGGTGGGAGTGGCTTGCCAGACATGTGACTGGGTGGGCGTGGCCAACTTGTAAAATGTGGTGAAACTCACTTAACAATGCTCTTGCTTAGCAACCAAAATCTGGGCTCAAAAACTCTGGCATTTGAAGCACACAAGTCTAAAATCTGTCAAGTTACAAGACCCTTGCACTCCTAACCCTTTAGGAAAAAAAAAAAACCAGGGGTGTTCAAACTTGACAGCTTTAAGACTTGTGGACTTCAACTCCCAGAATTCCTCCTCCAGTCATGTTGGCTCAGGAACTCTGGCACTGAAGTGTGGAAGTCTTAAAACTGTCAAGTTACAAGACCCTTGCACCCCTAACCCTTTAGAAAAAAAAATCCCAGGGGTGTTCAAACTTGATAGCTTTAAGACTTGTGGACTTCAACTCCCAGAATTCCTCCTCTCGCTCTTCATCTTGATGATGGGCGGGGGGAGGGAGCTGGAATTGGTTCTAAACGGCTCTGTAGATTTGTGGAACCTCTTCTATAGAAGAGGTTAGAACTGGCAGGAACCCACCCCTGCCACCAATCCATCTCTTTGATAGGCTAGACCAGTGGTCGGCAAGCCGCGGCTCGCGAGCCAAATGCGGCTCTTTAAACATTTTAATCTGGCTCTTCTGTGTGCCGGGCGCCCACTTCCCTCCCTCCTCTCGGGCTTCGGAGGGAAGCTTCTGCAAAACCCCGGCGAGACAAGTCTCCCAGGCTGTAATTTGCCGAGCTGTACGCGCGCGCCTGTTTTCCACGGTGTGGAGCAGCGGCGAGATTCTGGGCAGCGAGCGATGATTCCGGGGGCCATCAGTGGGGGGGCAGGGTCCCCCCTCGCGTTCCTCATCTTCCCGGATGGCCCCCAGAATCATCGCTCGCCGCCCAGAATTTCGCCGCTGCTCCACGGCGTGGAAAACAGGCGCGTGCGCACAGCTCGGCAAATTAAAGCCTGGGAGACTTCTTGTCACTCGCCAGGGCTTTTGAAGAAGCTTCCCTCCGAAGCGTTCCGAGGGAGGGCTGTAAACTTCCCTCCGAAGTCTTGGGAAGTTCTGAGGAGCCCCCCAAGCCAAAACGCCACTGCCAGGTAGTTAAAAGTACCTCTCTGATTCGTCTCTGTCAGTCTCTCTCTGATTCCCTCTCTCACTCCCTCTCTCTGTCTGTCTGTCTCATTCACACACACACACACTGTGGTCACCTTGTTGAGTGTTCCAATCACATTTCAAATGTGATTGGAACACTCAACAAGGTGACCACAGTGTGTGTGTGTGTGTGTGTGTGTGCGTGTGCGTGTGTGTGTGTGAATGAGACAGACAGACAGAGAGAGGGAGTGAGGGAGGGAGGGAATCAGAGAGAGACTGACAGACACACACACACACACACACACACAGAGGGGGAGGGAGGGAGAGAAAGATAGACAGACAGAGAGAGACACACACACAGAGTGAGTGATTAAGTGAATGAGTGAGAGACAGACACACCCACATACACAGAGTGACAGAGAGAGAGGGAGGGGAGAGAGACAGAGGGAGAGACAGAGACAGACACACACACACACAGAGTGAGTGAGACACACACACACACACACACACACACAGAGTGTTAGAGATGGGGGAAGGAGGAGAGAGAGACAGAGATACAGAGAGAGAGAGACAGACAGACACCCAGAGAAAATGACAGAGGGAGACAGAGAGGGAGGGAGGGAGAGAGAGACAAAGAGCCAGAGAGAGAGAGAGAAAGAAAAAGAAAAAAAGAAAGAAAGTGGGAGAGGGAGATGAAATTAAAAGCAACAACATACAAACCAAGGAAATGCAAGGCCAATGTTCACATTAGTGGTTGTGACTTTGTCAGTCATTGTCAGGATGTAATTTTCTCTACATTGTAAGGCAAATTTTACGGAATTTAACGTTATCGATAAATAATATCGTTCTAAAGTTTTTATTTTATTAGTTGTGTTATTTGTATCCTCCCGACCTATGTGGATACTTGCATGCGGAATATTCTCAATAAAAACTTATTGAAACTAAAAACAGTGTACCATCCTATGTATTTTCGGTTTTAAAAATGCGGCTCTCCAAATAAATTTCAATCGTGGTTTTGGCGAGATTTGGCTCAGTTGAAAAAAAAGGTTGCCCACCACTGGGCTAGACCAATGATGGCTAACCTTTTTGCCATCACATGCCAAAAGCGAGGGGAGCACAGGGGAGTTATGGACGTGCGTGCCTACACCCATAATTCTATTCACCCTCCCCCTGCACATGTGCGCATGACCCTCCCTGCCTCCCCCGCTTTTGGCATGTGATGGCATGTTGGACCCGGTTTTCACCCTCCCCAGGCTCCAGAAGCCTGGGGAGGGTGAAAACAGTCTTCCCCACCCCCAGGGGCCCTCTGGAGTCCAAAAACAGCACATTTGCTGACTTCCGGCCAGACTAGAAGGCCCATTTTTTTTGCTCTCCCCAGGCTTCAGAGCTTTTCTAGGAGCCTGGGGAGGGCAAAAATGGCATTCCCACACCCCAGAGGCCCTCTGGAAGCCACAAAGAGCCTGTTCCCCTACTTCTGGTGGGCCCAGAAGGAAAATCAGCCTGCATGTGCCGGAGCTGAGCTCACATGCCCACTGATATGGCTCCACATGCCATAAGTTCGCCATCACGGGTCTAGACATATCTAGTTCCTTTAGCCCAGGGTTGTCAAACTGGATTTCTTTAAGGACCGGATCAGCATTGTAGTTCTCCGTGGGCCAACAGGGGTGGGGAGAAGACAGGATGGATGTCTCCTGCAGCACTCTGCTGGCCAAAATGGAGGTGGGCATGCAGCCCCCCCCCGGTGCCTCGTTTTCAGCCTCAATGTCCTTCTGCAGCACTGTCCCAGCTGAGAACGGGCCGCATGGAGGCCTCGTGAGGCCCTTGAGCAGCCTGTTTTTAGCCTCCAACAGCACTCTGCCGGCCAAAAATGGGCCATGCGAAGCCCCTTCGTGGCCTGTTTTTGGCCTCTACGGCCTCCTGCAAAACTCTCCCGACAAAAAATGGGCCGTGCGGAGGCCCCACAGGCTGGTCCTTTGATAGTTCCAGGCCAGGTCCATGGGCCAGATTCATGCACCCTGCAGCCGGCTCACAGGCGTTGAGTTTGACACCCCTGCTTTAGCCAACCATCATGCAATTTTAGCCTCCGGTCTGTTTATCCTCTTTATTGCTCTTCATTGCACACTTTCTAGGGCAGCGATGGCTAACATTTTTGTCGTTGTGTGCCGAAAGCATGCACATGTGAGACAGCGCATACATCCATGAGCCCACACCCATATGGAATGTGTGCATGATAACCCCCCTGGCCATGCACATGCAACCCCCTGCACTCCCCCTTCCCCCTTACATGCATGTGTGAGACCCCTGCACCCGTTTTGGCCTAGGAGGCTTCCCTGCAGCCCCCTGGGGCCAAAGTTGAGTGAACAAAGAAAGCTATCTAGAATTCTTTTCTTTTTGTTACTTTTGCCATGGCTTGGCCTCATCCACTGCATAATTTAAATTTTCTTGTAAAATTTGGACTACTCTTGCAAATAAGCATTCCAATTTTCTCCATGCAGTTTGGACCACAGAGTGTCCAATTTCTGACAGTTTCTGCATTAACAAATACATTATTTTGACCATTGGTATCTCATCCTAGGGATGGTTGAATCGTTTGAATCTCAGTTTTGCAAAGAAAAGGATTTGCCTTAATTTTATATAAGTGTGCTATATAAACCAAATCCATGAATTTAATCTGTGGATAGTGTCTTGTGCAAATTTGAAATGGCCTTACAACCATAGGGTGAAACCAACATCAAGTTAACGTGTATGTTTCCATCTGTGTCTTTCCGTGTGGAATATGGATTTTGCAGCAATGCAGTTTCTTATATTTCAGACTACAGATGCTCTTTTTTCCCCCCAAAGTTATTCCAAAAATCAATTTTCCCACTAAAGCCTATTTTATATTATTATCTGAAAATCTATATTTATGTTATGCTACTTTGCAACACACATGTTTAAAGGAGCTAACACAACACTTAAATTTGTGGGAACTTTAACTGATTAGTTAATATCGTTCTTTATATTTCTTTTTTGTTGATCACGATCCAGAAGATGGCAGTGCAGGACAACTGAAAACTTCTTAGCAACTTGACTAAAGAATTAATTAAGGGAAGTAATAAGGAATCTTGAATTTAAAGCCCAGAAGTTTCAGTATTGCTGCACTTATTACAATAATTTTAGTGAAACCATACAACAATCTGTTGTCCCCTGTTCTCTTTCACAAACACATTTTTTTAATGGAAAAGAAAGGAAGAGAAACAGCTGACACTTTGTAATTTTCTTGTCCTGTTTCTAATACAGCTCTGGTATTTTACATTAAAAAAAAATACTGGGATTTAAGAAAAAAAAATATTACCACTTTCTCAATGGCAACCATTTGAGCTCAGGATGAAAAGCAAAACATAAAGGAATATAAAAAGTGGCTATTGGCGCTTCAGGCTTAGAGAAATGGTCTGCGTGTTCTTGCTTCATCTGTCACCTGGTTTGAAAAATCTTGATTATTAATATACTTTTTCTAGACTTTGTGTCTTTAATTTTTCAAACCACAATGATACAAAAGAATGTAAGATCATTCCACGTCCAGACTGAAATCTGGGCAAATCACAGCCAGAAAAAAAGCCTGAAATGGTAGACATGAAATATATTAAAGGGCATAATTTTTTTTCCTATTTAAAACCAGGCTCAAATTAAAACTGCAGCCAAATTAAAATTAAGTTAAAACCAAGGCCAAAAAAGCCAATGCAATCCTAAATTGCATTAACAGAGGGATACAATCAAGATCAAGGAAGGTACTAATACCACTCTATAAAGCCTTAGTAAGGCCGCACCTGGAAGACTGCATCCAGTTTTGGTCACCACACTATAAAAAAAGATGTTGAGACTCTAGAAAGAGTGCAGAGAAGATAAATAAAGATGATTAGGGGACTGGAGGCTAAAATATATGAAGAATGGTTACTAGAACTGGGCTTGGCTAGTTAGTGAAAGGAAGGACCATGGGGAAACATGATAGCAGTGTTCAAATATTTGAGGAGCTGCCACAGAGAGGGTCCAGCTATCTTCCAAAGCACCCAAAGGCCAGACAAGGAATAATGGATGGAAACTGGTCAAGGAGAGATTCAACCTAGAAATAAGGAGGGATATTCTGACAGTGAGAGCAATCAACCCATGGAACAGAAGTTGCCTTCAGAAGCTGTGGGAGCTTCATCACTGGAAACTTTCAAGAAGAGATTGAACTACCATTTGTCAGAAATGGTGTAGGGTCTCCTGCTTGGGTGAGGGGTTGGACTAGATGACCTACAAGGTCCCTTCCAACTCTGTTAATCTGATGTGTGTTACATAGAGAAAGCCTCTTACATAGAGAAAGCCTCTCCTTGGTATCTTCCACTACGTGGTCTTTTTGGAAACAAAAAGAAAGAAAGAAAGAAAGAAAGAAAGAAGAAAGAAAGAAAGAAAGAAAGAAAGAAAGAAAGAAAGAAAGAAAGAAAGAAAGAAAACAAATATTTCCATCCCTTCCTCATTCCTCAGGTCCCCAAACTGCACAGCCCAAACATTCTGTAATGTAAATTATGTGAATGCAATTAATGTTTATGTTCTTTATTATGTAAATAGCAGCCATGGGGGACCACCAACTATATTAACAGCGTTGGCATTCCTCTTCAGGGCCCCTCTTCATTCCTCAACTCCTGTAAATGCACAGGGGAACTAAAGTTTGGTGTTAATTATGTTAATGTAAATACCGCATAGGTTCTTTGTTATGTAAATAGCAACCATGAGGATATTCCGTAGGCTGTAATGAGCTTTCTATTTACACTATGGTGCCAAAATCTACTTTGTCTTAGATGTAATCCTCCAATATACAAATACTTTGATTTTTGGAGCTCTTCTTGTTATTAGTAGGAAAATATTAAAACAGGTATGTACTCAGAAATCTTCAGGGATTTTTTTTTTAAAAAAGTTTTGAGTTCCATGTAAAATTTCACAAAGAGCTGCACAAATTTTATTTTATTTTTATTTATTTATTTATTTTATTTATTTATTATAATTTGTCAAACAGAAACAAAAAAAACTGGAATAATATAAAAGTATAGTGACAGGGAAAGGTTAATACACTTATGCTCGCCCCCTCTAGGCAGTGATGGGATTAAAAAAAAATACTACTGGTTTTGTGGGCCTGGCTTGGTGGGCATAGCTTGGTGGGCATGGCTTGGTGGGCATAGCTTGGTGGGCGTGGCTTGGTGGGCGTAGCAGGGGAAGGATACTGCAAAATCCCCATTTCCTCCCGATCAGCTGGGACTCGGGAGGCAGAAAATAGATGGGGGTGGGGCCACTCAGAGGTGGCATTGAGTGATTCTCCGAACTACTCAAAATTTCTGCTACCGGTTCTCCAGAACTGGTCAGAACCTGCTGAATGCTACTTCTGCTTTCTACAGACCTCTTAAGTATGAAGTGTGGTCCATGGAAAACGATTTGTGACTAAAACTGTGAAAATTTTAGCTGAGACAACTGAATCAGGTAGAGCATTGCAGCCTTTGACAACTCTGTTACAAACAGTGTGTTTTTTACAGTCAAGTTTAGAACGATTTGCATTAAGTTTAAAGCAGTTGTTTGCACGAATATTATTGCGACTAAAGCAGAAGAATTCATTCACAGGTAAAAACATTACTACGTACAATTTTGTATGCAATACCTAAGTCTCACCGCAAGCGACACAGTTCCAAGTTATCCAAACCAAGCATTTCGAGCCTATTAGGGAGAAAGGTATAAAAACCACCTTGAATTATAACCGCGTTTGCATACGTTATTTTTTATTTTTATTTTTTAACATTGTTTGCAAGATGAGTGCACACTAGCAGAAGTGGGTAAGCATGTGTCTCTTAGGAGACATGCATATTAAAATCCATGGTGCTATAATAGCAGACTTCCTCCATTGATGAATAACCAGGTCAAACACGATTTTTGCATTTTAGAAGCTGAAACATTAATCAAAAAAAGGCAATTGTGAGAATTCTCTTTGGCTGTGGTCCCAAGGAGATCATGCTAAGGCTGCCTCAAAAAGACTTTCAAGATGCACTTACATTAGTAGCTTAACCTCTCTATTTCAGCACATATGTATTATTTTTATCTAATAAAATAAATGTTTCAATGTAGCTCTGCTTCGTAGAATGCTTCAGAGAGATCCCCATAGGAAAAAAAATCAGAAGATTAAAAAGAGCATAACAATTATGTGGTGGCTCAATGCCTAAGACACTGAGCTTGTTGATCAGAAAGGTTGGCAGTTTGGCGGTTCGAATCCCTAGCACCGTGTAACACAGTGAGCTCCCGTTACTTGCCCCAGCTTCTGCCAACCTAGCAGTTCAAAAGCAGGTAAAAACGCAAGTAGAAAAATAGGCACCACCTTTGGTGGGAAGGTAACAGCGCTCCATGCACTTTCAGTGTTTAGTCATGCCAGCCACATGACCACGGAGACATCTTCGGACAGCGCTGGCTCTTCGGCTGTGAAACAGAGATGAGCATTGCCCCCTAGAGTCGGGAACGACTAGCACATATGTGCGAGGGGAACCTTTACCTTTAACTAAAAATTATGAACAATATGATTCATAATGACATTGAGCAATTGTGATATAAGTCAGTATCCAATATCCCCTAAATGTCTCTAAAATGTTTTAAAATGTTTTTTGCATTTTATTTGGACCAAAGTAGGGTGTTTTTTTTTTGTTGTTGTTGAAAATACTGTGGGAATTTTTTATTCATATTAATCAGGCTCAATCCTACATAGCTTTTTGAGTTATTTAAGGTCATTCAGTGCCTCTGCCTACATAGACTGATACTTAGGTATAATTAAATCAAGAAGCTCTCTAGAATATTATCTATTCTCCTTTCTCCGTATGTCGGTGTTTTCCTTCTTTTTGAATCAATTTCTTAGAAAACTGACTTTCACATAATCCTCTTTATTATGTTCACTTTGGGCTCCACTAAGAATTTGGTTTGTGAACCGGAAAACCAATAACCATAGATTTTTGGAACATAACCAAGTATTTGCCAGGTATTGTCATTGGCCTGGCCACTCTCCAAGCCTGATAAAGGTCAGTAATTGTGAACTATCTTGAAAGACTGTGGGCTGGGACTTTGCTGGAGAGGAATTCACTGTAAATTAAATAAAAGGGGTTTATCGGGATGAGAACTTGGCTTCGTGCTGCTCGGGAAGCCTAGGTCAGAGCAGTCTGCTTTTCTGCGAAAAAATTGTACTTCATATCAACATGTCTGTGTCTTAAATCCACCTCTGAACACTTAATAAAGGTGTGAAGATCTGCCTTCAGTGCCGACATAACTCTGTGTTTCTTTTTGTAAGTTTCTAAATATGAGTCCTGCTCATATTCAAATCTGAACCTTCAGAGTGTAAGTGATTTATGCAGGGAAAAGGTGAAAGTTTACATCTTGGTGTTGTGAGTTCACTTAATTAAGATCTGTATTTGTGTTTGGAACAGTATTAATTTAGGGTTAGTTCATGTAAAATATTGACAGGCTTAAGACTGAAGGATTAGATATGCCACACATGTAGGTTATTTTTCCTGTTTTTACGATACTATTTTATTATAGTATGTTCTGATATTTTTATTTTATCTCATTCTATTCTCCGGGCAGGCATCATCTAGTAGTTATATATGTCTGATCATCAATGATGCATACTGGGAAAAATAAAACTCTGTTTTGAAATTCCAGTATTATTTCCATGTGGGTTTATTTTTCAGCAAATAATAATAATAATTATTATTTTTAATTAAAACTTTATTTAGTAATATTACACAGTACACAGATAAACAAATATAGATAGATGCACATTCATTTCTGCCCTTCAAGAAATAAATACTGATTACTCTGGGCTTGTTTCATTTAATTTTTTGGTCTTATAATATTTTTTATTTAAAACAAATGTGTGTTTTCAAAAATAGATATTAACTATGAATAAATAGATAATTACTGAGGTTATACAGTTATTGCTTAATATAGCATTAGTAAAAGATAACCGGAATGTATTAAGCTGTTTTTCATGAGGTAAAAAAATGTGTAAATTTTTGAACTTAATGCCAAAATGCCCACTAGAGTACTTTTTAAAAATCCCATTTTTTTATTATTATTTTATAAATTTCTCAAGGTGGCAAACACACCTGATACTTCTTCTTTTTCCTATTTTACCCATAACAATGACCCTTTGTGGTCAGTTGGGCTGTGAGAGAGTGACTGCCTCAAGATCATCCAGTTGGCTATCATGTCTAAGATGAAACTAGAACTCACCACCTCCTGGTGATTGGCTCAAAGTCACCCACTCTGCTTTCGTGCCTAATGCAAGACTGAAACTCACCATCTCTTGGTGATTGGCACAAAAGTTACCCTGTCAGCCTACATGCCTAAGAGAAGACTAGAACTCACGGCCTCCTGGTGTCTTAATCACTATAACAAACTTAAAAAAAAAGTTATTACATGTTACATAGACAAATAATTTATTTCTAAGTTCCCCCCTTTGTTTTTGTATTCCAGATGATTTGCAGTACCTATTGGCATAGACTTTTGAAATCATACACTAATTGTTTTCATTTACCTTGCTACATAATATGTAATACCCGTGCTTCGTGACAAAACTATGTAATCAGGCAATGCAGGAGAAATCCGGTTCCTACTGGTTCAATCCGTTGGCTCGGTGGTAGTCGGTAATTGAAACATATAAGGGAATATTGCTCCCATCGCCTTGAGTCCAGAAGCAGTTCCATAGGTGGAAGGCATAGAGATTTTTGTGAAGTACCAATGTTTAGTACTATAAGGAGCCCCAGACCACTTCTGAGTGAAGGAGTGGAATGTCTGCCAGTTTGAACTGAGGTAACGGAATATGAGGCAACAGGCAGTCGGAATAGAGTTCTTTTCAGGTGGGGAGGGGGAGTAGAACTCCATGTTAATTACTGTATAAGAAATACTAATGATCTGATGGTCATTTAGAAAAATCCTTTCTTAGTGAACACCTAGGAACCAAGAGGAACATATGTGCCAAATTTCAAGTTTTTAG
>NC_138557.1:12356644-12579144 GCF_964273705.1 Natrix helvetica
TATTATAAAAGGGATATTCACACCCCTAGGCACCACATTAAAAACCTAAGTATTAAGGGATCCAGAAAGGAAATAGGCAGAGAAAATGCCTGAGTTTAAAGCAATCTTGTAACAAGAAAGCATACATTTCCAGTCCTCCTTCACGGGACCCAAACTTTTATTCATCTTTTCTTCTTGATAGGCACAAGTAAAAATGTGTTTATGGATTAGACCGCCCAGAGATTTGATTTAGAAATTCAACTGCTATTTAGTTAAATCTCCAAATTGAACTGATTAATCTGATCCACTGTTCTGAACGATTCAAGGCATCCTATCAAAGAGATGATTTGATTTTTTTTGTTTAAATAGAAAAGCCCCTTTTCTGACGCTAACAAATTGCAACAAACTGTTATTGATCCAAATCAACAAATAATAATTCAGGAAATAATCCCTTGGTTGACATGGGAGAACAAATTTAGCTACTTTTGGTCTTTATCTGTTAAATGTTTATTTAGTCAAAAGACAATTCTTTCTTGCTATTTTTTTACAGTCAATTCTACTTTGTAAAGCTTCTGCTAGAGTACACTGTACATTAGAGAGCACAAAATGTTGATATAGAAGTAGATTTATGTGTATATAAATATGGAACACGGTGGCTCAGTGGCTAAGATGCTGAGCTTGTCAATCAAAAAGGTCAGCAGTTCGGCGGTTCAAATCCCTAGAGCTGCATAATGGAGTGAGCCCCATTACTTCTCCCACCTTCTGCCAACCTAGCAGTTCAAAAGCACGTAAAAAATGCAAGTAGAAAAATAGGAACCACCTTTGGTGGGAAGGTAACAGTGTTCCGTGCGCCTTCGGTGTTTAGTCATGCCGGCCACATTATTGCTGTTCTATTCCTCTCTTCTAGTCCAGAAATGATGATAATTATGTGTGATTCTGTTGTGACCAAACATCTTGTCCTGTGAATGAATTGCTTCAGGGGTTGTGACAGCAAAATGGAGGGTATTGCATTGATTACCAGCTGGAAGATGCCCATAATACCCAGCCTGAGTTCTGTTGCTAATATTTAGGAGAGCTCTTCAGCAAACATATTTGAGCTTTTCTTTTATCAAAGACTGGAAACCCTTTATGGACTCTGCTGAATATGGATAAAAATGAACTGGGGATTTACTGATTAAGCAGATTGTTTATGAGAAGAAGGAAAACAGTCGGTAATTCAGGAGAGTGGAAATGGCAATTACTGTTTTTCGAACTGTTGCAAAAAGATTGAAAGTTTCTTCTTTAGGTACTTTATTGTTACTTTTCACTTTTACTTTTTATAGTTTTGTTCTTCTACTACTTTTCTTTTACGTTTTTGTACTTCTTTAAGTCTATGTAGAGTAGAATAGTACAGCACAGCACAACACAACACAGAATAGAATAGAATAGAATAGAATAGAACAGCACAACACAAAATAGAATAGAATATGTGTATGTATGTATGTATGTATGTATGTATGTATGTAATTGTGTTACAACCCCTGGTATGCCCAAATATGGGAGGGAACTCACTACTCCCCCTTTCTGCCTATCGGCTCACTACAGGAGACCATCCAGATAGAAAAGCATATTTTTAAAGTTGCCTTTTTATATTTGTGTTGTATTTGTGCTGATAAGTCTCCCTTTATTTATTTATCAGCACAAATACAACACAATATGTATGTATGTATGTATGTATGTATGTATGTATGTATGTATGTATGTATATATATATAGGCCAAGTTTGCATTCAAAAATGCAAGGAATACAAGAAAAATACAAGTGCTGAGTTTTGTTTAAAGTAATGGGATATAAATATTATTAATGCTATAAAATAAGTACATTTAAAAGGTTGATATTTCATGGTGACAATCAGATGCTCTCTTTCTCTTTTCTTTATATTTTTAACCTACAATTGTTAAATTGCAATTGCTTATTAAAGATAGATCCATCATCAAAGTAAGGATAAATTTTCTGTCGATGAAAACATTTTTTTTAAAGAACAGCTTACCTCTCAGAGTTCCACTGTTCCATCACTGGAGGTTTTCAAAAATAGACAACCATTTGACCGGGATAGTTGATTTTAAGATATCCTCCTTTGAGAGGGTTGGATAGAAGATCCCCAAAGTCCCTTCCAGCCCAATGATTCTATTTTCTAACTTTATAAATAAAAAATTAAATGTTTCTTAGTATTTCTAAGATATCAGTTATGTTCTGTGTTGTCCTGTTACATACTGTATATGGAACAGGATAAAAACCCTGAAAAATTATATATCTTAACAGTTGTAACTGGAGTTCAGCCTAAATCGTGAATCAATAAACCTTTTCAGATAGTCTTCCTGGAGAAGTGGGTGGGGTGAAGAAATACATTTCCTCTTATCATCATGATCAATTTCTCCTGGAAGAACAAGAGTCACGTCAGCTGACATAGATTAATTACAGAGATTGTATCAATTGTCATCTTTATGATTCTGTAAGAGTCCGGAAGAGTCACAGTCGGCTTATTCTCTCCTTCAGTCATGTGTAGGATTAGTATTGATCTCCATGTCCATATTTCAAATGTCAGAGCGTAGCATAAACCATCACAATTCAGAAGACTAAACTGTTAGGCTTACTTGACTAAAAGGTCTGGGCCGGTGCATATATGTCTTTCTTTTAATATACCAGGGATTATGGACACTTTTGGCCCATCAAGCTTAATCATTTTGTATTAAAAGAACACCAAACACATTTGATACAATTGACTGTAGTCTCCATCTTGATAAAGCAGAACAGGGGAGGGGGGAGATGGATAGTCCCTCTACAACATGGATATGCAGGCTGAACAACCAAATCCAAAGTATGGATTATTGGATCAATGTTTACACGGAACAAGGCATGCAGTGGGCTTTATCCTGGGCCCAGTGCTCTTCAACACTTTTATCAATGACTTGGACAAGGGAATAAAGCAAATGTTCATTGAATTGTCAGCTAACATAAAGCTGGGAGGGGATATGGAGTGG
This sequence comes from Natrix helvetica, assembly GCF_964273705.1. Taxonomy (NCBI): domain Eukaryota; kingdom Metazoa; phylum Chordata; class Lepidosauria; order Squamata; family Natricidae; genus Natrix; species Natrix helvetica. Next base: position 12,359,644 of record NC_138557.1, read on the forward strand.
GTTTGCTAAGACAGGCTGAAGGTTGAAAGGGTTCTTGGGAAATGGGAAGATTGGGCCCTGTCCAACGATGCAAAGTTGTGTGGTGAGAAATATAAAGTAGTATACGGTAATCATATGTAGGGAAGACCTTGGGAAGAGATACTACCTAGAGAATTTTCAGATAAGAGAGGACATAGCCTCTATATCTATATATCTATATCTATCTATATCTATTTCTATATCTATATCTATATCTACATTATTCAGCAAGGGTCAACCAAGCTTGGGACTCAGGACAGCCTACAGAGTGGCCCCTGCATGGCCCCATGGGATCTATCTATCTATCTATCTATCTATCTATCTATCTATCTATCTATCATCTATCATCTATCTATCTATCATCATCTCTCTATAGATAGATAGATAGATAGATAGATAGATAGATAGATAGATAGATAGATAGATAGATAGATAGATAGATAGATCCTATGGGGCCATGCATGGGCAACTCTGTAGGCTGTCCTGAGTCCCAAGCTTGGTTGACCCTTGCTGAATAATGATGTAATGAAAGGCCTTTGGGATTCCCATTATGGCTCTGCCTAAAAAAGGTAGATCTTTGTTATGTAGAATAGATTGGCCCAGGCCTTAATGGCCCATTGACAAAGATGAGTGTGTTTGTGGGGTTAGTTTCTGTCCCTTATAGGAGAAATATTCAGCCCTTTTAATATTTCCTAAAATATCTCATTTTTCTAGGAGAGGGGTGGGTGCTAACTTCCTACAATCCCAAAATCTCAGAGAAAAGGTTTAACACCTCTAGTTTTTGGAAGAAAGATGTTCAGGAAGATACTGAAGACTTGAGTATTCTGCTAGATCTTGGGGTAGATTGATGATGGAGACCTCGTGTGTGTGTGTGTGAGTGTGTGTGTTTGTGTGTGTGTGTGTGTGTGTGTGTGTGCGTGTGTGTTACTTTGGGACACTTTATTATTCTCCAACATTGTTTATCTAAGTCACCAAAGGTATTAGTTCTTTTTGACTTTCAGTGGCAATGTAGATTTTCTCCATGACAAATTTAGGAGTTGGGTGGACTCTAAATTACATAAATAAGTAAATAATAAGATAGTTGCCAACTGGTCTTTATTCTTCTGTGATTTTTCCAAGCCTATCAAATTTATTATGTATGGAAAAGGATGTTAGAATTAATGAGCTGTTTTTGCCCCGATAGGGTAGTTATGGCTTTAAAAAAAAAAAAAAACTTTCCACCCCTAACTTACTAGATTAATTACACTTTCTGGTAGGACACTTGTAAATTGTATTAGCATGCAAGTTAATATTTGGAATGGGGATATTTTCCATACAGGCAATTGAGAGGGAAAACAACACTCATGAATAGTATTTTCGAAAGTAAAGCGTAAGTATTTACCCTCTACCAAATAGAAGAACAATTGCTTACTTCCTTACCTAACAGTTCTACTTTAAATGAAAAAAATAATGTCCAAAAAGAAGATGAACAAGAAAGGGGGATGAAGTTAGCTCTATTTCTTTTTAAATAATAGACTGGGAAATAAAAGCTCCTTTATTATTCCTGTTTTTGTCTATTGCCCACCTTTGGCTAATGAGAATTTTGCATGCAAATGTCAAAAAAAAAAAAATCATAAAGACTACCAGTAAACCTCAGGAGTTGGTTAATGAAACCTTTCTGCCTGGCAGGTCTGTCGCCTCTGCAGTGAGCAGCAGCCATTGCTTTGAGCTGTAATATCTCAAGGATTGTGTTGTGTGTTCCATCAGCAACTCCTAATTTACTTAAGGTCTCCTAGGCACCTGGCATAGAAGGAAACAAAAGGCAATGAAGCCGTTATAACATAATTTCTTCCTCAACCATTTCTTCCCCATCTCGGGCTTCTGGGCGATGCACAACTTCATAAAAATCCATGCTTCATTTGCTGCCTCTCTAGACAATAGAGATGGCCCCCAACTTTGGTAGTGAAGGGGAAGTCTCAAACGGTCCATTCAGATGAAGTGTGGCTGCAAAATGACAAATTGCACAGAAGGACACAGTTCGTATTGTTCACCTCAGGCATCAAATGTTTGGGGATATAGATGCCTGACTGTTTAGTTTTGGCCCAGCCTTGGGTAATCAGTAGGTATAGTATTCCATGGGGTGCCATCTTGGATGAGACATTTTTCCCAGTCAAACTTTCCCCCCCCCCCATTTTTTCGTTACAGTTGAATGGTTTAGGCATTTAGCAATGGGTATAGAGTGTCCCTCGTCATAAGACAAAGCACTTTTCATAGCCGGTATTTCAGGAACAGAATGAAATGTGGAGGACGAGGAGAATCAACCTGGGGATGAGGATTGACTATTTGTGCCAATGTTTACCTCAGAATGCTGACAGAAAATGTAATGTTGTTTGTAATGTTCACCAGTGTTTATTGTCCTGGTGGCCACGTGGAAAACCTCTCTGTGGACCCCTTCATGCTATATGATGGGTTAAACTGGCTAATATCTGTTTCGCTTTGGTTCATGTGTCTCTCATTTTTATATATATAGTTTCTGCCCCTTATATATTCCACAAATCTACAGTGCCATTTAGGACCGGTTCCAGCTCTCTCCCCCTGCCCGTCCACACATCATCAAGATGAAGAGCAAGAGGAGGAATTCTGGGAGTTGAAGTCCACAAGTCTTAAAGCTATCAAGTTTGAACACCCCTGGTTTTTTTTCCCTAAAGGGTTAGGGGTGCAAAGGTCTTGTAACTTGACAGCTTTAAGACTTGGACACTTCAATGCCAGAGTTCCTGAGCCAATATTTTGTTTGCTAAGCAAGAGCATTGTTAAGTGAGCTTCACCACATTTTACAAGTTGGCCACGCCCACCCAGTCACATGACTTCCAAGCCACTCCCACCTAGTCACATGGCCGGCAAGCCACTCCCACAAAGCAGGCCACACCTACAGAGGAGGTTCTAAAAAAATTTGAAACCCACCACTGAATGAATGAATGAATGAATGAATGAATGAATGAATGAATGAATGAATACACACACACACACACACATACACACATATGTATGCAGGTAGGTAGGTAGGTAGGTAGGTAGGTAGGTAGGTAGGTAGGTATAGGTATAGGTATAGGTATAGGTTTAGGTATTATGTATTATGTATGTGTGTGTACACACACAGAACAGCACAACCAAGTATCTTGCATTGTGTACAATTCTAGCACTACAGTACTGCAGAATGTGGGGTAAACCTTCTTAGGTGTAATTGAGAGATCTCACAAAAGTTGTGGAGAATAACAGGACTAAGATCCTAAGGCATTTTCAGATTGGAACTTATATGCAGGTTGTCAGGGTTCCGATGGAGGTCTTAATTAAATCATGGGCCTTGAGCCAAGCTTCAAAAGTAATCCAGATATTTAATAGGAGCTTCACGTACCCAAGTGAAGCCAACTCTGACCCCACATAATTTACAGCCCAATTATGACCCTGTTTACCGCTTCTTATGACACAAGGTGTGTTATAAATCACATTTGCCAATGGAGCAATTCCATGGGTTGTAGAGATCGCTCCCCTCTAGCCGCTGTGGGTAACCCTGAGATACAGACTTGAGAAAGATATGTCTGGAATGCAGTTCTGTTTGTGGCTGCCATGCTGCTTCCTCAATTTCCCATCCCCCTTGCCTATGGCAACTCTAGAGCAGGCCAGGGGTGCTTTGTGAGTTGACACAGGTACTGACAAATCAACCAGACGTCATTGGTAGTAGACAAGGACCAGATAGATAAGTGACAGCAACATCAGGAAGGAGTAGGAGAACCTGGAGAAGTACCAGGAGGAACTAGAGAGGATGTAGGAAATAAAGGTTAAAATAAAAGTTAAAGGGGCCCCAAGGACAGTAGGAGCATTCAAGAGTTGTGATTCCGAAGCTGCAAGGATGGCTCTAACAGGTCTCAGGAACAACTTCTTAGAAGAATAAAGTGCTAGGAACAGCTGATACCATGCAGAAATCTTAAACTCCCAGGACTCTATATATGCCTTAAAATTCTTCATAATGATGAGTCTATTTGGAGGGGAACAGGAAAAATAAAAGGAGGAGTACATTTAAGAAGAGGGGGGGCAAAGGGGTGATCATTATGTATTTTTGTCACTGACCAATAAAATTTGCATTCCATACTAAAACAGACTTTTGTGCAATCCCATTGCACCAAGATTCTTATGAATAAAATTGGGATTATAAAATCAACTATGAATGCAGGGCCATATAAATATAGGTGATTAATATGCTAATATAGAATGCTGTAGAGCTAGCAATAACAATGATAGGTACAAATGGCAATGCAGAATATAAAATCACTAAAATCTGCATATATATTTAGAACTGACTATTAACAGCGTTAAGATATGGTGTAAAAAGTTAGGTCAAGCGAAGAAAGGGGTAGGGAGGAAGTTATAAACTAAAACCTGAAATAACCCAAAACAACAGCAACAAATTAATGGGTGTTGCTTTAAACATTCTATTGGCTGCAGTGCCTAAGAATCTAAGAGAGAAAATGTGCTTTTTCATACTTATTTTGGTAGCTTTCCAACCCGGTTGCTTATCCTTACGATAGGACACCAGTTTATTCCTCCAAGGTGTAAGAACAGTCATTCCAAGAATCTACATGTAGACCCAATAAGGACCATTAGTTTAGGATTCCAAGAGTAACCCTAACTTTTCAGATTGAAGGATCCAAATAAAGCTTGGGGTGGAAACAATTCCATTTCGAAACATTCAAAGACCATTTGCAGAGTTAGATATGCTCCACTTAGCTCCCTGGATTATTTTGCACCAAATGCAACCAATGGTGAGATGCAGCCAGTGTAACAACCGGTCCGGTGAGTGCGCACATGTGCATTTTGCATGTGTGTGCAGCAGGGGTGGATTTTGGCTTCTGCTACTGCCGGTTCGCAGTATATATGTTGTATTTGTACTGATAAATAAATAAAGGGAGACTAGTATAGATTTATTTATCAGTACAAATACAACACAAATATAAAAAGGCAACATTAAAAATAAAAATATGGTTTTCTGCCTGCATGGTCTTCTGTGATGAGCCGAAGGACAGAAAGAGGGAGAGTGAGCTTCCTCCCATATTTAGGCATACCAGGGGTTGTAACACACACACACACACACACACACATATATTCTATTTCTTTCTTTTTTTTAACAATGCAAGTAGCTAAGAAACCTCTGTGGTTTTTTTTAATGATATTCATTGATCAGGAGAGCAGGCTGATGTGGGAGAACACAGCCGAAATTTCCCTCAACAGAAGGTCACATCTTCCCTATGACATCTTGCTGAGTTTCAAACTGTTCCATCCTCCTCTTAATTTGGTATCTGTCAGGGGACCTCCTCCTCCTCAATTTGTGCATATGAAATTGCTAAAGTTGATCGTTTTAATTTTATGAGCAATTGAACATTCACAAAATGCATGGGGAAAATCTCGAAAACTCATCCTTAGGATGAGGTAGGGGGTAGCATTGTGTCCCCCCCCCCCAAGAATGAGAGAAGAACATGATTACAGAGGATGTTCACCAAAATGGTTCTTAGTGTGCAGGATTGGCAGTTTCAACAAACAAAGGGGTATGGCTGACTGTAACAAAAGCAGCACTGTTCTCCAAAACATTTTTTTTTGAGAATGCCCCAAAGTGGATATTTAATATTTAAGCATATATAGGATTGAACTGGGGGACACAATGGCTAAGTGGTTAAAGATACTGAGCTTGTCAGCTGGAAAGGTTTGAAACCTGAGCTCTGTACAATGGGATGTATACACACACACACACACACACACAGTCTTTTAATGACCCCCTTATCCCTTGCATGGAGCTGAGTGTTTGCTGGCTAGATGCCCTTCCTGTCGCCAATGCGGAGTTCACAGCAGATATATTCTCATTGTGCCCACAGAGAGAAATATCTGCCTCTACCTAGGATCAAACTCACGGCCTCCTGATTGTGAGGCGAGAGCTCCACCTCTAGGCCACGGCACCATTCTTCAAAAGCATGGTAATGAGAGTAGATAAATAGGTACCGCTTTGGTGAGAAAGTAACAGGATTCTGTGCACTTCGGCCCATAGTCACACTGGCCACATGACCACAGAAAATGTCTTCAGATAATGCTGACTTCCTCATCTAAGAAATGGAGAAGAGCTTGAGTTGGACATGACTGGACAGGGGGAATCTTTACCTTTTTAGAATTTAACTAGACTTTATGCTTGTTTTTGGAATATAAAATTTTCATCTCATTGTACGCTTCTTTATCTTTTCTTTAGGTCATGTACGTACTAGTACCACTGATATCTTCTAGATGTAGGATAAAATGTAAAGGTAACAGCTCATATGTTCTAGTCATTCCCAACTCTAGGGGGCGGTGCTCATCTCCGTTTCAAAGCTGAAGAGCCAGCGCTGTCCAAAGACGTCTCCGTGGTCATGTGGCCGGCATGACTCAACGTCGAAGGTGCACCGAATGCTGTTACCTTCCCACCAAAGGTGGTTCCTGTTTTTCTACTTGCATTTTTACATGCTTTCGAACTGCTAGGTTGGCAGAAGATGGGACAAGTAACGGGAGCTCACTCCGCTACGCGGCGCTAGGGATTCAAACCGCTGAATTTCTGACCTTTCTGATTGACAAGCTCAGCATCTTAGCCACTGAGGCCCCACATAGTACTGTTTATTTCCTATGTCAATTTCCTGCATAAATGTGGGTGATCACATCAATAGGAAATCAGTGTTGACCAGAAATGGCTGCATTTAAAGAATGCACAAGATTAAGAGGAGTTAGAAGAATGTGTTCAATTTCCATTAACTTGTCTAACTATAACTAGAAATATCCCTGCTGCTGCTATGACAAAACAAATACCTTTAGCTGGATCCGCACAGGTGGAACTTAACAAAGGAATACAGATTGCTTTCTATAATATATGAAAATGTTCATTTTACCTTAAATTGTAATATACCTACAATATGTTTGTCCAAAACACTGCAATTGAACTTGGGGTAACAGGTCAGCCATACATGTCAGGTGGATCCAGAAATAATAACAATTATGTATTTATTGGCTGCCCATCTTATCACAAGGTAAAACTATGAACAGCTTAGAATATTTTTTTTTTAAATAAAACCATATAGATGAAATACAAGATACAAAATAATCAAACAAGATTCCGGGTTTGATTTCACATAACTTGTATTTACAGTTAATTTAATATTAAATTAAAGGTGGCCATCCATATATTTGCTTCTCTTGTTTTCAGGGATTTTCTTTTCTTTTCTGCTGACACAATTCTGTGTCAGCAAGGAGAAATAAGCTGGATGGCCATCCAAGGTTTCTGAGCTGTGTAGTTTAAACATCTGCCCTAATCAAAAAGCTTTTAGCACCAAAAGCACAACGGACAGCAATATTTTCTACCGCATGGTTAGAAACCTGTGACACCCTTAAGTGATAACTCCGCCAATTCTGAACAACACTGAAAAAATGATAAAAAATGTTTTTTTGCTAGAACTATACTAATGCATAATATTAAGACATTCCCCTGCCAACAAAAGTGCATCTAGTCAAGGCTCTGGTTTTCCCAGTTGCAATGTGTGGCTGTGAAGGTTGGACCACAAGGAAGGCTGAGCGCCAAAGAATGGAGGCCTTTGAACTCTGTTGCTGGAGAAGACTCCTGTGAGTCCCTTGGACTGCAAAGCGATCCAACCGGTCAGTCCTAGAGAAGATCAACCTTGACTGCTCTTTAGAAGGCCAGATCCTGAAGAGGAAACTCAAATACTTTGACCATCTAATGAGAAGGAAGGACTCCCTGGAGAAGAGCCTCATGCTGGGAACGATGGAGGGCAAAAGAAGAAGAAGGGGATGGCAGAGAAGGAGGGGGCTGGATGGAGTCACTGAAGCAGTCGGCGTGAGCTTAAATGGACTCCAGAGGATGGTAGAGGACAGGAAGGCCTGGAGGAATGTTGTCCATGGGGTCGCCATGCATCAGACACAACTTCGCAACTAACAACAATACTAATGTCTGTGGATAGAGAATATCCGTGTAGGAAAAACATTTTGCGAACATTCATTATCCTCATTCTGGAATAAGAGCATATTCAGAAGACACATCTTGACAGTGTTACCACTGTGAATAAAAACCTATTGCTTCCCGGGACTTAAACCTGATTTATAGACAAATGTTGTGCAGGACACATTGCTGAGTATTTTGAGGCGTCTCGGAAGTCGGCAAGAAAGTGATGTTTATCGTTTGGAACTTCCTGTCTCCTAGGGAAAGCCCGTATTTTACATCTGGATGGAATTTGATAATAGTTGTTGCCTTGCTCCGCAGAGCAGCTGAATCTATTTGCCGAGCCTTTAGCCATTCATCAAATTGTTCCAGCCTGAAACCAAATGACATGAAACTTGAACTATAGTTATTATCTCTTGTCCCTAGCAGGGAGAGGGAAATAGGTTTGCTGGGAGTCAATTTCCAATTTATTTATTTTAAAAAAAAAATCACCATCCTGTCTCAACCCCCTTTAGTAGAAGATCACACTATTTCTCATAATGTATTTAGAATGTTTTGGGAACTTCAAAAAAAAAGGAATATTGTAAAATTTGATAGGTAATAGCATTTTCTTTGCAAAAAGCAAATTAATCCCGGAATACCACTTTGCCTTTCTTTAGACTGTTCCCCATATAACTAAAATTCCCATAGCTGGAAAAATCTGTGTTGTCTCAATCTGTGACATATGTTAAATAATTTCTCAGTCTAAATATTTTACAACTTGCTGTTCTGTGGAAACTACATGAGAAAAAGAATCCTGTGGTCCTTAAAATTGAGAGCAACAGATCCTTCCTTCCTTCCCCCTCCCTCCCTTCCCTCCCTCTTAATCATCTTTAAATTTCCTTCCTTCCTCCCTCCCACCCTCCCTCTCTTCCTCTCTCATCATCTCTAAATTCCCTCCCTTCCTCCCTCCCTTTCTCCTTCCCTCACTCCCTAATCATCTCTTAATTTCCTTCCTTCCTTCCCTCCCTCCCTCCCTCCTTCCTTCCTTCCTTCCTTCCTTCCTTCCTTCCTTCCTTCCTTCCTCTCTGCATTTTAAGCACTCAAAACAGCTTATACAATAGAATAAAGTACAAAGCATCCACCACTGTAAAATCAACACAAGGTCAAAATAAAAGGAAATCACCTTAAAACAAAGTAACATTTAAAAACTTGGCGGGATAGGCATGTTTAGTCATTTTCCTGAGCACTGAAAGGTACCCAGAGGTCAAGTACAGTTTGCTCAGAAAATAATTCTGTACCTTACAAACCACAGATCATCTTCTCACACATACCAGGGTGTCAAGCTTCCCTATTCATCTGAGTAACCAGGCAGGTTATTTATCCAGGAGAACTGGTCTTGTGACCCTAAGTCATGTAATAGTTGTTGTTATTATTATCATTCTTGTTTTTAGGGTCAATGCTAATAACTGAAATTGTGGCTGGTAGATAACCAAGAAGTATTTCTAATAAAGCCATAATTTCTTTTATTTATTTATTTTTTAGTTTGTCCAACATGTACAAGATAACAGGTATAAACATGAGCATGAACAAGGGAAATGAGTACAAATAAATGCGAACAGTAGGACAGGGACGGTAGGAAGGCTGGTGCGCTTATGCATGCCCCCTTACAGACCTCGTAGGAATGGGGTGAGGTCCACAGTAGACATTTGAAGGTTGAAGCTGTGGGGGGTTGAGGATGTATCAACAGAGTTGGGTAGAGCATTCCAGGCATTGACCACTCTGTTGCTGAAGTCGTATTTTCTGCAATCGAGTTTGGAGCAGTTTACCTTGAGTTTGTATCAATTGTTTGATTGTGTATTATTGTGATTGAAGCTGAAGAAGTCATTGACAGCTAGGGCATTGTAGTAGACAATTTTTTGCACTATGCTTAGGTCCAACCGCAGGTGGCACAGTTCCAGATTGTCCAAGCCCAAAATGGTTTCCACCCATTTCTTCTTGATAAGATCTGCATTACCTAAAATCTTCACATTTTGTGGCCAGTTTCCTTTGAATCCACTTCCTGGGTAATTCAATCGGAAATATTTCAAAAACACAAATATCGACCAAGACCTATTCTTCCTAATTCAGAAATTACATTCAGACCCTGCTCTGAAGTGTGGCCCATGGGGGGGGGGGAGGCACTCTCTAGAATTATACTTACACAAAAAGGAGATTGCAATTGGTGCAAACATTCACGCATACAAACTCGGGCATGACACATACGCACCGTTGCCACAGTTCACTAAAGTTTTATAGCACTACCTTAGATTCGGAAGGTGATACAATTTTAAGCAGAAGTTTTATCCTTCTGGTCTGACTTACTCACAGGAGTATCAACTGCCCCATGGTGCTTGACTGATCATTCATTCTCATGATTTAAGATGCCCTTAATTGCTTTACTGAAGGGACCGGGAGCACACCTTTTAACCAAACAGTTGAGCGATTTGCTATGACAATCCTGCCACTGTGCATTCACTTAATTTCCAATTAATCAAATATTCAATAAATCATTAGTATAATTACACCTCCTTCGATTACATCCCCCTCCCCACCGCACTTGGTGCATTAGCTATGCCAAGGCAGATTCCCGCTTGGGCAGCATGATTGAATTCATTTATCTGACCCAGTTGGTTGCATGTCCTCCTGAGCCTTGAAAAATGATGACAATTTTTTTTAATTATTTATAGTGCTATAAGTTTGCTTTCCTTCCACCTTCCATCTCTCTCTCTCTTTCTCTTTCTCTCTCTCTCTCGTTCTGTCTCAACCGAATGCTCCTGCAGCAGCTTAAAACAAACTGCAGCAGCTTAAAACAACAGTGACTGGTTAATTTCTCTCACTTTTTTTTAATCATTTTTATTCCCCTACTGTGCCACTTTTCTAATTACACTATCTTCCCAGGTGTGCAATCATTCCCTCATCACTATATATCTCAAATACAGATTATTAAAATAATATAGTTTGTGTCATATAAATGCTACAGAAAGTATCAGAAAGAGGGCTTTATTGAAAGATGGTAAATTCTTTCAACAGAATTGTGTGTCTCCTGTGTGTGAGAGAGAGAGGGGGGCTGTGGTATGTGTGTGTGTGTGTGTGTGTGTGTGTTGTATTTCTGCTGATAAATAAATAAAGAGAGACTAGTATAGATCCATTTCAAGCTATTTATAGATCTATACTAGTCTCCCTTTATTTATTTATCAGCACAAATACAACACAAATATAACAAAGGCAACATTAAAAATATGCTTTTCTGCCTGGATGGTCTCCTGGAGTGAGCCGAAAGACAGACAAAGGGAGTATTATGTATGTATGTATGTATGCATGCATACATACATACATACATACATACATACATACATACATACATGTAGTTCTCAACATACAGCAGTACATTTATTGACCTTTCAAAGTTACAACGGCAATGGAAAAAGTAATTTATGACCATTTTTCACAGTTACGACTTTTGCAGCATCCTCAAAATCCTGTGCTCAAAATTCAGATGCTTGGCGACTGGTTCATATTTAGGACTTTTGCTGTGTCCTGGGATTTTTGTGACTTTCTGACAAGCAAACTCAATGGGGAAGCCAGATTCATTTAACAAACTGGTTTACTAACTTATCAGCTCCAGTGATTCACTGAACAACTATGGCAAGGAAGGCCATAAAATCAGGCGAAGCTCACTTAACCAATGCTTCACTTAACAACAGAAATTGTCCTAGGTTGGGTCATACATCGATGGCTACCTGCATTCTGATATATCAGCGTGTGGCATTACTGCCTGTGTATGAGAAAGTACATATGGAAACACACATTCAAAATGACCATTGCCTAAAAGAGAGTTGAATTGGACATATATTTAAACTGTGCTGTCATCAGAGAATGCAAAGCATAAAGAAACAATTTGGATAGTCCTTGACTTGTAACCATTAGCTGAGCTAATGTTCAAAGTCACAATGGCACTGGAAAAAAAAAAAGACCTACAATTGGTCTTTACACTTATAGTGTCAGAGTTTGTTGCAGCGATCAAATCCAGAAAGCACGCACAGGTAACTGATTCAGCAGGATTCATTAGCTTCTCTTTCTATCCATAACAACACATGAAGTGATATATTGTTGTACTTCCTGAGAATGCTCAGGAAGATAAATCTATCCCAGCATCTACTTCTGTCCTACCATCGCAGCACCATTGAGAGTGTCCTGACATACGGCATTCTTGCATGGTATGGGAGCAGTTCTGCAGCGGACAAAAAAAACTCTACAGAGAATTGTTAAAACTGGCCAGAATATCATTGGGCTCCAGCTCCCAGCCCTTGACTACATCTTCGCATCTTGCTGTTTGAGGAAGTTGCGCAACATTCTCAGAAATTTTCCCATCCTGCTTACAATCTTCTTGGACTGTTGCCTTCAGGCAGAAGATACAGAACAATTAAAACTCAGACCACATGATAATGGAAGTCCACTTACAAAATTTCTTTAAGTATAATGAATTTATTAAAAAACCTAGCTGGATACCCATACCTCACGACGAAACTATGTAATCGGCAATGCAGGAGAAATCTGATTCACTCCGGTTTAATCTGCTGGCTCAGTGATGGTTGGTGGTTGAAACACATAAGGGAATATAGCTCCCGCCGCCTTGAGTCCAGAAGCAGTTCTATAGGTGGAAGACGTAGACATTTTGGTGAGGTACCGATGCTTAGTACTGTAAGGAGCCCCAGACCGCTCCTGAGTGAAGGAGTGGAATGTCTGCCAGTTTGAACTGAGGTAACGGAATGTGAGGCAACTGGCAGTTGGAACAGAGTTCTTTTCAGGTGAGGAGGGGGAGTAGAACTCCTTAGCATCAGAGTGTGTTAATTACTGTATAAGAAATACTAATAATCTGATGGTCATTTTGAAAAATCCTTTCTTAGCGAGTACCTAGAGGAACATACATGCCAAATTTCAAGTTTGTAGGCTTTAAGGTTCTGGAGATGTAGTGAAGATTCTCCTGTGCAGATGTGTGAAGTACCAGGCAGAATGCTTGCCTATTATTTCTGAAGTAAGCTCCCAGCTTGCAAAAGGTCTTTGCATTTCCAGCTTTGGACACCCCCAAAAATGCCACCCCAGGACAAGAAAAGAATCCAGGCCAGCCCCAACACCACCACTGAAACCCATGCATCTATTTTTTTTCCTGGTGTGTACTCTTCTCATTTGTGCCTACACAAATGTGTGTCCATTTTGCTAACCTTGTCATTCCCCCAACCCCCCAAAGAGAAACGGAATGAGGAAATTGTTTAGAAGACTAGGCCATTCAGAAGACACCGCAGCAAAAAAAAAAAGCTACTTGGTCCTTTTCCATTAGCTCAAATTTAATGCTGCGCTGTTGTTTCCTTTGCACTTTCTCCATATATTTTTTTAACACAATCTTGCTGCCTAAGAAGTATGGAAGTTGTAGCTCAGCAGAGTTTAAACCACCAACTTAAAGAAGATTTGGACTTTGTAATATCACCCCAGATACATGCAATAAACAACGTAAGGCATTCCAAGGATCGGTCAGCAGCATTCCCAGAATCCCTGTTTAGCCTGGTCTGTGGCGAGCTATGCAAAAAGAAGAGGGGGGGGGAGTGTTATTCTGAACTGCTATTTGCATACGAGGAGCCCAACGTTTCTGTTGCTAAGTGAGACAGACGTCAAGAGAATTTTGCTCCATTTTACGGCTTTTCTTGCCCCAGGTGCTAAGTGAATAACTGCAGCGGTTAGGTTGTGAAATGAATCTGGCTGCCCCATTGGTTTTGCTTGTCAGGAAGTTGCAAAAGCGAATCACATGACCCCGGGACACTGGAACCGTCATAAATGGGAATCAATACAGGAGACTATTTGTAGCTCAGGGTTGAAATGAGGGGTCCTTGGGGCTGTCTGAGTTTGCTTGTTTTCTTGCAGATGTTTCATTACTCAAACTAGATCACCTCATCAGTGAACTGATAATGTTACCTAGTTTGGGGACTAGACTGGACTGGACTGGACTGGACTGGACTGGACTGGACTGCAATGCAATGCAATGCAATGCAATGCAATGCAATACAATACAATACAATAGAAAAATAGACTGGACTAGACTAGACTAGACTAGAATAGAATAGAATAGAAAAAAGGACTGGAAAATAATAGAATAGAATAGAATAGAATAGAAAAATGGACTAGAATAGAATAGAATAGAATAGAATAGAATGAACTATTGTAAGGTGAGGACTACTTGCACGTGAATAAGAAATGACCAGAATCAGGTTTTTACGATATGGGCGCCCACATAAATGTGATACCTAAATAACCAAATGAATAAATATTCCTGTCATGTTATTCCATTATTACCATTAAAGTCAATTTAATTAACAATAGTTAACATGAAATTAAACATTTTAAAGTCAAGAATGTGCAGTCTAGATTTCTAAACTTTTTTCTGGGCAGGACGTGTGATAGCAAAATGATCATAATCTTCCTCCTCCTCCTCCTCCTCCTCCTCCTCCTCCTCCTCCTCCTCCTCCTCCTCCTCCTCCTCCTCCTCCTCCTCCTTTTACTTCCTAGTGTGTTCCTGCAGGTGCAGGGTCCACTTTTCGCATCATTGAACACCACTTTGCCCATTCATCTGTCTTTCCAGGGCGCAGCCCCGTGGCTTGTATATCTTTGTTGATGGTGTCTTGTCATCTCTATTTTGAATGCCCATGAGGTTGCCAGCCATTGACTTCTAGTTGGTAGACAGCCTTGGCCATGGTGGAAGGTGCTACACTGAGGACATGTCCATCCCAGCCGAGCCAGCCTTCTCTCATCTTCTCTGTAAATGCTGTCACACCAAAATGTTGGCGAATGGTGTCATTTGTGATGTGGTCAAGAAGGGAGATGCCCGATAGCCAACGGAGCCTTCACATTTCCATGGCATGGAGAGAGCTTTCGGTGACAATAACAAAATGGCCCTTGCATATAGCAAAAGAGACCTTTGATGGAGAACAGGTGGATGGACTTATAGTTCAGGAACATCTGGAGTGCCTATCCGGAATAGGATCAAGCAAACCATCCAACTTAACATAAAGCACCATCCTAACATTTTATGAAGTGACTCAGTGGCTAAGATGGTGAGCTTGATGATCAGAAAGGTCGGCAGTTCGAATCCCTTGTGCCGTGTAATGGAGTGAGCTCCTGCTACTTGTCCCAGCTTCTGCCAACCTAGCAGTTCGAAAGCAGGTAAAAATGCAAGTAGAAAAAAACAGAAACCACCTTTGGTGGGAAGGTAACAGCCTACTGTGTGGCTTTAGTATTTAGTCATACTGGCCACATGACCACGGATACATCTTCGGACAGCGCTAGCTCTTCAGCTTTGAAACAGATAAGGACTGCCCCCTAGGGTTGGGAATGACTAGCACATATTTGTGAGGAGAATCTTTACCTTAAGACTTTATGGTTCATGAACCCTTCCTGTTTAAGAGGCTGAACAATTGAGTTGTGCACCGTAAGGCTACATTTCCATGGGAGAATCAGCTCCAGGCTTCCAAAAAGCTGTTGGCCAAAAGCCACTCTTCCAAACACCAAGTTTAATGGACCTTAATTTGATCCTCTCAGGCAATTCTGTCATTCCACCACCACCCCTCCCCAGAAGATGGAAAACTGCAGACAGCTTCTTCACCAAAAGTTGATGGCTACCTCGAGCTTTCTTCTTGCAAAGAAGGCATGATGGGGAGGAGGAGAAAAAAAAAATTTGGAATCTGCATTGCAGTACTTGCCATCCATTTCTCCCTTTGCTGCCTACCTCTGAAGAAGTTTTTCTTCTGTTGATCATTTTAATTAGATTGTAAGCCACATGTAAAAAGCAGGATAAATATACGGCAGGCTGCCTTGGGAATTAGGGAGCAGATTACTTTGAGGAATAACTCTAGAGATAAATGGATGCTGCGGCTTTCTTCCTCCCTCCCTCCAGCCCACAAATTACTTAAAATGGTTAATACAGTATCACATTTGAGTAATCTGCAATTAGGTGATTTGTTTTAACAATGGAAAGGAAAGGGCACTTGCTCATCAGCTCTCTGTGAATTGATGGAAGATTCCGAAGATTCTTTCCCCCCCCCCTTCCCCTCTTTTTCTTTTGCTCTCATTTTAATTTCTTTCTCTTTGCCCCCCTCCCCCCCCTTTCCTCCTCCTGCAGCTCCTGCCGTTCCTAACAGATGGATATGTTAGTTGCGGCAGCAAGTCAGCATAATATTCATAATGTATTGTGACTGCTGGGCAGTGGAAGGGTTGAATATAGTTTCAATCAGGATAGAGCTGGAAAGGACCGTGAAGGTCTTCTAGTCCAGCCCTCTGCTCAAGCAGGAGATCCTACACTATTGCAGACAGCTGGCTGTCCAGTCTTTTCTTAAAAACCTCCAGTGATGAAGGACCTACAACTTCCGAAGGCAAGCTGTTGTTCTACTGGTTAACTGCCCTCACTGTTAGGAAGTTTTTCCTTAATTACTGAGCTGCAGTGGCACAGTGGTTAGAAGCTACTTCTGCTGCTTGCCAGCTGTTTGGCAGATCGAATCTCACCAGGCTCAAGGTTGACTCAGCCTTCATTCCTTCCAAGGTGGGTAAAATGAGGACCCAGATTGTTGGGGGGCAAGAGGCCGACTCTGGAAACTGCTTAGAGGGGGCTGTAAAGCACCGTGAAGCGGTATATAAGTCTAAGTGCAGGGGTGAAATCCAGCAGGTTCCGGAGAATCGGTAGAAGAAATTTTGAGTAGTTCAGAGAACCGGCAAATGCCACCTTTGGCTGGCCCCAAATGAGGTGGGAATGGAGATTTTGTAGTATCCTTCCCCTGCCATGCTCACCAAGCCACACCCACAGAACCAGTAGTAAAAAAAAAAATGAATTTCATCACTGTCTGCTATTGCTAGTCCGTCCTTCCTTCCTTCCTTCCATCCTTCCTTCCTTCCTTCCTTCCTTCCTTCCTTCCTTCCTTCCTTCCTTCCTTCCGTCCGTCCGTGATGGCACAGTAGTTGTAAGTAGCAGTATTGCAGGCTAATTCTGACAACTGCCAGCAATTCAATCCTGACCTGCTCAAGGTTGACTCGGCCTTCCATCCTTCCGAGGTGGCTAAAATGAGGACCCAGATTGTTGGGGTCAAGAGGCTGACTCTCTAAACCACTTAGAGAGTGTTGTAAACCACTGTGAAGTGGCATATAAGTCTTAAGTGCTAGTGCTATTAATTCCAAGTTGCTTCTCTCTCCTTGATTAGTTTCCCTCCATTGTTTCTCGCCTCGTCTTCTGGAGCTTTGGAAAATAGATTGACCCCCCTCTTCTTTCGGGCAGCCCCTCAAACACAGAAATATTGCTACCATGTCACCCCTAGTCCTTCTCTTCCCTAGGCTAGCCAGATCCAATTCCCGCAACCATAGTTCTCTTAAGAACAGCCTTAGGGGTGATTGTGTAAAAGGA
The DNA here is from genome assembly GCF_964273705.1 of Natrix helvetica. NCBI lineage: Eukaryota > Metazoa > Chordata > Lepidosauria > Squamata > Natricidae > Natrix > Natrix helvetica. The sequence continues at coordinate 12,377,112 of NC_138557.1, forward strand.
AGGGACTCGAGTCCAGGCTTTGACCTAAACCTTCTGTTCCTAAGAGTGCTAAACCATGGTTTGTTTAATTATGGTTCACTGCAGTTGGCAGGACTCATATAGCCCATTGAAATAAAACATGATTTGTGTAAGAAGGACTGGTTTTGGGATGGTACCATTGGCTATCAAATCCATTCCTCCCTTCCACGTTTTTGAAAAGGATAGTTAGAAAGGAGCTGTTAAAATATGGGTTCTGCCATGTTATGGCTAAATCAGATGCACTCTGCTTTTCATTCGAGGATGCACTACTGGTTTAAAGGAAGCTGTTATGTTAGAATAAATCGGCAGGACCGAAAGTCACTGGAACAGAACAAAAGCCAGGAATTAAAGCCAGCAAACGAAGCCACATTCCAAATGCAAGGGACACAGGTCCCTCTTTGCTTGCCGAGGTTATTGCAACACATTCAGAGGCAATATTTTTCAGTGCTGCCTTATGCTCATTCTCCTGTTCACATGGCCATGTAAATATGTATTTGCCTGGGATATGAAAAAAACAATAGCAACAACAAAGGAACCTCTCTCTCTCTCTCTCTCTCTCTCTCTCTCTCTCTCTCTCTCTCTGTGTGTGTGTGTGTGTGTGTGTGTGTGTGTGAGAGAGAGAGAGAGAGAGAGAGAGAGAGAGAGAGAAATACAGCAGTTCAGATAATCTAATATTCTAGCACTAGCAATTCCAGAAATGTAGTAAATGAAAGATCAAATGAAGCTAGATATCTCTTCCAAAAGTGTGGTGATTCAGTTTGAAATACCTTGTTGCACACCAGACACGGAGCTTGTTAAAGTTACAGAGTGGGTAGCATTTTAACACTTACGTGAAGTGTACAGTGTGGCTCCTTCATTTATTTTCTCTCTCATTACCACAGATCAAAGTTTTCAGTGGCGTGCAGTGTCACAAAGAGTAACTTTTACTCTATCATTTTCATTCATCCAAAAAGATGCTGAACCCTTTAAAATGTTAAAGATTTGGGAGGCGGGGTCAGGTTAAAGTTATTGGATTCGGTTGAATGACAACTAGTCTTTGAATTAAGGATATTAAAAATGCCTTTTTTTAAATGGGTTTGCTCTCTACTTTTTGAAATGGTTCTTTTTTAAAAATAATAATAATAACAACAACAACATATTGATCACTACAAAATGAGTCTTCGGCCTTTACAACCTATTTCCATTTAATAACAAAACCCCCAAAGATCTTAAAATGTTAAGTCTGTTTCCTTTAGAAAGCCAGGAGGTTTTTAATTTTGTTTCCCCTAAAGGATCCAAAAATATAATATAGGCTCCTTTGTTCCAGATTAAGAGGGGGCTCACTATTTTCCAGCTGTCTGCCCATCTGCTCTATGTAGAGGTTGGTACACACAACCTCTTTTCCTGCACAGACAATGTAAGATGGCCAGATTCCATCTGGTCAGGAAATCAAAGCCTCAAAGAGGGTGAAAGGCTGTGTCTTGAACTGGGTTTACAACTAGCTTACAAGCCAGTACAGCCTACTCCTAGTTTCCTCCCATTGCTTCTTGTTCTGCCTTCAGGTGTTTTGAAAAATAGCTTGATACCCTCTTCTTTGTGGCAACCCCTGAGATATTGGAAGACTGCTATCATGTCTCCCCTAGGCCTTCTTTTCATTAAACTAGACATACCCAGTTCCTGCAACCGTTCCTTATATCTTTTACCTACATTCTTTCGATGTTTTATGTAGGAGGTACAAACTCACTTAAACAAGCTAACAGTAAACAGCCCCACCAAAGAATGACCAAGATTAACCCATCAACACTGAGCGGGCAAGCCAGTAGACTAGCAACCGAGAACAAACCCTTTCCCCTTAATAGCATTGAAAGTGTTACCAGTATGCAGGGGTGGGTTTCAAATTTTTTAGCAAGGGGTTCTTTGCCTGGTTGCTGGGTGGGCGTGACCATGGTGGGTGCAACCTAGCCGTCCTCCTGCACCATGGATGTGGGGGCAGGGTTTGCCCTTCCCGGGCTCCAGAGGCTTTCCCCGAGCCTCCGGGAGGATCAAAATGGCCTCCCCAGGCTCCAGAGGCCCTCAAAGACAGAAATATTGCCTTCCCAAAATTCTGTTAGGTCCTTTTTTCACTCTCCCTGAGCCTCCATGTGCATCCTGCACTTACATGCATCCACAACAGGCTGCGTGGGGACTCTTGGGAGGGGAGGGGTGGGTGGGCGAGGCCAGCCAGGAGTGGGATTTGGGGGTTCTCCGAACTGCACAGAATCTTCTTAGCTAGAGATTCTCGTGAACCCCCAGCAACCCACCCCAGCTAGTATGGGTAATGAAACATCTGCAAGAAAGCAACCAAGCCCAGAAAACACCAAATATTTTGTAGTATCCTTCCCCTGCCAAGCTCACCAAGCCACACCCACAGAACCAGTAGTAAAAAAAATGCATTTCACCACTGTCTGCTATTGCTAGTCCGTCCGTCCTTCCTTCCTTCCTTCCTTCCTTCCTTCCTTCCTTCCTTCCTTCCTTCCTTCCTTCCTTCCTTCCTTCCTTCCTCCCTCCCTCCCTCCCTCCCTCCCTTCCTTCCTTCCTTCCTTCCATGATGGCATAGTAGTTGGAATGCAGTATTGCTGGCTAATTCTGACGACTGCCAGCAGTTCAATCCTGACCTGCTCAAGGTTGACTCAGCTTTCAATCCTTCCAAAGTGGGTAAAATGTGCTGACTCTGTAAACTGCTTAGAGAGGGCTATAAACCACTGTGAAGTGGCATATAAGTCTAAGTCCTATTGCTATTAATTCCAAGTTGCTTCTCTCTCCTTGATTAGTTTCCCTCCATTATTTCTCGCCTTGTCTTCTGGAGCTTTGGAAAATAGGTTGACCCCCCTCTTCTTTGGGGCAGCTCCTCAAAGACAGAAATATTGCCTTCCCAAAATTCGGTTAGGTCCTTTTTCCACCCTCCCTGAGCCTCCATGTGCATCCTGCATTTACATGCATCCACAACAGGCTGCGTGGGGACTCTTGGGAGGGGAGGGGAGGGTGGGCGAGGCCAGCCAGGAGCGGGATTTGGGGGTTCTCCGAACTGCACAGAATCTTCTTAGCTAGAGATTCTCGCGAACCCCCAGCAACCCACCCCAGCTAGTATGGGTAATGAAACATCTGCAAGAAGGCAACCAAGCCTAGAAAACACCAAAGACCCCCCTCATTTCAATCCTGAGCTACAACTATGATAAGGATTTATCCCTGCAGTGTTTTACTGACTTTTAATGTTTGTAATCTGCTCCGAGTTGCCACAGAGGGGCTGCAAATGAGACCCACAAACAAAATAAAGTAAGATCTACTTGATTCTTACAGCCCCAGTCTCTTCTTCCTGCCCTGAAATAAGTAGTTTTGTAGCTACTTTGTTAGGTTGTGTAATTCTCCGGAAACAGTTAACATTTCAAGCTTGCTTTTTTCAAAAAAAACAACAACCTTATAAATACCGTATGGTTCCTTTGATTCTTCCATTAACTGAGTTACAGCTGGGAAAAACCACACACTGGGGCAGTTTGGTAAGACTTGAATGTGGCGTCTTCCCTTGGAATTTGCTTGTTTGCTGTGGAAATGATGCTTTTGGCCCTTTGATATAGTTCTTGGGTCCTGGCCAACTTTTACCTCTGTAAGAAAGTTTCTGAGAATGTTCTGGGAAGCAAAAAACTACCCTGCATCTAATAGCATAAACAGCAAGCCGAAATATATACGCTTGCAGCCTGTGGAGCAACATTCCCAAAATGTTTCCCGAGACAATCTTTTTGCCTTTTTCTTTTTTTAACAAAAAGGCTTGTAATATCTCCATTCCAAAGGTGTCCAGTTGCTAGTTGGTGATCGATGATGCATCATGCAGAATAACGGCATGGCTTGGAACAGCTTTGCCTCCAGAAGTTGTGAATGCTCCAACACTGGAAGTTTTTAAGAAGAGATGAGACAACCATTTGTCTGAAGTGGTGTACGGTTTTCTGGCTGAGCGGGGGATTGGACTAGAAGACCTCCCAGGTCCCTTCCAACTCTTCTCTTCTATTCTGTTGTGGCCCAGCAGGATCCGGTTGAGCTGCTGATGGACTCGGATAGCGAGGAACCATACGAGTCTGTCCTGGACGATGTGGAGGGCCCTATGCAGGGTTCATACTCAGAGCAGGGACCAGAGAGGCTGGTTGGCCACCAGGAGGCACCTGAGGCATGGAGCAGCAAACTCCTGGTCCTGACAAAAACCTCTTTTGTTAATTGACTGTGAATTCTGCTCATTCACATGTAGCAAAGATCCAAGAGAGGATTTACAGCCACAAACCTTACCTGGCTTGGAGAGCTGCCAGGCCGATATCTGCAAAACTTGGCAAGGAGCCTCGGAGAGTCACAAACCAATTAAGCGAACTAATTGTCTCCTGCAAATTCCACTCCCCTTTCGCTCCTCTTTTATTTCCTCTGGGAGGGGCCATTCATCGTCCACCTGTTGCCTTACTCCCAAGTTGACCCCTGTTCTTTAGCTCTTCCCTTTGTCTGGCCACTCTGCGCATGTGCACACTGGGAACAGGCTCCAGTTGTTCGTCTGCCTCACTGATGTCTGACTCTGAAGGCAGCTGATAACTGGCATACAGCTCTGGCCCCCTCTGCCTCCGACACAAAGCCCTCGTCAGAGCCTTTCCCAGACTCCAGGACTGGCCCATGTTCCTCCCCAACCTCCTCACTATCCGAATATGCTGCCAGCTGCACTGGCTGCTGGTGGGACACAACACAGGGATTAACAGATTAAAAGAGTTGGATCTCCCACCTACAAACAATTTTTAAAATGCATAATTTACCCTCGTATAATAACCTTTGGCCCTTGTGCGATGCCCACTTGCAGATCTCAGAAGCTGTGGTCTACTGCTTCCAGAAGGTTTTTGGTGTAGAGCAGCATGTGCCATGTAGCTAGTTGGTCTTTTACCTTCTCCCCCCCCCCCTTTTTTTTTTTTTTTGCACAGGCATCTTGTAATAAATGCTTGAGAGTACCCATTTCGATTGAATTATTCTTGTAGGTACCATTGTAGACATTGCAGAATTCATTCACATCCCATTAGCAGAGTTTGAAAACAGGACCGCAAAGATGAGATAGACCATCGAGCTTCTCTTTAGCTTTATGTTTGTAGCCCTTTGTGGGTTTAGGGTGTCGTTGCTGCTTTTTTGTAAGACAGAAAAGTTTTCTTGTCAAACTCCTGACTCACCAAGGGAGAGGACGCTTGGATTGGGCGTCAGAGATGGGGGAAAGATCGAATTAATGTAGATCATATTATTTGCTTCATGGAATGCACTAAATTTACATGCAACTGGTTGGTGTATCCTTAGCTTAGCAGCAGGATGGATCTGAGGTCATTTTATAGCCATAGGACATAAGTGTAAAGGGAAAAAAGAAAGAAAACAGTGTCAAAAGAAAAATATAAGATCTATATTGGAGAGCTTCTTCTTCTTCTTCTTCTTCTTCTTCTTCTTCTTCTTCTTCTTCTTCTTCTTCTTCTTCTTCTTCTTCTTCCCCCTCCTCCTCCTCCTCCTCCTCCTCCTCCTCCTCCTCCTCCTCCTCCTCCTCCTCCTCCTCCTCCTCCTCTTCATTTCATTTCTATATCACTTGTACGGAAACAATTTGTGGCAGTTCACAAAATACTATTTTAGCTCTAGCTCTACATTGTAAAATCATGGAACATAAAATATAAAATCATAGGGCTGGAAGAGACCCCGGAGGTCTTCTAAATCCAACTCCTCCTCTTCTTCTTCTTCCTCTTCCTCTCCTTCTCCTCCTCCGTTTCCTCCTCCCAAAAACCACTAATTCATACTGCTTACAGGATTTCTTCCTGAGGCATGCTACTAACACCATAACTCATTATGTTTAAAACTATATACAATTACTCAATTTGAAGGGGGAAGGGGAAATTATTTATTTTTAGACTCTTCTTTCTTTTTAAAGCTTCTCAACCCCAGCTAATGCCTAGTATTGATTCTGAATAATTTAAAGAGCAATACATTTCAGTTTTCATGACGGTCAGTCAAATGCCTTTTATATTTAATATTCATTTAAATGAACAGTGCTTCTCTTACCTTTTGAATTTCAAAGTCTTTACAATAATGTTAGGTTACTAAGTGAAATTTATTCAAATATAAACATTCTAATTGATGTCTCATTCAAACCGTGGAAAGTTTTTTTTTTTTTAAGGCTCGTATAAGCTCTTAGAAACACGGTGACCATGTAATTGTTTTTTTGTTGTTGTTGTTGTTGTTTTGTTTTTTCCTTTTGGCTTGAATGTTAACATTTATTTGCACCACTGTTTCTCAACCTCGGCAACTTGAAGATATGTGTGCTTCAACTTCTGGCTGGGGAATTCTGGGAGTTGAAGTCCACAAGCCTTAAAGAGTTGTCCAGTTGGAAAACAAGGGACTAGGGCACTGTTGGCGAAACTTTTCAGTATCAAGTGCCGATACGAAAGCGTGCGCACCTGGGGGAGCGCTGGAAACCGGAAGAGCAGTTCCCTGGCACGGATGTACATGCTAGGAAGCTGAGTTTCCGGTTTCTAGTGTGTGCATGCATGCCGGTCCCCTGGTCTTCCAGTTTCTGGCACGCATGCATGAACAAAGACCAGCTGGTGTGCATGTGCGCACTGGAAACTGGAAGCTTAACAACCAGGCATGTGCATGAGTGCCAGGGACTGCTCTTCTGATTGTTGGAGCTCCCACATGCGTGAAGACCAGCTGGCCAGCATGCACATGTGCACCAGAACCCAGAAGAGCAACGGGTGATGGCTGGTGTGCCCAGAGAAATGGCTCTGTGTGCCACTTCCAGCACGCATGCCATAGGCTCGCCATCGCGGGACTAGGGGATCCTTCTGTTTCGTTTCAACTCTATCATTGCTGGCTGGCTGGGAGTTGAACTCTATCATTCATGGGAATTCTGGGAGTTGAAGTCCACATATCTTCAAGCTGCCAAGGTTGAGAGGCATCAATTGACACCGTTGATTGTAGATGGATTCTGATAACATTTCTTAGAGATGCATTGCAGTTTAAGTTGATTCTTAATTCTTCTCTACTAACTACGATATGCCGTTCAACTAATTTTCTAACGAAATCTGTCTCCAACTGCCTACATATCTTTTCCTAAGGGGGAAAAAAAAAGCTTCAATTTTTCTACCCCATCCCATTCAAAAAGGAGTAGGCATTTCTATAGACTTAGCTTACACAATGTACACACGATGTGTGTGAGAGATCAGACTTTCCTTTCTTGTATCACACAATCATTAATGGTAATAATGAATGTAAATAATGGATTTGTTTAAAGTGTGTGTGCATATTAAAAAAACCAACCATATTGTGAAAATATTTTTCATACTTTCATGTAGTAAGGAAAATCAATTGATTCTTTAAAAGCGAGGGACAAACGAGTTAGGAAAAATTGTCTTCACATCTCTTCCAGTTCAATTCACCTTCTTTCTATCCTTAAGGCTCTCAATATCAATGTCTTCATGCAAAAGAATCTCAAATTGCTTGGTTTTTTCTAAAGCGATATTTACTCTTCTTCTATTGGCAATTGCGATTGCTTGAAATTCTCTTTTGAAGGATTGTTATCCTGAAAAGCAAAAATATATAATACATAAATGGTTATGTTTTCATATTTGTTCAGCCAGTTCGCACCACTCCGGGAGAACCAGTTGTTAAGTTTCTGAGCAGTTTGGTGAACTGGTTGTTGGAAGAAAGCATTAGGGCAGAGAACCGGTTGTTAAATTATTTGAATCCCACCACTGATCCATCTCTATCCTTCATATATATGAACACTTTTCAGTCAATGTTACTTGACCTATATGAATCATCTAACATGACTGAGAATTGCTCATTCTTAAAGCAGTAAGTGGCATCTGTCTGTCTGTCTGTCTGTCTGTCTGTCTGTCTGTCTGTCTGTCTGTCTATCTATCTATCTATCATCTATCTATCTATCTATCTATCTATCTATCTACACACACACACACACACACACAAACCTACATACATGTATGTATGTATGTATGCATGTATGTAGAGGTGTGTGTATGTATGTGTGTATGTATATATGTGTGTGTATGTCTGTGTGTATATGTATATATGTGTGTGTGTGTGTGTGTGTGTATGTATGTATGTATGTATGTATGTATGTATGTATGTATGTATGTATGTATTTGTGTTACAACCCCTGGTATGCCCAAATATGGGAAGGAGCTCACTACTCCCCCTTTCTGTCCTTCGGCTCATTACAGAAGACCATCCAGGCAGAAAACCATATTTTTATTTTTAATGTTGCCTTTGCTATGTTTGTGTTGTATTTGTGCTGATAAATAAATAAAGGGAGACTAGTATAGATCTATTTCAAGCTATTTAGCTCTCATCAGCTAGCCCTACCCTTACTAGGATTAATCCCAGTAAGGGTATGGCTAGCTGATGAGAGCTAAATAGCTTGACATAGATCTATACTAGTCTTCCTTTATTTATTTATCAGCACAAATACAACACACACACACACACACACGTACATATGTATGTGTGTGTGTGTGTGTGTGTGTGTGTGTGTGTGTGTATCCCTCTGAATTTGTTTGCTTTATGAATTGGGTTGTGTGAACAGCTCATGGAAACCCTGTAGAATGAAACATAATTTTGTCTTCTCATCAGCAAAGGGTATGGTTGCATCATAGTGATAACTCCATTGTTCCCTGAGTGGGTCCATATTACGGATATTGCTTTGATCTGGTATTCCCCAGCGATCCAATTTAAGGTGGTTCCTTGTCAACGGGGAAGAGCAAAAAAAAAAAAAAATATGTGAGTTACTCTGCCTTCACGGGATGCATCAAAGTGGACAGCTGACATGATCCAGCTGCCCAGAAACGGGCCTCCACGCATCTGAAGAGCTGCAGAGATGCCTTTTTTTTTTTAGCATCCCGATGAAAGAAATACAGCATCTCCAATGTGAATCTACAACTGGAGTGCTTCTTTGAAACGGGGGCTTCAATCAAAGCTAGCCCGAATGAAAGCTTTCTCTTTTGAACGTCTGCACGCCTCTTGTGGAACCCGTCATCTTCTCCCATTGGAATTAAAAAAAGAGAGAGAGAGAGAGAAAGAAAGACTTTTTCCAGACTCACTGCTAGATCAAGAAAGTGTGGGAACCCACAGATCTACCCCTCTTTCCCCCTTCTTTTTTTTTTTCTTCTATTGACTTCTCTCTGAACTACATCCTTCATCTCCCCATCCCATCCCACTCACCCCCCTCCCTGGGATTGCTCTTCTCCCTACGTGGACCCCGAGACATAATTTAAAGTTTGAATTGTGGGTACCCACCACAGTAAATTTGAAAGGTGAGGCTCGCAATTATGTGGCAAGGCAGCTCAGTTTAATTATTCCGCTTATTTATTTATTTATCTATCTATCCGGGCACGTTTGACATTTCCATTCCCATGCACAGTGTGCTGGCGATGGCTGAAATATAGGGTAATTAATTTAAAAAGAGATAATTCATCTTCGTTTTGACATGGCCTTCGCAACAACGGAGAACATTTCTCTCCTGCCCGTTTCATTAGGAAATAAAAGGGATGGGGGCTTTTTTTTTGGGGGGGGGGGGTTGTTGGTTCCATTCTTTATAGAATGTTGCTAGCCGGGCAACATCAAACTTCTTTTTCTACAGATGAATCCCCATTGTAAGTAGTCCTCGAGTTACAACCACCCATGGAGCCCCAAATTTCTGTTGCTAAATGAGACATTTGGTCAAGTGAATTTTGCCCCATTTTATGACCATTCTTGCCGCAGTCGTTACGTGACTCACCACATTTGTTAAATTAGTAACATGGTTGTTAAGTGAAGCTGGCTTCCCGATTGACTTTATTAAACAGATTTAACAGATTAACAGATTGGGAAGGGACCTTATAGGTCATCTAGTCCAACCCCCCTGCTTAAGCAAGAGACCCTACACCATTTCTGACAAATGGCAGTCCAATCTCTTCTTGAAAGTCTCAAGTGATAAAGCCCCCCACAACTTCCGAAGGGAACTTCTGTTCCAATGATTGATGGTTCTCACTGTCAGAAAGTTCCTCCTTATTTCTAGGTTGAATCTCTCCTTGTTCAGTTTCCAGCCATTATTCCTTGTCTGGTCTTCAGGTGCTTTGGAGAATAGCTTGACCCCCTCCTCTCTGGGGCAGCTCCTCAAATATTGGAAGATTGCTATCATGTGTCTCCTGGTCCTTCTCTTCACTAGACTGGCCATGCCCAGTTCTTGCAACCGTTCATCATATGTTTTAGTCTCCAGTCCCCTCATCATCCTGGTTGCTTTACTCTGAACTTTTTCTAGAGTCTCAACATCTTTTTTATAGTGTGGTGATGAAAACTGGATGCAATATCCTGGGTGTGGTCTTACTAGGAAAATCTGCAAAAGTTGTAAACATGGACTGGAACTCTGCCATAAATAGGAATCAATGGCCAAGTGTCTAAACGTTGATCCTATGACCACTGGGCTGCTGACACCTTTGTAAGTGTGAAAAATAGTGATAAGTCACTTTTTTCAATGGTGTTGTAACTCTGAATAGTCACTAAGTGAAAGTCTGTCAGTCAACCTGTATAGGAAGCAAAAAAGCAATTAGGTCCATATATGGTTTGGTTCCACTTTTAAGGGTATATTTAACATTCCATCATATACTAATTCTCAAATTAATGTAATTAATGATTAGTTAATCATTCTTTGCCATGTGCTTATGACCACAATTTATCTCTGTTGAGAACCGACACAGGAAAGAGACTTTCGGTGCAAAAAAGTTTGGTTAGGACAACCAAGAGATAAAGAATGTGTTTTCCTTTTTTCCTGCCCATGAGTTAATCTAGTCAGAACCTAGATTAATAGGGGTGGGAGGGACCTTTGAGATCTTCTAGTCCAACCCCCTGCTCAAGCAGGAGACCCTCTACCATTCCAGACAAATGGCAGTCCAGTCTCTTCTTAAAAGCCTCCCGTGATGGAGCTCCCACAACTTCCAAAGGCAACTTCTGTTCCACTGATCGTTCTCTCTGTCAAAAAAAAAAAATGTCTCTTTAGTTCTAGGTTGGATCTCCCTTCTGATCCTTCCAGAAATTGTGGGCACTCCATCACTGGAAGGTTTCAAGAAGAGACTGGACAGCCATTTTTCTGGAATGTTATAGGACCATGATGGCGAACCAGTGGCACGCGTGTCCAAAGTGGCACATGAAGGCATATCGCCTAGCACGCACAGCCTTGCCTATTTTCTCTTCTGGGTTTCTGGTGCGCATGCACATGTGACTATCAGCTGTCCTTCACACACGGAGCAGTGCTGAAAACCAGTGTGCATATGCACGCCAGTCAGCTGATTGTCGGATGTGCATGCACACCAGATCCCGGAGGTTCGGTTTTTCCAGACTGTGGTCCCTTTGCGTGCACGGCAGTGCCAAAAACCAGCCTGTGCATGGACACTGGCTAGCTGATCATCGGGCATGCATGCATGCTAGAGCCCAGAAGTTTGGCTTTTTCCGGAGTGTGGTCTTGACGAGGGCATGCGTGCAATATTTCCATATGACCTTTTCAGCACTCGATGTGGAAAAGATTCAGCACCACTGTTGTAGGATCTCCTTCTCTAGCAGGTGTTTGGACTAAAATGCTTCCAAGTCCCTTCCAGCTCTCTTACTCTATATCCTAAGTTGCAAAGTGTTTCATCAACCTAATTACAAAAAGGCAAGTGCAGCTATTCTGCCAGCCAGGTTAAGTAGGGAATACGGCTACAGATCCTAAATATAGACTCTATGATTCAATGATGAGGTATTAATTTATTGATGCTAATGCTTTAGGCCACATCCCAACCAAAATAGCTTTTAAAAGGCTGTGTGGATCAGCAATTTAAAAGGGATGGGGGGAAAGAGTAATACAAGCATGCAATGTGCCTAAAGAATTACAAATTGTTAAAGACTGCAGCCCTTGCTCCCCTCTGAAAGTAAAGAGAATTGTGTAAACTGACCTCCATAAATATGTCCCCCTCCGGTTACAATGGAGTTATATCCCTTAGAATTCTGAAATTGTTTATGTACCGACACATTTGTTGGGAACATTAACTCCATACCTGGAATACTGCATTCAGTTTTGGTCACCATACTACAAAAAAAGATACTGAGACTTTGGAAAAAGTTCAGAGAAGAACAATTAAGATGATCAAAAGCCTGGAGACTAAACCATATGAAGAACGGCTGCAGGATGTGGATTTGGCTAATCTAAAGAAAAGAAGAATTAGGGGTGGCATGATAGCAGCAGGATTCCAGTATTTGAGGGGCTGCCACAAAGAAGAGGGGGTCAAATTAATCTCCAAAGCACCGGGGGGCAGGACAAGAAACAATGGATGGAAGCTGATCAAGGAGAGACGCAACCTGGAATTAAGGAGAAACTTCCTAACAGTGAGGACAATTAACCAGTGGAACAGCTTGCCTCCAGAAATCATGGGAAGTTTTTAAGAAGAATCCAGACAATCACTTATCTGAAATATTATAGGTTCTCCTGCTTGAGAAGGTGGCTGGACTAGAAGACCTCCAAGGTCCCTTCCAGTCTACCCAAGCCTAGCCTAGCCTAGCCCAGCCTATTCTATTCTATTCTATTCTATTCTATTTCCATATTCTATTCTATTTCCATATTCTATTCTATTTCCATATTCTATTCTATTCATGAATAAAAGACATTGGAGATCAAGCAAGAGAAAATAGCAGTACTCATGGCCATTCCCTAATAAATAAAGATCATTACAATGTTTGTAACTAGAGGGGATGCATTTGTAACTGTAACCTGCTTTGCTAAACGTACCTTTAAAAAAAAAAACTTTTATATATTTTGTGTAAAAGTTGGGACTTTGTTTTTCAAAAAATAGGGGAGGGGGAAAAAGCTTTGCATTTTTCCCCCCAGGCTGCTCTGTTTTACCCCTAGAATACTTTAGAATTGGACAGTATTAAAAACATATTGATTAATCCATTGCAGTGACCCATTGAAATAAGATCTGGATACCATCCAGAACTCTTAACAATGCTGACATTATGGGTTGATGCTAGCTGATTTAATGAGTGTGAGCATTCCATGAGAACTTTGGCAAGAATGCATCAGAATAGGTAGGCAGTTCAGAATAAGGCAGTCAATACAGTGACCTGCTAAGTCAGGGGTGTCCAAACTTGGGAACTTTAAGACTTGTGGACTTCAACTCCCAGAATTCCCCAGCCAGCCATGGCTGGCTGGGGAATTCTGGGAGTTGAAGTCCACAAGTCTTAAAGTTCCCAAGTTTGGACACCCCTGTGCTAAGTACTCAAGTATTCAAAATGATGAGGAGGCAATGCTTCCCTCTTTCTTGGGAATTCAGAAGTGCGTCTTTTATCTCTCTTCTGCATAATGCTGGATTGTTTGAAATTAGTGCTGGTCTGAACAATTCCCCCCTCCTCACCCAATTATTCTCATTATTATTCTCATTACAATTGAGGAGTAAAGAATGCTTTGGACATGTTTTTTCAGACTAATATAAAAAGTTGGCAAAACCTCATGGATTTTATGAAGTTATGTAAAAGGGCATCGGGCAAGAAAAAAAAATCAGTATCTCCCATTAATTTCCAGTTAAGAAGATTTATTGCTCAAGCCAATACACAAGACTCTAGTCAACTGACTGTCAGCACTAATTTGGTGCAAGAAAACGGGGAAGGTCGGTTGTTGTAGCATCTAACAACCTTGATTGGTCTTAAAAAGCTTAGAAAAAGGCAATGGCAAATTTTATCATGTTTCCAAGAAAGCTACATGAAATCCCCAACAACAGATGTTGACTTTTTTTCAAAAAAAAACATAACCCTTGACTATATTTGTTACAGAAAAATGTAAGTCTGTACTCTATCCTTTGGATAAATGTTAGATTTCCAGGATTTCTACTTCTAAGGGTACAGTAATTGCTTTGGCTTATGCCTTCAGGATCTCAAGAACCACTAGGAATATCTGTACATTGAAAGATAATCCTGGGTTACTTTGGACAGCATTCAGAGCACTAATATATGGCATGTGCTATCTTCTTTTGATTGCAAAAAAAATTGTTCCACTCATTATCATTGCACTCCAAAATCCTGGGAGATTATGGATGCAAACATGGGTGTCCAGAAGAAGCCATGATTCCCCCCCCCCCAAAAAAAAGACTAAAGGTTCATGGTGATCTCATGATGCAAATCCTGTTGTTTATCTTGTGATGCAGTGTGTCATCACACAAATAGATAAATAATGCAATTTGCATCATGCATGGTTTGTATGTCCTTGTTTGCATCAATGAAAATCCTATTTTCCAGAGGACCCCATTCAGTTAATCTGAGGTACATTCAAATTTGAATCTCCCTAGGAGCTGTCCAATCACAATTTTTTTAAAATATTAATTAATGCACTTGATTGTAAACAGCAGGCACCTATGTTTTAATTAACACCAATTTAGTCCTTCCATTTTGGAATGTGTTGTTGTTGTTAGTTGCAAAGTCATGTCCAACCCACCACAACCCCATGGACAAAGTGTTTGCATACATCGAACTGGCAGTAACTCACCTCTGGTTTCCATCCATTGCTTCTTGTCCTGCCCTCAGGTGCTTTGGAGAATAGCTTGACTCCTTCTTCTTTGTAGCAGCCCCTGAGATATCAGAACACTGCTATCATGTCTCCCCTAGTCCTTCTTTTCATTAAACTAGACATACCCAGTTCCTGCAACTGTTCTTCATATGTTTTAGCCTTCAATTCCCTAATTGTCTTTGTGGCTCTTCTCTGCGCTCTTTCTAGAGTCTCAACATCTTTTTTATAGTGTGGTGACCAAAACTGGATGCAGGATTCCAGGTATGGCCTTACCACTCCAAAACTGCTTCCCCAAATCCCTCTTCCCCTCCTCCCCATCTCGCCCACACTCATGCTGTCTTTAACTCTACTTAGGGTTGTGTTGGATGGGTTGATTGCACCTTCCTTAGATTAGCATGTTTATGGCATTTATGTACCACCTGTCTTCAGGAGGGAGCTGCCCCTCCTGCATCGTAAAGCTGTGTTTGTAAGCGGGTGGAAGTTAAAGAAGAAAAACGGCCTCTTCTGGGGGAAGAGGGGGAAAAAAACTGGGAAAAAGAACGAAGTGGTAGAGAAAAAATCCCCATCTGTGTTGCAAGAAGTTTCAGAAGCCAGAATGGGATTTTTCTTTTCTTTTTTTTCTTTTTTCTTTACAGAAGTCAGTTTCACATGTTTGGTTGGTAGTCGTAAAATAATTCCAACCAAGCTGTTTACTGGTCGGAAAGCTTAATTACCGCGATGGTGGGGTATGGCACACATATTCCGCTCTCCCAGAAAACCCACGTAGAAATGTTTAAAAAGAGCTGCTAATTATCTCCTGCATGTTCTCCCACACTTTGGGTGGATATTATTTAAGCACCAAGTTTGAATCTTAGTTTGTCTTGCTCAAAATTCTTGATCAGGCTGGGAGAAGCGGGGAGAAAGGAGAGAAGCTTCTGCAGAAAGCATGAAATGGGTTTAGAAAAAAGAATAGTAAAGGTAAAGGTTTCTCTGCATGCCACAGGTTTGCCATCACAGCCTTATACAATACAATACAATAGCAGAGTTGGAAGGGACCGTGGAGGTCTTCTAGTCCAACCCCCTGCCTAGGCAGAAAACCCTATACCGTTTCAGACAAATGGGTGTCCACTCTCTTCTTGAAACCTTCAGTGATGGAGCTCCTACAACTTCTGAAGGCAAACTATTCCACTGGTTAATTTTTCTTGTTGTCAGGAAATTTCTCCTTAATTCTAGGTTGGATCTCACTTTAACTACCTTCTACTCATTGCTGCTTTTCCTGCTCTCTGGTGCTTTGTCAAATAAGCTGATCCCCTTGTGGCCCACCAGCGGCCAGTGGAGCTGGCAGCAGATTCGGACAGTGAGGAGGTTGGGGAGAAACATAGGCCAGTCCTGGAGTCTGGGGAAGGCTCTGATGAGGACTCTGCGTCAGAGGCAGAGAGGGGGCCAGGGCCGTATGCCAGTTATCAGCTGTCTTCGGAGTTAGACATCAGTGGAGCAGAAGAACAGCTGAAGCCTGTTCCCAGTGTGCGCATGCGCAGAGTTGCCAGACAAAGGGAACAGCTAAAGAACAGGGGTCGGCTTGGGAGTAAGGACATAGGTGGACAATGAATGGCCCCTCCCTGAGGAAATAAAAGAGGAGCGAAAGGGGAGTGGAGTTTGCAGGAGACAATTAGTTTGCTTAATTGGTTCACAACTCTCCGAGACTCCTTGCCAAGTTTTGCAGATATCGGCCTGGCAGCTCTCCAAGCCAGATAAGGTCTGTGACTGTAAATCCTCCCTTGAAAGACTTTGCTGGATGTGAATGAGCAGAATTCACAGTAAATCAATAAAAGGGTTTTTTGTGGGGACAAGAGAAAATTACTAGAGGCAGCTCAGAGAGGACAAACAAACAAACCATAACCAATGAGATTTGAACTGATTTTTTGCTTCATGCTCTTGAGAAGCCTCAATCAGCTTTCTTCTTGACCCATTCTTCTCTCTAACAGCCCCTCAAGTCCTGGAAGACTGCTATCGTATCACACCTACCCATCCTTCCCACCCCACCCCCCCATTGTTTGCAATATGCAATATTCTGGCCATACCGGTGAGGGATGTTTTCCATTCCCTCCTTATAAAATCAGTTTGTCACTTTTAGGAGCAAATAAATATGTATGCGTGTATACAATATGCATGTATTTATATCTTCTCCCGAAGCGAGAAAGTCAGAAAACGAATGCTAGGATTCCAAGGTGGCTTTGCAAGACAGCGTTAACTATTTGCACCCATTTTGATGCTTCAGCAGGACTGAGACTTTAATTTTTTTCCCCTCCAATTTTCATTGTGCTGTATTGCAATTTTTAAGTTAACCTTAAACAAGGGAAACTGTTCTTTTCGGGGGCTAAGAAACAACTGCACTATTATGTGTGCCCCCCCCCCCGCTTCTTCTTCCTCCTAGTAGTTTCCTTCTGTATTATTAAAAACCAGACCTTACAACGAAAAAATAGACGAGAGAGGGAAAAAAAAACCTATCTTCTTTATTGTGAGCCATTACACTTAAAGTCATGTAGATTCCTTTAGGGCTGCCAAAAGGTGAAATTGACTTTTTAAAGAATGTATTGCTGAAAAGTGCAGGATAGACAGTTTCTTTGCCCCTCCAAGTAGGAAAAAAAAACCCTGAAAGGGACAATTTATAGCCAGTTTTAGATTCTTAGCTGAGGTCAGGAATCGAAAGTCCAATAAGTGTCCAGTCTTTGCAATCACATCAAACTTTAGATGCCAGAGTATAATGAAATGATTTGGTATTTGGACAATAACATGACTCGGGAGGGGAAATATTTTTCTTTTATTTATTTTTATTTACTTGATTTGATTTCACATTTTCATAAAAAAACTTAACCAATGCACACCCAATCAATAGAGGAACCGGAACAGGAAGATGCAATAAATGGGACCACCCATATTGCTGGGGGCAATATGCTGAATCTGTAAACTGCTTAGAGCAGGGGTCCTCAAACTTTTTTTTTTAAAGGGGGCCAATTCACAGTCACTCAGACTGTTGGGGGGGGATCAGCTGGGTGGGTGTGGCTAGGTGGACATGTGACTGGGTGGATGTGGCCAATTTAGCAGTCCAAACAATACTCACAAATTAAATTTTAATTTGTTTTGCTCCTAGGGGTGGAAAGAAGGTTACTGAAAGGATGTGACTGCCTTGGGGTGTGTATGAAGGACTTGTGTTTGTGTGTGTGTGTGTGTGTGTGTATGTTTCCCCCTCTTCCTCTCCCTCCCTCCATCCCTCCCTCTCTCTATCTGAGGCGGGGGAGGCCAAAAACGGACCCATTTTTAGCCTCCGTAGTCCTCCGTATGTCCTGTTTTTGGCCTCCTCAGCCTCCAGTACCACTCTGCCACCCAAAAACGGGCCCATTTATGGCCTCCTGAGGTCTCCACAAGGCAAGTGGAGTCCGGCAGGTAGGTGGGGCGATGTGGGCAGGGCAGCCTCATGGTCTCATGCTGGCCGCATTAATGGCTTTGGTGGACTGTATCCGGCCCGCAGACCATACTTTGAGGACCTCCTGCTTAGAGAGAGTATCAGAGTTTGTTGCAGAAATCAAATCCAGAAAGCACACACAGGTAACTGATTCAGCAGGATTCATTAACTTCTCTTCATATACCTAATAACACACGAAGTAATATATACAATACCAAGAGCTGGTTCACAGGCTGAGGAGAGAATATAGTATTCAGTTTCAGTTCAGCAGCAGACCAGACTAGTTTCATTTCAGAACTGAGAGCTTAATACAGCGAAGCCACGCCCAGACTTCTTACTTAAGTTTCTGTTTCCAAATAAGCCCCATTGGCTGACCTTGTTACCATGTCTCTGTCAGTTCATGAATATTCTCACTACTCCTAGCTACTGAAGTCTTCAGCTCACAGTTAATAGTCAGCAGGACTACTTACACAGCATGTGGAAAAGTGAAATACCACACTGGTAGGAATAAGAGTTAGTTGAGACACTAAAAAGATCAGGGAATTGCCATTGGCTGGAAATAACTTCTGGGAGTACCAGCAAGGTTCTGTTTTTCGCAGAAATAATGTTTTATTAATGTAGAGTTAGTCAGTGTGACAGAATGTCAGGCGTATGCAGAAGTTTTTTTTAAAAAAAAAATCAATCCTGAGAAAGTAAAAAAAGAAAAGAAAAGAAAAGCTGGAAAGAAATTCAAAACAACCCCACCTTGACCAGGTTAGGTATAAAAGAAAGCAGAGAGGGACTTTGAAAGGCTTTCAACATTGATGCAAGCTCTTCAAGACAGACCAGGTCAGGAGTTGCTAAGAGTCTTTGAAAGCGCTTTAATGTGGTGTGTGGATACAGAATCTTGAGCTCTTGTCAAGGCCTCTGTTTTTCAAATTATACCTCACCCAATCAAGCCAAAGTTGTAAAGAATAGAACAGAACAGAACAGAACAGAACAGAATAGAATAGAATAATGGAATGAAGAATAGAATAGAATAGAATATTTTTTTTTAATTAGCAAAGTGTGATTGGACACACAAGGAATTTGTCTCCAGTGCATAACGTCTTGGTGTACAGTACATATAAGCAACAAGTGATAAATCATTATCATAATCATAATTGAAAATACTTTTTAAAAGACCTACATTTGCAGTTAGCTTTGGGAGACAAATTTGTTTATTATGGGGTTTCCTTTTGGTTGCACAACAAATTGTGATTTTTTTTTTTTTTATGTAAAGTGTTGGGTTTTGTTTAAAGTAATGTGATATAAATATTATAAATGTTAATAGAATAGAATAGAATAGAATAGAATGTATTGTGACTGCTGTGCAGTGGAAGAGTTGAATATAGTTTCAATCAGAATAGAGCTGGAAGGGACCTTGGAGGTCTTCTAGTCCAGCCCCCTGCTCAAGCAGAAGAACCTACATCATCTCAGACAAGTGTCTGTTTAGACTCTTCTTAACAACCTCCAGTGATGGAGCATCCACAATTTCTGGAAGGAAGCTCTTCCACTGGTCAATTGTCCTCACTGTTAGGAAGTTTTTTCCTTAAATCCAGGTTGCTTCTCTCTTTGGTTAGTTTCCAACCATTGTTTCTTGACCTGCCCTCTGGTGCTTTGGAGAATAACTTGACCACCTTTTCTTTGTGTCAGCCCCTCAAATACTGAACTAATCATGTCACCCCTAATTCTTCTCTTCCTTATAGTAGCCAGACCCGAAACCTGCAGCTGTTCTTCCTATGGTTTAGCCTCCAGGCTTTTAATCATCTTAGTTGCTCTTCTCTTAACTTTTTCCAAAACGTTTTGAGTCCCTTTTCTCATGCTTTCTTCTTCCTTCGTTCCTTCGTTCCTTTGTTCCTTCGTTCCTTCCTTCCTTCGTTCCTTCCTTTCTTCCTTCCTTCCTTTTTTGTAATTGTTCCACATTCTCCTAACCTTTGTCACAGTTGGGCAGTTCTCTGCTTCCCTGATAGTCATACAGTTGGAAGTGACCATCAGTGCGAGATTCCAAATATCCCAACTTCAAATATATCCAGTCTGTTTAAGTTATCCAAGGAAGGATCCTCTTCTTCTTAGCCCTTCAGTTCTAATATCAAATTGTCCTTAACACAAGAAAACTCTTTTTGAACATCAAACTGCTATCTGCATTCCTGTAATTTTAAATCCTTCTGGTGTGCCCTGCATTGTGAGATGACAATTTGTTTACAGTCGAAAGATCAAACTAGTACAACACAATCCCATAAAAATCACAATAAAAAGGTTAATTTAGTAAGAGCCAAACAGTTACAAAAAAATGATTTATGTCATCTGTCCAAGCAGGAATAAATCAACCAATAAAAATGTCTAGTATTCAACCTGGAGCCTTCTTACGGCAATTCAATTCAGCAAATTTGGCAACCTTCCTAGATACTTCTTAGGAAAGAAAAAAAATCAAATAGCAAGAAGTATTCACCTTTAATGTATATGATTTGTTTTAAAAAAGATGTGATTAATACAGAATTCAGGTTTTTAGCAGGAACACAGAAATATCAGTGTCTTAGTTGTTCCAATCCAATCTGGAGATGAAACATTGGTAAATCTGGAATATGGGTGGCCTAATACTGGTTTTCCCAGTTGCAATGGATGGCTGTGATGGTTGGACCATAAGGAAGGCTGAGCGCCAAAGAATGGAGGCCTTTGAACTCTGGTGCTGGAGAAGACTCCTGCATTGAGTCCCTTGGACTGCAAGGCCATCCAACCGGTCCGTCCTAGCGGAGATCAACTCTGACTGCTCTTTAGAAGGCCAGATCCTGAAGAGGAAACTCAAAGACATTGGCCAGCAAAGGAGAAGGAAGGACTCCCTGGAGAAGAGCCTCATGCTGGGAAAGATGGAGGGCAAAATAATAAGTAGGGGAAGACAGAGAATGAGGTGGCTGGATGGAGTCACTGAAGCAGTAGTTGTGAGCTTAAATGGACTCCAGAAGATGGTAGAGGACAGGAAGACCTGGAGGCACACTGTCCATGGGGTTGCAATAAGTCAGACATGACTTCACAACTAACAACAACAAAACTTAGGTCTTGCTGATGGGAACCCTCTGCTATCTGAGACAGAATAGACAAGTGTTTCTTAGCTTGAAGATATGTAGATTTCATCTCCCAGCTGCCTGGGGAATTCTGTGAGTTGAAGTCCATACAACTTAAAGTTGCCAAGGTTGAGAAACACTGGAATAGAAGCTATTAAAACAGATAGGTGACATATGAGGTGTGCCAAAGAGGTGCCTGTCACAATACTGAGGCTCTAGGACAAGTTTCTTCCTTTTTATAATTGTTCTCCGAAGCCCAAAATTAAAGTAAAAGCTCTTTCTAGTCAAGATATAACAATATTCTCATTTAATATGCCGGTGGAAACAGTGGATGGAAACTAATGAAGGAGATAAACAGCCTGGAATTAAGGAGAAACAGCCTGGAATTAAGGACAATTAAAATTAAGGACAATTAACCAGTGGAATAACTTGCCTTCAGAAGTTGTAGGTGCTTCATCACTTGAGATTACTGGACAACCATTTGTCTGTGATTGTATAGGGTCTCCTGCTAGAGCAGGGGGCTTCATTGTCCCTTCCACCTCTATTCTGATTAATTAATTCATGTCCATGGAGTGTTTGTACAATGACTTGTGTGGGGGAAATCATCCACGATTGAATGATAAGATCATATGAAATCTGGACTCGATCCAGAATTCATGGGCATGAACAGTTATGGCTATTCTCCATTTTTCTTGAGTAGCATCCTTGCTCTGTAAGCTGATTTGGTTATCACTGGGTTCCAGTTATTATTTTAGTGAATTTTGTTTATTCTATTCCTGTTATATGTAGGCGCTGCTTGTAATTTTAATTCAGCAGTAAAAAATCAGTTCAAATCTCATCAGTTATGGTTTGTTTATTTGTCCTCTGTGAGCTGCCTCTAGTAATTTTCTCTCATACCTCATAATGCCCAGTAACACTACAACTGTTAGACAATTGTAAGAGCCAGTTTGATTGAGAGCCATTTTGTGGTTAGGCACCCAATTAGAAAGCAGCAGACTGTGAGTTCAAGTCCCACCTTATCAATGAAAGTCAGCTAGGTGACTTTGGGCCAATCACCAGGAGTCTGTGAGTTCTACTCCTGCCTTAGGCATGAAAATCAACTGGAGAACTTTGGGCTATTCACCCTGTCAGACCTGGAAGCCATCTTTTACATTGGGCCTTCAGGCCTGCCACATTGAATGCTGTGGGAAAATGGGATTATATGGAGTATGGTTGATATATAGCCAACATAACATTCCTTTCTCGGAGAGTCAAGGACATCTTGCCCTGCAGCTGCGATGGTGTGACTGGGAGGCATCTCCAGTTGGGATGGTGGATTGATTGGACCATGTGATGGACATGTGGGTGCTGGGCAGGGACTTGGGCTTTCATTCGGGTGGGGAAAACTTGGAAACTTTCAGATTTGGGCTTTCCCAGATGTGCCAATAGGACATCTCTAGTAAAATGGAGCTTTGAGGAACTTCGATCCTCAGAGTCTTCTTCTGTTGGGGGTGTTACTTGGAACCCTGACATACTCTCTTTCTCAACCCAACCTACCTCACAAGATTGTTGTTGTGGGGAAAATAGGAAGAGGAAGATGTGTTGGCTATGTTTATCACTGAGTTATTTATTTAAAAATAATACCAAAGGCAGGAAACAAATAAAGTATATCAACAATACAATGCTGATAGACACTGCGGTGGTTTTTTTCCCTCTTGACGTGAAAAAAGATCATTTAGAAAAGAGAAAATAATCACGTAAATAATTAGAATAGCCGACTGTTGCAAGAGCCCTGATGATATTAAATTGTAAGCCGTAAACGGTAAAGAAAAGGAGACAATGGTTATCTTTTTTTAGAGAAGAAAAAAAACATGTTTGTGTGTTACTTTGCATGGTAATGTATTCTTATCTAAGATGATTCAGAACAATTATATAAAATAAAGGAGAAAGAGCTTTGTAGAAAATGCAGTGCTGCATTTATATAGCCGTGTGACGTTCTTTTCTGATGAAAGCAAAGCTAATCAGGGCACAATATGAAATATATTAAAACATACCAATTTCTGCCCTCACATCAGATTTCGGGATTCATCCACCTACATTACATGATTGAGTTTTGTAAGATATATTTCAGGCTTTTGGAAGCAATCCTTGCTTGGATGGCAGTCTAACTCAGATGACAGGGATTACTTTATGACTTCTTTAAAAAAAAATATAATCTGAGAAAGTGGCACCTTTTTGGTGGAAGCATTTAAGGTTGGTAGTCTTGGCACGTTAAGCCAAATAAATTGTTATCATAATTCAACTCTGGCTTTCACTGAGTTAACACTTTGAGCGTATTCAGGCTGTATATTTTGCAGACTTTGCAAAATGCTTGAAATATACTCAGCGTGAAAAACTACAGTGTCAGAAAATCTGGAGAGTTTAATCGCTGTCCTTTTCCTACTTCGGCCACTAAGAAGGAGGACTTATTCTCAACGTCCCACAGACAAATGGCCTTCTTTGCTGCTCGACTCAGACTGAGAGATTGCGGTTCTGGTGTCAGGGTTCCAAAGAGCATCCAAAAGTAAATCAGAGTGTGATGCCCGAATCTGAAAGCTTCCCGGTTTTCCCCACCTAGTGGAAAGCTCAAGATCTTGCCCCCACGCCCAGAAGCCCATCACATGGTCCAATTTCCCACTGCCATGCTGGCAGCTTCCACCCATCCATTTCCGGTCAGGTGCAGAGACAAAGGATGACCTTGGCTTTCTAGAACGAATGTTGCTATGGCTACGTACCATCCAACTCCATATAACCCAACCCCTCATTTTCCCACAATAGAAATTGCATAGTAGAATAATACAAAGTGTGGCAGGCCTGAAGTCCAAAAGAAAAGATGGCTTACAGGCCTGACATCTGGATCATCATATTCCTGCTTTGAGGTCCATATCATGTTAGTAAGGCTGGTAGCCTGAAATGGCTGAGCAAATATAAATGCCCTTCAAAATGGACGACTATTTAAAATCACAATTGCCAAAACATCTCAGGGAGACATTTACCAGATCAGGATTCAAACTGCTTGATACACTGGTTAGATTTGGGAGATTCCATCCCATCCCATACAATGAACGTACATCTATCTGTGGAGCTGAAGAGGTGGAAGATCTGACTCATATATTATTCAACTGCTGTTTAGGGGAGAGAGATAAGTACCTTAATCCACATATTAAACGTACTTCGGCCCATATTAAAACAATAGGTCTCTTGTGTGGCCAGAATCTGAAAACAACATTTAATACAGCACAATTTTTGACTCAAATGGTCCGACTGAGATCAGTATTTGTGGGCCTGATTGGGGGAGATTGGAGTTTAACTTGCCCTGAAGGTCATTATGGTTTTTTTTAGATGACTTAATGTGGTGTCTTCAATTATTTTATATTTTTACTGACATGACCAAAGAGAGTAGTTGAAGGAATTCCTGTTACAACTTCTCGGAG
Organism: Natrix helvetica; assembly: GCF_964273705.1. NCBI lineage: Eukaryota > Metazoa > Chordata > Lepidosauria > Squamata > Natricidae > Natrix > Natrix helvetica. Next base: position 12,401,688 of record NC_138557.1, read on the forward strand.
TACCCACCCTTTGGTTTGGAAAAAGCATCATGGATATTTCTGCCACAAATCACAAAATACTCTAGTAGAATAGAATAGAATAGAATAGAATAGAATTCTTTATTGGCCAAGTGTGTTCGGACACACAAGGAATTTGTCTTTGGTGCATATGCTCTCAGTGTACATAAAAGAAAAAAAATAAAAACAATCATCAATAATCATAAGGTATAACACTTAGTGATAGTCCTAGGCTATTAATAAGCAATAAAATCATACTAGGAAACAAATAGAACAATATAAATCATAGAGATACAAGCAACAAGGTTATAGCCATAAGTGGGAGGAGACAGGTAATAGGAAGGATGAGAAGAAGAATAGTACTACAGTCTTAGTAAATAATTTGACGATGTTGTGGGGATTAGTTGTCTAGCAGAGTGATGGCATTCGGGATAAAACTGTCTTTGTGTCTAGTTGTTCTGGTGTGCAGTGTCCTATAGTATCATTTTGAGGGTAGAAGTTAACAATTTATGTCCAGGATGTGTGGGGTCTGTAGATATTTTCACAGCCCTCTTTTTGACTCATGCAATATACACGTCCTCAATGGAAGGCAGGTTGGTAGCCATTGTTTTTTCTGCAGTTCAGATTATCTGTTGAAGTCTATGTTTGTCTTGTTGGGTTGCAGAGCCAAACCAGACAGTTATGGAGGTGCAGATGACAGACTCAATCATTCCTCTGTAGAACTGAATCAGCAGCTCCCTGGGCAGTTTGAGCTTCCTGAGTTGGCGCAGAAAGAGCATTCTTTGTTGTGCTTTTTTGATGATGTTTTTGATGTTAGGTGTCCAAGGTGTCTTGAGATATGATAGAACCTAAAAACATGAAGGTCTCTACTCTTGATACTGTGTTTTCTAGTATTGTAAGATATGGTAGTATAGGAGGGTTTCTCCTAAAATCTACCACCATTTGCAGTGGTTCTCAACCAGCGGACAACTAGGGGAGGGGGGCACAGTGTCATCACAAGAGGGACAAAGATTTGATGCAGTCTAGTTCTTTAAATTTTGAGTTAAGTCTTGGTAGTTTGTGGCCACAAAAAGTAGGGAATCTGTGGTGAAGAAAAGATCAAACTCTAGATAAAACTAGGAGCATAGAAGGGGAAAGGTCAAAAGGGAGAATCAATTCTGTGGTCCTTCATCTACCAAGAGTGACAACAAAACAGGAAAAATTAGGCTGACAAGTAGAAGGAGTGTTTAAAATAATAATGATTTAATTGTTCCAGTGTTCCAATATCTCAGGGGTTGCCACAAAGAAGAGGGAGTCAAACTATTTTCCAAGGCACCTGAGGGTAGAACAAGAAGCAATGGGTGGAAACTAATCAAGGAAAGAAGCAACTTAGAACTGAGGAGAAATTTCCTGACAGTTAGAACAATTAATCAGTGGAACAGAAGTTGCCTCCAGAAGTTGTGAATGCCCCAACACTGGAAGTCTTTAAGAAGATGTTGGATAGCCATTTGCCTGAAATGATATAGGGTTTCCTGCCTAGGCAGGGGGTTGGACTAGAAGGCCTCCAAGGTCCCTTCCAACTCTACTATTGTATTGTATTATTGTAATTATTATGCTCTTGATGAACACTAAGAAAAAAACATGGCTGAGCTGATTTGGACACTATCTTTGGGCTGATCCAACCATCATGTGGCACAAAACAACCTCATATCAGTGCTCCCACTGCCGTTTGCCTTGAGGAGTTATCTCTTGAGGAATTTGGCTTCAGATAATGGGTTTAAATTAGATAAGCCTTCAGATCATAGAATCCTGTAGTGCCTGCATTTCAATTAATGTTCTACTCTTGATAGCATTAAACCTTATAGCTTTGAAATTCACAATGAGATTATATATTGATTACTTGGGACTGTTATTAAATTTCAGCCAAACACTCTCTGACAACGTTTTAACAAACATTAATCATGGGGACTTTTGATCAAACCGTAAAAGATGTACAGTATCAGCATATCCTTTTTAGTTGTTAAGAAGGTGAAGTGTCAGAAGCATTTAATATAACGAAGCTGCTGGGTAAGTAGTTTGAATTTTAGCTTGCCCTGAACAGCTTTCACTAATCAAAATTGAAGATCCTTTTATTTATTTATTTATTTATTTATTTATTTTTAAAAAGGATGTTAAAAAAGAAAGGAAATTGTGCAGTAGGTTTAGCAGAAGCATCTGCACTCATGAGAACGTATTGCAATCCATTGTTAGACAATGAATCCCTTTCTTGTGCATTTTGGAGGATCAATTTCCAATCAAGTAATCAGAATAGAGCTGGAAGGGACCTTGGAGGTCTTCTAGTCCAATCCATGCTCAAACAGGGGGACCCTATACCAGGGATCCTCAAACTATGGCCGGATATGGCCCACCAAAGCCATTAAGCTGGCCCACATGGGACCATGAGACTGCCCCGTCCGCATCGCGCCAGCCCCCGCCTGCCTCAGGAGGTTTGAAAATGGGCCTTTTGGGGGCAACAGAGAGGTACTGGAGGCTGGGGAGGCCAAAAATAGGACTTGTGGAGGCCTCCGGAGGCCACAAATGGCCCCGTTTTTGTCCTCCCCAGCCTGAGAGAGAGAGAGAGAGAGAGAGAGAGAGAGAGAGGGAGGAGGAGGAAGGGAGAGGAAGGCAGAGAAAGAGAGACACACACACAAACAGAAGTCCCTCATATACACCCCAAAACAGCCACCTCCCTTCACTAATCTGCTTTCCACCCCCAGGAGCAAAACAAATTAAAGTTTAATTTGTGTGTATTGTTTGGACTGCTCAATTGGCTACACTCACCCCAGTCACATGCCTACCTAGCCACACCCACCCAGCTGGTCCAGCCCCCCCAAATGTCTGTGAACTTACCCCCGGTTTAAAAAGTTTGAAGCCATTTCAGCCAAGTGGCTGTCTGTTCTTTTCTTGAAAGCCTCCAGTGACGGGGCACCCACAACCTCTGAAGACAAGCTTCATCTTGACCTCATTTGTTACTTCTGTATGTGGCCCTTATCATGCCATTCAGTCACACCTTTCCAAAGCCAATTTAACAGAATAGCAGAGTTGGGAGGGACATTATTGGTCTTCTACTCCCTGCTCCAGCAAGAAACCCTACACCATTTCAGACGAAACAATTGTCCAGTCTCTTCTTGAAAACCTTCATCGTTGGAACACCCACAATTTTGGAAGGCCAGGCGTTCTGCTCCTTACTTGTTCGCACTGTTAGGACTCTCGCTATTTGGAATCAATGCTTCAATATTAAAGCTAAGGACCTGGAGGAGAAAAAGTGTCAAAATCTGGAAGCAGAATTAAAAGAGGATCAGCCAAGAATTGTTACAAGTGGACTAAATCCAAATTCCCTTAAATTCCATGGACCCAAGCAGGTCCTGTTAGTTGATATGATTCAAACATAGGCTGTTTGGCAATAAATCAGTTTAATTGGACCTTCGCTTTCGTTTTCTGTGTCTGTCAAACTGTATCTCAATTATGCTAAAAATTATTTCCAATGTACTTCATATCACCCATACTTCACTAGAAGCAATATTTTATTGTCCATTAAAGTGTAGTAAGGTGGTAGAAGGCAAATAATTTGAGCAGGAAAAAAAACATCAGAAAGTTTAAAGGGATTGCTCTTAAAAATAGTTATATGCATTAATTGGCAAAGTATGTTATAGTGTTGTATCAAAAGCAGAGATCTTGGATCATCTTTTTATCTATCTAGTCATCCATCCATCCCTCCATCCATCCATCCATGAGAGCCAATGAGAGCAGTTAAGGTGTCACATTAGGTACTGGGAGAATCAGGATCTAATCTTTCCTTAGGCACAGAAACTGAGATGGATATTTTGAGCAAGTCACTTTCTCCAGATCATAGACTTGGAAATTAACTGACTAAGCATGGTTGCCTCAATGAAGGGGTCTTAGGTAAAGGTAAAGGTTCCCCTCACACATATATGCTAGTCGTTCCCAATGCTAGGGGGTGGTGCTCATCTCCATTTCAAAGCTGAAGAGCCAGAACCATCCGAAGACGTCTCCGTGGTCATATGCCTGGCATGACTAAATGCCGAAGGTGCACGGAACGCTGTTTCCTTCCCACCAAAGGTGGTTCCTATTTTTCTACTTGCATTTTTACATGCTTTTGAACTGCTAGGTTTGCAGAAGCTAGAAGAAGTAACGGGAGCTCACTCCGTTATGCGAAGCTAGGGATTCGAACTGTTGGACTGCCAACCTTCTAATCGACAAGCTAAGCATCTTAGCCACTGAGTCCACATACTAAGCCACCATATTAAGAAGTAAGTAAGAAGTAAGAAGTGGTCTTACTTCTCCAGTAAACTGATTCAGGCCGGTAATGTATTTGTCTGTTGGTCTGTTCATTAGATAGGTAGGTAGGTAGGTAGGTAGGTAGGTAGGTAGGTGGGAGGGAGGTAGGTAGGTAGGTAGGTAGGTAGGTAGGTTGATAGATAGATAGATCTCCTATCTTCTTCTAGCAGAGAAAGTATGATAATCAAGTATTAAGATATTTGGACTTCTTTAATAAGACTGTCCTTAAAGACTTACGGACTTGTTTCATATGTTGCATTAATCAAATCTTTATTGCCATTAAATCCTTGATTAATTCAGAGAGCAAGTCATGATATTTATTATCACAATATGTTCACATACTCCATAATACATTTGTGTGACTTCCCATGAAGTTCTTGGTGAGGGTTGGACTGCGGGCCTCAGAAAAAGTGATCGCAAATATCTCAGTCTTGTTCAGAACAAGATATGGCTTGAGCCTTGGTGACTGTCCTGAAGAAAACTCTGCATGGGTTATCTCTCAGGAACAGAACTGTTTGAATATTTCTCCATGCCACATTGGGAGTTTAGAAGGGCTGCAAAGGGCCAAGATTACAGGTTACAGATTAACAGAGTTGGGAGGGACCTTGTAGGTCATCTAGTCAAATCCGCACCCAAGGAAGAGACCCTACACCATTTCTGACAAATGGCAGTCCAGTCTCTTCTTGAAAGTCTCAAGTGATGAAGATCCCACAACTTTTGAAGGCAACTTCTGTTCCATTGGTTGATTGTTCTCATGGTCGGAAAAAAATATATCCTTATTTCCAGGTTGAATCTCTCCTTGGTCAGTTTCCATCCATGATTCCTTGTGTACTCTTGAGGTGCCTTGGAAAAAAGCAGTTTAACCAAATAATTCATAATATTCAAATAATTTAACAACCGGTTCTCTGCCCTAATAATTTCTTCCAACAACAAGTTCATCAAACTGCTCAGAAAGTTAACCACTTGTTCTCCCGAAGTGGTACAAACTGACTGAATCCCACCACTGAGTTTAGCTTACAACTGTGTGTGTAAATACGAAGATCCAGTGTTTCAATTTTTGAGATAGGGATGGCTGAGAAACCGCAGAGTAGAAGGAAACATTTTCTAAGATTTCACCATAGCACAGGGGTATTTTCTCAAGTTGCCATCCAAGGAAAGGAGGCGCTGATCCCTTTTCCTGAACTGAGGTGGGCTCTCGTCTTCATAGCCCTGCTGAACTCTTTACTCTGGGGCTGTGATACCACTACCACCGCTTTCTGTGCCAATGCAGCTGACTGCCAGCAAGCAAATTAAGCAGGCTGTAAATCTGCCAGAGGCCAGAAATAAGCAAACTCAGGCTTTATTGGCAGCCAGCTGGAGTAAAACAGCAAAAGTGCTTCGAGGATGGACAGGCCACGGGGTTTGGGAAGCGATCAGTCAGGTGAGAATCTGAAGCAGCAGCAAGGGACAAGGTCACAGGAAAACCAAGGTCTCGAACATGGCATCCTAAGAGCTGAGGTTTCCATAAATTGTTCTCAGCCCTGCATCCTAAATAAGCCACAGGAAGCTTTACCTAGTGCACAAGTCTGTATTTGCAAATTTGCTCTCCTGCTGGCACTCGTGGCTTTTAGCTAATCTCTCAGACTTCTTCAGATCTTTGACCCTTGATCTTCATTTAAAAGACCTCTGCCTAGGATAGGGGTCAGCAACCTGAAACACTCAAAGAGCCACAAAGGTCCTAACTGGAAGCTCCCCATTCAATTCTGGAGCAGACCGGAAGATCGGTTCCCCCACCATAGAATCTCCTGCAAGTGCACCGTCTTTTATTTTCTGCCGACAGGAAGTCCGGTTCCTCCACTCTTGAGTCTCCTCCTAGTGCGGTGTCCTTTGTCCTTTTACCGACCCGTGATAGGGAGACGCAGCAGGGGCACTAAAAAGCCACACGTGGCTCCAGAGTTGTGGGTTGCTGACCCCTGGCCTAGGACTAAGTGTCTAGGTGTGGCCAATGGGCAGTGGTGGGTTCCTACTGGTTTGGACGGGTTCAGCTGAACCGGTAGTGGTTTGGTGGCCTGGGTTGCTGGAACTGGCATTGACCCAGACCTGCTACACCCCCAAACTGGTTCTCCGGCCAGCGCCATGGGTGCTGCCATCTTAGTTTTTGCATCTGTACATGCTCAGAACAGTTTTTATTGCATTGGACATGTGCATGCAGCACCCACTGCACGCCCACAGTAGTGCCTGTTATGTGTATCGCTTTGGCTTCCTGGAGCAAAGTCAAGATAAGTACTTCTACATGGGTGGTTGGATAGACAAACCAATAAATAGAACTTTTGGATGGCTGTTTTAATTGACTTCATCATTTATGGATCATCTTTGCTTATTGAATGAATGACTGTTATGTTTTCATCCAGAACATATTAGCAAAATATATAAATGAACATGTACAGCTCTGTATATTCATTATTGAACACATACATTGTTCATTATAACAATGAAAATATTGCATAGAGTTTTGAGAAAGAGAGAGAGAGAGAGAGACAGAGAGAGAGAGAGACGGAGAGAAAGAGAGAGAGACAGAGAGAGAATATGATCAGGGAAACTTGCTTGACTATAAATCTCCTGAGTAATTTTGAAAAGGAAATTTTCAATAAGTTGCATGAAAGAGTTTCCCCTTAATTATGATCATGAGAACAAAATGCTGGAACATTCATGCTTCATGTATTTCATAAAAGATGATAATATAAACTCTACCCCTTTGACCTTATTAATGTTCTGTAATTTGATTTGCTGCCAATTTGCATTTCCCCCCGCTTTCCACCATCTCAGTCTGTAGAACCTGGAAGGAAGACGCACCTGACAATCAATCTTGACAAAGACGAGTATTGAAAAAGTCAGAAATACTTGACATGATAATGTAGACACCTTGTTCTGTTATCAAAAATGGCTTCGGAGTGACACAACACAGAATCCCATTGTAATAATGAGGGGGAAAGAATGAATAGGCGGAAGAAACACTTTATTATGCTAGGAAAAGTAGTATTTTTTTTTCACCTTTACATTAATTTTCTACCTATTACTTCATGACACGTAGACAACTTCCTTTCAGCTAAGGATAAAAACAAGTCTCCTAAAGTATACCAGGGGGAAAAAAAGAAAGAAATCCTGGATACTGTTTTTTTTTCCTGTTGGCAAAGATATAAAGCTCTGCTGATTTATTACTTCCAGAAATTGATAAGGGATTTGGAAGTATGCGCCCTGAGAAAAATGCCCACCCCCAGCCTTCATAACTTTTACAGAACAAATTGACCTAGTAGACCTTTGTGCTACAAATTATCTCCCTTTCAAAGGAAGTGCTGCAGGTGTGCTACTATCTGTTATAAATTCCCAACATGGGATCATAAAACACTTCCTCCCCCCTCCCCTCATTTGATGATCGTATGGGCCCACAGAGTTGGTAAGTGGTGTGGAGTTCCGATGCTTAGAAAATGGTAACCTGCCTGTTAACATTTCCTTTTGGATTGCTTTTCAATGGATATATTGTGTAGTACTTCACTGCTCTGTGTCTATTTGTAGGCATGCATACATCCATGCACGCACCTTCGTGTTAATTTGGGTTTTAGAAACTGCTTGGATAAATCCCTGCAATTTTCTTGGCAATATATTAAGAAGTGGATTGCCCTCGTATTTATTTCTTCCTGGGGCTGAAGAAGAGCGACTGGCCCAAAGTCGCGTCAGAGTTTGTTGCGTAAATTCAAATCCAGAAGCACACACAGATAACTGATGCAGCAGGATTCATTAACTTCTTTATATACATAAGAATAGATGACTACATGTACAATACCAAGAGGTAAACACAAGGCAGGAGAGTTACAGGTAAACACAAGCAGTTAGTTTCATTTTCAGCAGAAAGCCCAGGCAGATGGCTAGTTTACTTCTCAGAGCAGCAGACTGCTCAAGTTTCTGTTCCAATTTTCTGTACAGACTCAGATCTGTTTATGCTCCCATTGGCTGACTTAGTTTCTATGCCTATTCATTGGCTAACCTTGTTCCCATGTCTCTCCCAGTCATTAATATTTTAACAAGTCGCCCAGCTGGCTTTGTGACGATGGATATTTGTTTGGTTCTGGTGCCGTTGACCATATGGAGTTGAGAGTGAGGGGTATTTGCTATCATGTCCTGCTGTGTTATAGATTATAGATTTAAAATAAGTCTCTTGCCCTAAAATGGTGTGTAATCAATGTCCCCATATTTTGCAAACAAACCTATCCTTTAACAGAGACTGCTGCTGAGTGACCTCACAGCTACTGCTTGGTGGTTGTGTCCAAAATTCCCAATGGACAAAGTCTTACCATTCAATCTCAGATTTCTAGGAAATCTAGGTTTTATATATATATATATATGTGCCAGTCTCAAAAGTGACCCTTTGCCACTGGGCCACTTGGAATGATTACAAATAAACAGGAAAAAATAATAATCCTGTGATTTGCAAGGAATTAAATTTCCAGGAGGAAAAAAAAATAGAAAAGTGTTTAGAGAGAGAAATATATATATATATATATATATATATATATATATATATATTGCAGTGAGATAATCTCAAAATTGACAAACTGAACATTACTGCATTGCCTGGGGATGATGGATTTGCTGTACAAAAACATTTAACATACTTAGAGATTTTCAGAAATTAAGAGTTTCTCATAAACTTCTTTTCACTGTTTTCATGATGCCTTAACACCCATCTCATTGTAGTAGTAGTAGTAGTAGTAGTAGTAGTAGTAGTAGTAGTAGTAGTAATAGTAGCAGTAGTCATATTAATTACTTTACTTAGTACAGGATGGCTTTTTTTCTTCTTCTCATCCTAAGAGCTTCAGCTGTTATCCTTTCAGCATCATATTTAATGCACTGAATATTTGGATTGTTCAGGAAATAAATTCAGTGTTCCCAGCCTGAAATTTATTTGAAAGTATTTAGAACCTGTTGGGGAAAAAAAACCCTGAATAAATGTATGTAATGTATTTATTTTAATGGTAATTTAGGTGATATTTTAATGAAAAGAAAGGAGAAAAAAATGGTGTTTGCTTATAACTTTTATTGATGAGACCACAACTCTGCTAAATTGTGCTTTTAATTCATGTGGCCAAGTGTACTTGAACAATGCAAGATTTCCTACGGGGCAATTCTTCAAAACACAGTTACAGGGGGGGGGGGGGGAAACCATTTGTAAGATTAAAATGTGATATTGGCAGTCATTTAAAATTTAAACTCAGGTAGATTATATTCACGACTCGTGGAAGGTAGTTTCATTAGCCATTTTTCTTTAGTTAGATGGGTCTACATTTTTTCTCTCTCTCCGCACCCCTCCCTCCTCCCATGCATTCTCCTTTTTGAAATAATTCTATATTCCAAATCAAAATTTGTTGTCTTTAAAAGGGTCGAATGAATGGCTGAATCTTGTCAGATGCTAGTTTGTTCTGTTCCTCTTAGTTTAAACACTCTATTCCCTAATTTATTTTAACTATGCATTGGACTTTGCACATTGTACTGATATGACTGAAGCTGAAGGTGATAGATAGATAGATAGATAGATGGATGGATGGATGGATGGATGGATGGATGGATGGATGGATGATGGATGGATGATGGATGGATGGATGGATGGATGGATGGATGAAGGATGGATGGATGGATGGATGATAAGTAGGTAGGTAGGTAGCTAGGTAGGTAGGTAGGTAGATGACAGATAGATAGATACCATGTTTTCCCAAAAATAAGACATGGTCTTATTTTCTTTTGACACCCAAAATAAGTGCATGGCCTTATTTTTGGGGAGGTCTTATTATTTTTGAGGTGCAGGAGGCGGGGAGCATGGTCACCTCATGGCTGCTGCTGTGTTGCAATAATTTTGGGGAGATCTTATTTTCAGAGGAGAGCTTATTTTAGTGCATGCACTCAAAAGCCTGAGTGGGCTTATTATCCGGGGAGGTCTTATTTTCGGGTAAAACAGGGTATCTATCTATCCATCCATCAATCCATCTATCATCTATATATCTATATATCTATCCATCCATCCATCTATCTATTTAGAATCCTCAGCTATAATTTAAAAGAGAGGAAAATCCCACAACCAGGATCCTTCTATTACAGACACAATTTCTGGGATTACTGAATATGCTGAATACTGCCATGAAATCTGAGCCTTATTTGATGCCAATTTAGTATTGAGATTGGGTTGACTAGCTTCTGGTGTGCAGGCTTGAGCAATACATCTGAACAACTTAATGTATAGCCTTGATTCTTTGTGCCTGACACTTGTGTAGACTTTTTTTCTGTAGTTGCTCCTTGGCCTAAACTCTCTTGAGTGAAAAAATGACGAGACAAAAAAGAAGGAGCAATCTCTTTGAAATGGTGTGCTTTGAGTTCTTAAGAAATTAAAAAAAACAAAAACAGTTGTGCTATGGTTGCAAAAAGGGTCCATCAAAGGCCATTATTTTGCATTTCACTGCTATACTTTGTCTCCAGAATAGAAATCTGATTTTAGTCACATGTCAAATTAACCAAGAAAGGCCATTTAGAGGCAACCCAGTTTACTTTTTTCATGACCTTCAACTTCCTTCTTTTGTTCATATACACTTTTACACAAAAGTTACAGAGAAGATTGAAAATGGAAATTCTATTGCTCTCATTTGCATCCATCACATTTTCTTGCTTGACTTTAAAAACATAAACTTTGTGAAATATGCACATTGCAGTTTTTCATTTTGTTTTTAAAGATACCTTGTGAATGCTTAAGGCAACTATTTTAAAGTTGCTATTTATTCACAGCACTCAAGGTTAGACAAGTAAGCACACTATGAAACTGTAAAAGATGAAATAGATGAATGTAAAAACAACAACATCAAAGCACATTTTGGGCATTTTCCATTGTTCTATTCTGACTTGGTCTAATAAAATTTGACTGTAAGAACTTTCATTCGTTGCCTCAAATTAACTTTTGAGCCAACTTTGTTAAGCTAATTATATTATATTTTTCTTTCATGATTGTTATTCTGATTACACCTATTCTGGTGACTGACTGGTAGAAAGGGAGAGTGATTGAATGGAAAATTGAAGGCACCAATGCTTTTTCTTCAACATTTAATTTTAAAAATCTCTCCTTAAGTTGAATCTGCAAAATATTGAATCTGTTTTATAAATATCCACCAAGGACTTCACTTTTGGGAAAAAAAAGTCTACTTACATGGAATGCACAGGTACAGTATAGGTGATACCTTGCTCAGTAGTAGTAACTGTGAAAGGGATCTTGGAGTCCTAGAGGACAACCATTTAAATATGAGCCAGCAGTGTGCAGCAGCTGCCAAAAAAGCCAACACAGTTCTAGGCTGCATCAACAGAGGGATAGAATCAAGATCACGTGAAGTGTTAATACCACTTTATAATGCCTTGGTAAGACCACACTTGGAATACTGCATTCAGTTTTGGTTGCCACGATGTAGAAAAGATGTGGAGACTCTAGAAAGAGTGCAGAGAAGAGCAACAAAGATGATTAGGGGACTGGAGACTAAAACATATGAAGAATGGTTGCAGGAACTGGGTATGTTTAGCTTAAGAGAAAGAAGGACTAGGGGAGACATGATAGCATTGTTCCAATATCTCAGAGGTTGCCACAAAGAAGAGGGAGTCAAACTATTCTCCAAAGCACCTGAGGGTAGAACAAGAAGCAATGGGTGGAAACTAATCAAGGAGAGAAGCAACTTAGAACTGAGGAGAAATTTCCTGACAGTGAGAACAATTAATCAGTGGAACAGCTTGCCTCCAGAAGTTGTGAATGCCCCAACACTGGAAGTCTTTAAGAAGATGTTGGATACCTATTTGTCTGAAACGGTATAGGGTTTCCTGCCTAGGCAGGGGGTTGGACTAGAAGACCTCCAAGGTCCCTTCCAACTCTACTATTGTATTGTATTACATAGGATTTTTAAAGCTGTTTTTATAATTATTTTGTTCATTGATATGTCTAATCAACCAAACAATCATGATAGATGATGATAGATAGATGATAGATAGATAGATAGATAGATAGATAGATAGATAGATAGAAAAATAGATAGATAGATGATAGATGATAGATAGATAAATAGAGAGAGGGGGATGGATGGAAGATAGATAGATAGATAGATAGATGATAGATAGATAGATAGATAGATAGATAGATAGATAGATAGATAGATAGATGATAGATAGATAGATAGATAGATAGGCAGACAAAGAGGGAGAGAGACAGACAGACAGACAGATAGAGGAAGGAAGGAGGGAGGGGGGAGAGGGAAGGAAGGAAGGAAGGAAGGAAGGAAGGAAGGAAGGAAGGAAGGAAGGAAGGAAGGAACAATATGGATGCTTACTGTCAAATTTCCACAAGAAAACTCAGTGGGGAAGCAGGCAGGAAGTCAAAGGTTCCTCCTGCTCGCACTGCTTTTTTAAGCTAATGGTCAATCTTTTTTTCTGTTCAGGTAAGAAGATATCCCTGAAACAATGACCCAATGAGGCCCCAGTAAATAATAAAATTGGAGGAATATAAGTGGCTTTGTTTTAGACCCCACCAGTTACAACTCTCATTTGTCCATCTTATAGGCAACACAATGTGGAAATGGATGGAGATGGACACACCACCTGAATTGTTTTGTTCCAGTAGGGTGCAGTAGGGGAAAATATATTGCTTTTCCTGATGTAGTTTGCATACATTTTTGAACCCACATTCTACCATTTATTATGCATACCATTTAATCATGCAGCATGCGACAAGTAACATGAGCTCACTCCGTTATGCAGCACTAAGGTTTCGAACCACTGAACCATTCTGATCGACAAGCTCAGTGTCTTACCCAGTGAGCCACCCTGTAGACTAGACATATCCAATTCCTGCAGCCGTTCTTCATATTTTTTTATTCATCAGGTCTTTAGTCTCCAGGCTGATCCTAAAACAAAGGTGGAAAAAAAATCAGTGTCTTCTCTAGTTAATTCTTGGATGGGAGACATGAGAAAATTGCAGCGATGCTGACTAAGCTGAAGAAAAAGAAAACTCTTGAAGGCAGCAGAGAGAGAGAGACCACTTCCATATCGTTGCAAGACAATTAATTTAGACGTATCCACACAGTCACTGAGAAATGAACTTGCCTTGAGGGAATCTTTTATTTTTTATTCCTGCAGAACAGGGATCTCCAACCTTGCCAACTTTAAAACTTGTGTAGTTCAACTTCCAGAATTCTGGTTAATTGTCATCACCAAAGCTGTCTGGGGAATTCTGGGAGTTGAAGTCCTCAAGTCTTAAAGTTGGCAAGGTTGGAGACCCCTGATAGGGGTGGGCTTTTGGGGGGTTTGCAGGGGTTCGGGAGAACCTCTAGTTAAGATTCTGTGCAGTTCGAAGAACCCCCAAATCCCACTCCTGGCTGCCCCCGCCCACCCTGCCACTCCCCTCCCAGGAGTTCTTGCGCAGCCGGTTTTGGATGCAGGCAAGCACAGGGAACATGGGGAGGCTCAGGGAGGGCACAAAACGGGCCTACCGGAAATTTGAGATATCTCTGGAGCCTGGGGAGGCAATTTGCACCCTCCCGGAGGCCTTAAAGAAGGCTCCGGACCTAGGGAGGGCAAAACTGTCCCCTCTAGCATGGTGCAGGAGGACAACTAGGCCACACCCACCATGGCCACACCCACCCAGTAACCAGACAAAGAACCCCTTGTTAAAATATTTGAAGCCCACCCCTGCCCCTGCTGCAGACGACCTTCAGCCTGAGAATCACATTAGGCTTCCTTATGAAATTGTGTAAAGAAAGACACGAATCACCATAGATATTCAACGTATTCTGTGATTGTTTCAGAAAAAATAATAATAAAAATGCAAACAGCAAACAAGCAACTCCCCCCCCCCCAAAAAAAACCCTAGTTTTACAGACTGGCAGTTTCTTCTACCTGGTGGGCCTTGATGTTTCAATCTTGTGCATCTTGATAGCGCTTGATATTCATAACTGGTGGGTTTGATAAATTTTTAACCGGGAAGCTGAAGATGATGAGAAATCACAAGAGAGGGTTTTCATTTCTCACCTTATCCTCCAGCCTTCAGGTTTAATTTTCACTTTTTGCACTCAGTGTATTCCTCAGAGAACGAGCGAGCAGATCAGATTGTGCAAGTCGTCTGGCTGGCTGCCATTACTGGAAATGGAGAGAAATTGAGAGCGGCTTCTTACAATTGAAGGTTTAATGCTACTGACATCGTACGAGACCTGGGCAGCAAAACAGAGAGCTTTGGAGAGAAACGTTTCATACCGGTTGTGTGAGAACTTATGACTCCTCTGGTAAAGTCACAACCTTCCAATATAAATGATATTCTAAAACAGGCATGCACATTTATATGCATAAATGAAACGCAGACAGACAGACACACACACAAACACAGACAATATATATGTCTCAAAATAATAATAATAATAATAATAATAATAATAATAATAATAATAATAATAATAATAATAATAAAAGGAGGAGGAGGAGGAGGAGAAGGAGGAGGAGGAGAAGGAGAAGGAGAAGAAGAAGAAGAAGAAGAAGAAGAAGAAGAAGAAGAAGAAGAAGAAGAAGAAGAAGAAGAAGAAGAAGAAGAAGAAGAAGAAGAAGAAGAAGAAGAAGAAGAAGAAGAAGAAGCAAAAATTGTAATATTAAAACAACAACAAACTGGTGGGAACATAAGCCTGAAAAAGTCACCGAAAATCAGATGGTCAAGATCCTATGGGATTTTCGTATATAAACAGACAAAATACTGGCGCATATCACACCGGTTGAGAAAAATAAGGTTACAATCATAGACATCGCAATACAAGTGATAGCAGGGTCGACGAGAAGGAACATGAAAAAATCGCGAAATACCAGGACCTAAAAATTGAAATTCAACGATTATGGCACAAACCAGCAGTGGTAATTCAAGTGGTAATTGGCACACTGGGTGCTATTCCAAAAGCACTGGAATTACATTTAAAACAGTTAAAACTTGACAAAATCACCATCAGTCAAATGCAAAAAGCTGCACTGCTTGGATCTGCACGTATGTTACGAAAATATGTTACGATGTCCTAGGCCCCTGGGGGTGGGGGGTGGGGTGACTAGTAATCAATGCCAAATCCGGCAAAACAACTGGCCGCTGTGATACAATTGAATAATAATAATAATAATAATAATAATAATAATAATAATAATAATAATGAATTATATTGGAATAATAATATTGAAGCAGATAACATCTTGAATGGAAAAGTCGAAGAGTCAATGCAAAAGGAATACATCAGGAGGGTCCGCAAAATATTAAAATCAAAGCTGAATGCTGGAAACATAATTAAAGCCATTAATACATGGGCAGTTCCAGTGATAAGCTACTCAGCTGGAATCATCAACTGGACTTTGGTTGAACTGGAAAACTTGGACTGGAAAATGCACAAACTTTTGAATATGTACCATGCTTTACATCCGCGAAGTGACATTGACAGGTTGTACCTGCCAAGAAAAATAGGGGGCAGGGGGCTATTGCAAATCCATCAAACTGTAGAAGAAGAAAAACAAAGTTTGAATGATTATGTGAACCAAAGTACAGAAAAATTGCTGCAGGCTGTGAAAACGGAGAACAGCATAAAAACAACAGAAACAAAGGCAGAATATAAGGAAAAACAGCTGGATGACAGATTAAATAGATGAAAAAACAAAGCTTTGCATGGACATCACTTGAAAAACATTGAAGGAAAATGTGATGACAACCTGACATGGACAAGGCTTAAGATGGGAACCATCAAGAAAGAAATGGAAGGTTTAATACTGGCTGCTCAAGAACAAGCACTACAAACTAATGCCATGAAAGCGAAGATACAAAAATCCACTGACAACCCAAACTGCTGACTTTGCAATAACAAAGTCGAAACTGTTTCACATTTAATATGTGAATGCAGCAAAATTGCACAAACTGATTACAAAGCTAGACATGACCGAGTTGCTAAATTAATCCACTGGTCATTATGTAAAAAATATGATTTACCTGTATCCAGAAAGTCATGGCAATATAAAGTGGAAAAAGTTATCAAAAATGAGAAGCTGAAGACCTTGTGGTACTTTCGAATACAAACGGATTGTCATGTGGAGCACAACACGCCAGATATCACGGTCGTAGAGGGCCGAAGTGTACAGATCATTGGTATTGCTGTTCCTGGAGATGCCAGAGTCGAAGAAAAAGAACTAGAAAAAATAATGAAATATCGCGACCTGGCCACATGGCTATGGATGAAGCATGTAACAGTGATATCCATTGTCATCAGGGCACTTGGCACCATGTCCAAGAATTTTACAAGATACATCAATAAATTGCAGCTTCCTGCAATAACATCAGCGAAACTGCAAAAAAACTGTGCTACTCGGAACATCTTATATTTTAAGAAGGTACTTGGTTGATACCTAGGACACTGGCAGCAAACTGTATCAACCATTAGCACAAGTCACTGGTAGTTGTAATGCATTTTTGAATGCATAGAATGCTGTTACCTTCCCTCCAAAGGTGGACCCTATTTTTCTACTTGCATTTTTACGTGCTTTTGAACTGCTAGGTTGGCAGAAGCTGGGAGAAGTAACGTGAGCTCACTCCGTTACGCAGAGCTAAGGATTCGAACTGCCGAACCTTCCTGATCGACAAGTTCAGTGTCTTAGCCACTAAGCCACCGCATCAGAGGTTGTCAAAATAACAGATCTTTATTAGATTATTATTATTCATTTGTGGTGGTCTTATACAACATTTTAGTGCTATTGAAGATGTAACGTATTGCTGTATTTTGGGGGGGATTCAGGGTTGCTACTTAATCAAAAGCTTTCCAATTTTATATATGAACTCACAAGTCTGTTTCAAGATTGCGATAATTACCTTGAGAAGATGCTGTTCAGGGAATCCCTTCCTTCCTTTTCTTTTGTGGTAGAGAGACATGCAAGAGAGAAAGTATGCACATTTCCATTTAATATAATTATCTCTAATGACCACATATGGCCATTGTATCATTTGCTAATTATTTTAAAAGAGGAATGTGTAAACATTTTGGTAGATTATTCAATTATCAGCAGGGTTAATACTTGTGTCGAAAGACTATGAAACTTTTAATGACTACAATTTAATAAAATTGGAGGAGGGAGAGTCAGATGGGTTGCACTTAATTTTATATATAAACAAACATTTTATTGAAAATAAAAAAAATAAATATTTTGAAAATAAATTAAATAATACAATTAGAAAAGTCCTGAAATGAGAGTTATGGAGATATTACCTGCAGATAAAGTTAAAATGTGATCATTGCAAAACTCTATGGGCAGTCTCAGCCCCCTTGCTCATATCTGGCAGATGAAGGTCTCCGAAGCATTTATGAACACATTTACCTTCACACATTGTCAAACATCTTCAAGATAAGAGACAATTTGATAATATCTCCCCTGTGATTTCCCCAAAGTTCCTTCCCCGTAACATTTTTCTATCTCAATCTCAGTATGCTTTAAAAAATATTTCTTCCATGTTCTCTCTGTCTTGTTATCAAAGAAACACAAAAGTGGACCTAAAATGATATAGGAGATGACCAGGATAAGACTGAGGGAGGGGTGAAAGAAGTTATCAGTCTTGAGTTCCTTCATGCTCAGAAGTGATCTAAAGCCAGCCCTCTTTAAATTCCATTGACTGTTCTCTATTGCCAATTGGCCTTAACTGTTAGAAGTTCAGATTCTTTTTTTAATAATGTTTTTTTTTTCATTTTCATAACATATAATCTCATGTATATTATTACATAGCCTATATCATATTGTATTTTTAAATGTTTACATCAATTCATCTTATCAACAACTCCCAAAAATAATTATTGGCTCTTCTGCTCTCCATACACCATATTTGTACTTTATCCATCACTTTCTTCTCCCTCTCTCCTCCCCCTCCCTCCCTACTTTCTTCCCTCTGTCATCCTTCTCTACTTCCCCTTTCTCTCTTCTTCTCCTCTCTCCTCTTTCCACTCCTCCTTTCTCTCATCCTCTTCCCCCAGCCCTCTCTCCTATCCCTCTCTTCTTCCCTTTACCTCTCTCCTCTCTTCCACACTCTTCTTCTCATTTACTTGGTGCATTTCAGCTTCTGAGTAAGCTCCACTTTATGTTGATTGTTTTTATAGTTCCTTTTCAATATACATATTTAATTTTAACCTGTATTCTCCTTCTTTTTTAAAAAAAGTAGACAAAAAGCATGTGTATATGTGTATGTATGTATGTATGTATGTATGTATGTATGTATGTATGTATGCATATGCTGGTGTTGTTGCATTCGGGTCTTTTCCCGTGTAAGATTGAGATTGTCTTGGCAACGTTTCAGCGAGGTCTCACTCGCCATCTTCAGGCTGGGTTTTGGGCTTAAAGTGTGATCGGAGCTGCCGTCTTTCTATAAATCTTGGTATGTGTGTGTGGCGTGCTGGCTTTGTTTCAGTAAGTGGAATGATTGGTTGTGTGGTTGTATCATGATTGGTAGATTGGTGCTGATTCTCATCAATAGTCTCATCATTATCTTTATATAATTTTACATCCTTACACTCCCCCAATTTATGATTCTGTCTTTCAATCTCAATATTTTCCCACTGTATATTTCATGAAATAGAAGTTCAGATTCTTGTAGAGAGCTAGCATGGAATTAAAGTTGTGTTCATGAGCTAGCAATGTGCAGCCATTACCAAAAAAGCTAACACAACCCTGGGTTGTATGGACAGAAGCATAGAATCAAGATCATGGGAAGTATTAGCACCGCTTTATAAAACCCTAGTAAGACCACACCTGGAATACTGCAACCGGTTTTGGTCCCCATACTACAAAAAGATGTTGAGACTTGGGAAAAAGTTCAGAGAAGAGCAACTAAGATGATCAAAGGCCTGGAGACTAAAACATATGAAGAAGGGCTGCAGGATTTGGGTTTGGCTAGTCTAAAAGAAAGAAGAATTAGGGGCAACATGATAGCAGTATTCCAGTATTTGAGGGGCTGCCACAAAGAAGAGGGGGTCAAATTAATCTCCAAAGCACTGGAAGGCAGGACACGAAACAATGGTAATAAACTAATCAAGGAGAGAAGCAAGCTGGAATTGAGGAGAAACTTCCTAACAGTGAGGACAATTAACCAGTGGAACAGCTTGCCTCCAGAAATCATGGGTGCTCCATCATTGGATGTTTTTAAGATGAGACTAGACAGTCACTTATCTGAAATGGTATAGGTTCTCCTCCTTGAGCAGAGGGTTGGACTAGAAGATCTTCAAGGTCCCTTCAGCTCATTCATTCTATTCTATTCATTTGAAGATTCCTGATTTCTTGTTCCTGACAAATACTATTTTTATACCAATTGCTTAATTGAGAACATCAGGTAAAAATATACATGACAGAATATCAACTGTTCTCTGAAAATAGTAGAAATATAAGAAATAGGTATTCAAACTAAAAAAAAAATAAGCAAGCAAAATGCTAAGCCCCACAAGTGTAATGTGTACTTTTCAGTTTTAAAATCCAGTGGTTTCCATTGATTAGGCTGCTGTTTCAAGAAAGGAAACTTACTTGAATCAGATTGGGTCATCAGAGAGGGAAAGCCATGTTAGTCTATGGTAGCAAAAAAAAACCAGTCTGGAAGCCTCTTTTCCAAGAAATGCAATATATTTAAAGAGATAAGCTTTTGCGGGCTACTGATTGGTGTGTATAATGAATCAATGGAATACATTTCAGATATTCCTAATAATATCCCCTCTCATATCACATAGAAGGCACAAGGGACAGTTGATTAGTTGATTGATTATGTGCTATTGGTTGTTTGCTAATTCTAAGCCACATAAATTTTGTCCAGGAAGATGCCTCCTCCACATCAAAATTGAATCCATCCATCTCACAGCAGGTCATCCTGTTCTCTTTCCATCATTCCCAGCATTATAGACCTTTCCAAGTGTTAGGTCTTCACTTAACTTGTCCAAACATGATTCGTGACCTGAGTGGGAACCGTGGGTTGATCTGTTTGTTTTCTTGGCCTTCCCAAATCGTCAATACTTTTTCTTGATTCCTCCTTCAATGGCCAACTTCCACTTCCAAAGAAGATCGTAGGCCAAACCATCACCTGTGGTTATGCTCTTCACAGTTATAGACACTTACCAGCATCAGAATACTTTTTCCAAGGCCTGGATTACTGCTTAACCAAGTTGCAGTCTGCAACGTATTTGCTGACTGCTGATTCTTTTAACACTGGAGTAGTTTCATCCAGATTTTTGGAAATATAGCAACCTTCCATAGATGTTGAAGGTGTAGCTTGCATGTGGTATACTATGGAGCCTGTGCAGGGGTGGACTTCAAAAATTTGAAGCCCACACCTGCACTGTTTGGCCTCCTTCACCACAGTGGGGGGTACATTTTTTCCCTCCCCATCTCTGGGGGCTTTCCTGAAGCCCCCAGGAGGGTGAAAACCGACTCTCCAGGCTTTGAATGCGCTCTGGAGGCCAGAAACGGGCTTCCCGAACTTCTGGTAGGCCCGTTTTTCACCCTCCCCATGCTTTGTATTTACCTGCATCCAAAAGAGGCTGCATGTCAAAGAAACCATGGTCTCCTGGGCGAAAAATTTCGGTTACAATGTGGAATTGGCTAAGTGGGAAAAACTTTGGATACTTAATCAGAAACTAACATTGGCTACGGTGTATAAAGAAAATCTTTATAAGATGTTCTACAGATGGCATCTCCCCCCAGCACGGCTCTCCAAAATGTTCAAAAATCTGGCCCCAAATTGTTGGAAGTGTAAAAAAACACCAGGCACTTTCTATCATATGTGGTGGACGTGCAATGAGGCAAAAAAAAATATATTGGAAAATGATTCAATCATGGTTAGAACAAATGGTGGGGGAACAAATTATGTTTAAACCAGAAACTTTTCTCCTAGGCATAATACCGGAGGGGTTTAAGAAAGATACACTTTATCTAATTATACATATACTAACTGCAGCGCGCATAACATATGCACAGCATTGGAAAAAAAGAAAATACACCATCAGAGTTGATATAATCAGAAAAGTGTTGGCCTGCGCAGAAGCAGATAGGCTCACTCTTGAACTTAAAAATAAAGGGGAATCAGAATATTTTGAAGTATGGAATAGATTTTACGATTGGTATAAGACAAGGTGACAAGACTGGAACAAACTGTATATATTGTGATTGGACAGAAGGATAGACAATGTATTAAGTAGACTAATTGTTAATGGTTGAAACTAGCTGTATATAATGTGAATGTACGGTTACTCCGACTCCGCGGTATTGCACTGTTTTAAATGTAAAAATAATAAAAATATATTTTTTAAAAAAGAGGCTGCATGGGGACTCCTGGGAGGGGCGGGGTGAGGGGATCAGCCAGGAGTGGGATTTGGGGGTTCTACGAACTGCACAGCATCTTAGCTAGAGTTTCTCCTCAACCCCTGTGAACTCCCAGCAGCCCACCCCTGAGCCTTTGTTTTGCCATCTCTGCTCCTAGAGGGCTCTGTTTCTTTATTTCGCTCCGTCCCTCCTCTCCCAGCATTGTCTATTAAGTTCTATTTACTGTAAACCATTTAGAAGCGGAATAAAAGCTATAGACATCAATAAAACATCAGCACAGGTTGGTTGCCTAATAGTTTATCGGGCTCCAAAAACCCAAGGAAAAAAAAAGTATCTGTAAGCAGTTTCCCTCATTGTTCCTCACTTATAGACAGAAAACCTTGCCAAACTAAACAGAGTATGTGCACTATAAACCAGTATTTCTCAACCTCTGCAACTTCCATAGCTGACTGGGGAATTCTGAGAGTTGAAATCCATCCGCTCTAAAAGTTGCAGACGTTGAGGAACACAACTATAAACCACATAGTGTGGGAACTCTTAAGGAGAAGAACGGTTGCAGGAATTGGATATGGCCAGTCTAGTGAAAAGAAGGATTAGGGATGACATGGTAGTGGTGATTATCCAGTATTTGAGGGGCTGCCAAAAAGAAGAGGGAGTCAACTTATTTTCCAAAGCGCCAGAAGGCAGGACAAGAAACAGTGGATGGAAATTAATCCAGGAGAGAAGCAATCTGGAATGAAGAAGAAACTTCCTAACAATTAATTAACAATTAACCAATGGAACATCTTGCCTTCAGACATTGTGGGTCATTTCATCACTGGGGGTTTTTAAGAAGAGACTGGACAATCATTTGTCTGAAATGGTATAAGATCTCCTGCTTCAGCAGGGGGCTGGACTAGAAGACTTTCAAGGTACTTCCAGCTCTATTCTGATAGATAGATAGATAGATAGATAGATAGATAGATAGATAGATAGATAGATAGATAGATAGATAGGTAGGTAGGTAGGTAGGTAGGTAGGTAGGTAGGTAGGTAGGTAGGTAGGTAAGAAAAGACAGAAGGAGGGAGGCAGGCTAAAATATGAACAATGGTTGCAGGAATTGGATATGTCTAGTCTAGTGAAAAGAAGGACTAGGGGAGACATGTTAGCAGTGTTCCAATATCTCAGGGGTTGCCACAAGGAAGAGGGGATCAGCTTATTTTCCAAAGCACCAGAAGGCAAGACAAAACTCAATGGATGGAAACCAATCAAGGAGAGAAGCAAGCTGGAAATAAGAAGAAACTTCCTAACAGTAGGACAATCAACCAGTGGAACAGCTTGACTTCAGAATTTGTAGATGCTACACCATTGGAAGTTTTTAAGAAGAGACTGGACAGCCACTTTTCTGAAATGGTATAGAGTCTCCTACTTGAGCAGAGGGTTGGACTAGAAGATCTCCAAGGTCCCTTCCATCTCTATTCTGACTCATTAAACTGTGATGTCTCTTGCTCCTTTGGAATGCAGTTCCCACCTTCATGGAAATCGAAACAACATTCCATCACAAGCCTTCATGGTTTAAGCAAGCCTTTTCTCTCCTTGTTTTAAATCTAAATTAGATTCAGAATACTGTCCTCTTTACATCAAGAAAATTGGCAGTTCATGCTGAAGATGTAACCAAAGTGGGAAAGGAATAATTGGTTGCATTGGGGGTCAATATGGAACAAAGGAGGAGAAGTAGGAATTGATCAACTTTTGGAAGCATGTTGAAAATATGTTTTCAAGACTATGGAGCTCCGAGTCGGACAAATGACCCTGACTTATCTGGATTCCAGAGTTTTGACCTAGGAGATTCTCTCTTAACCTGGAAAAAGCACGGCCAGCAAATAGAAATGCAGGTTGTGGAACTTGGCAGAGTGAGTGGAAGAAATAATATATCCTTGAACAAAAGTGGGCTACATCACAGATCTCTTTTTATGGTTCATAGTCCATAATGTATGCTTCTGAGTATCCCTACGGAAACTAATTTGACTAAAATGGAGATGTAATTTATCTTCCCATATTCTTAAAGCCCATTGCCTCATCCTCAAGAATGTAGGATTCTCCCATCTCAGCTTCTCTTCTCCGTTTCAATTCATCATCTTGCTTCTCTCTAAGTGTCCACAGATTCCAGTGTGAAACACACACACACACACACACACAGAGAGAGAGAGAGAGAGAGAGAGAGAGAGAGAGAGAGAGAGAGAGAGAGAGAGAGAGCCCTTGTGGTGACAGTGTAACTGAAGAGGGATGCATGCTGTTGAAGGACTAGGCATCACATGATAGCAGTATTCCAATATTTTAGGGGCAGCCATAAAGAAGAGGGGATCAACCTACTCTCCAAAGCACCTGAAGGCAGGACAAGATGCAGTGGATGGAAAACTAATCAAAGTCTTCTAGGTCTAAAGAGAAACTTCCTAACTGTGAGAACAATTAACCAGTGGGATGCCTTGCCTCCAAATGTTGTAAATGTTCCAACACTGGAGGTTTTTAAGAAAGATTTCAGACCATTTGTCTGAAATGGTATACATTTTCCTGCTTGAAGGGAGGGTTGGATCAGAAGACTTCCAACATCCCTTCTAAATCTGATGTTCTGGGGCGGAAAAAAAGATTGTACTACCTAGAGGCTCATACCTACCCATTATAAAACTATAAGAAGATATTATTTTATTGTATTATTTGCCTGTTGTGTTTTATATCGCTGCACTCCCCAAACTCCTCATGATTGCTACAGTTTTTAACTATCCTTTCCTTTTTGTAAAATGTGAGAATCCCAAAGATAACTATTTCATCAAAACTTTGTTAACCTCTGGGAAAAAAATCATTCCAAAGCATAGAGTCAATTGAAAAGGATAGAGGGAAAAAGAATCAGATTATTTTTAGTGCAATTCTTTTCTTTTCTTCATCTCAAGCTTGCCTTTGCACTCCTGTTTGACTCCTGTTTGAAGAGCAGGTAGACACTTATGTCCAGAAGCACCTTTGAACAATCCCATTTCTTGTATATGTTGCTTACCTAATTCACCCACTTTCCAGAATTGTAAGTGCTCCTTCAGCAGAGATGTTCAAAAATAGACAGGACTACCATTTGACCAGGATATTAAATCCTTCTAGCCTGACAGTTCTATGTTCTACTTCCGTTTCTCCCAATCTACATTTTAAAGCAAGATAAAGGTTCCCCTCACACATATGTACTAGTCGTTCCTGACTCTAGGGGGTGGTGCTCATCTCCATTTCAAAGCCGAAGAGCCAGCGCTGTCCAAAGACATCTCCCTGGTCATTTGGCTGGTATGACTAAATGCCGAAGGCGCACAGAATGCTGTTACCTTCCCACCAAAGGTGGTTCCTATTTTTCTACTTGCATTTTTACCTGCTTTCGAACTGCTAGGTTGGCAGAAGCTGGGACAAGTAACGGGATCTCACTCCGTTATGCGGTGCTAGGGATTCGAACTGCCAACCTTTCTGATCGATAAACTCAGCATCCTAGCCACTGAGCCATCACGTCCCTTCAAGGTATATTTTGGAAGGCCTCAAAGAAAATCCATCCTATTTCCTTGGAGTTCATGTAATGCCCTAGTTTAGCTAAAGTTCTGCCAGTTAACTTTGAGACAATCTTAAATAACGGGAGGAAGAAAAACAATAGGAGAAGCTTTTTTTTTTCAGTGGGTTGCCTACCCTGACGCCTTGATGAAGCTTGCCACCTGTTTACAATCCTTCAAGACACCACAGGCGCAGGGAAGCTACATCTGGACCAAGAAGCAAATAACTTCCCTGATGGGAAAAGCCTGGGGCATTATCATCAACACCTTTGCTTGTGGCTACCCAGCAAACTGAGCGTCACGCTGGGAAGTTTTTAGGGGCACAGATGGATCCATCCTTTTCCAGACCAGCCTAAGCTGTTGCCCAGCATGAACCCCAGGCAAAAGGCAAGCCATCATACTCTCCTTCCCTTAGATTAGAGGAATGGTTCACATAATAAGGTGTCAAAGCTTTGATGTATGGCTAAGTGCAGAGCGCAGATAATGTTGGGTTGGATAAAAAAAGAGTTGATTCTAAAACGGATTCCAACAACATTGTGAGTTGAAGTAATTATCTATTATCTACCGAATGCCAGATGCAAGAAGTGAGGGATCAGGATAGAGCTAGATCAGAATAACTTTATTGTCGGTATGAATGCACACTAATGGGCATACATTAAAATGTAATTTCCTTGCAGACAGCTTTCAAAGGTCTGCACCTCTAATATACACCACATAAACATGACCAGACAAGCAAATAAAAGTACGCATATAACCACATATATTATATGTCACAGACAAACAACACAGTCTAGTTCAGATGTATACATGTACATGGCGAGAGAAACAAATCTTGTGAGTTTACCAGATGGATGGCCTAGGGAATGAAGCTGTTACAGAAGCTAGTAGTCCTGCTAGAAATACTTTGAAACCTCCCCCCAGAGGGGACAAACAGAAACAGACTGTGAAGTGGGTGTGTGGGGTCTCTAACAATGCTTCAAGCTCTAAGCATGTAGCACTTATAAGCAGTGTCCTGAATGATGGGGAGTGAGCTTCCTATAATCTTCTCCACTGTCCTCACCACTCTCTGTATGGACTTTCTATCTGAGGCACTGATGCCACCAAACCAAATAGTGATGCAGTTTGTTAAAACACTCCCAATCGTGCCTCTGTAAAAAGTGGCCGGGACAGAAGGAGAAATATGTGCTCTCCTCATCAGACACAGGAAATGCAGACGCTAGTTTGCATGCTTCACTAAGGATGACTTGTGGAGAGACCAAATCAAATTGTTAGTTATCTGTACCCCCAAATACTTAATACTGCTGAGTATGACCAAGCCGTCTCTTTCTAAAATCTACAATGATCTCATTTTGTTTAATTAATATTCAAAACCAGGTTGCTTTTATTGCACCAGTCCACCAGAGCCTACAAGTATATTCCATGATACCTGCACACAAGAATCTGCCAATGCAAATTTCACTAGATAAGAGCAAATGGACTTTGAGGGCAGCTGGACTTAGGTCTTCTATGGGTGTGTAGAGACTCCAAACTGATGATGCATTTGACCCCAACCTAAGACTCAGCCTGGTCATCTATATCTGTGATGGTGAACCTATGGCATGCGTGTCAGAGGTGGCAAACAAAGCCCTCTCTGTGGGCATGTGTGTTGTTGCCAGCTGCTCTTCTGGGTTCTGTTGTGGACATGCATGCTGGACAGTTGGGAATGACTAGCACACATGTGTGTGGCAGCCAGTGGGTTTTTTAAGTTCCGGCAGCCCATTTAGGCACTTTTTGGCACTAGAAGAGAGCAGCTGACCAGCACATGCGCACAAGAGAGTCAGCTGCTCTCTTCTGGGTTCCAGAGCTCCAGTGCACATGCTTCAGTTTCAGCTCTCAGTGCCAAAAATGTTAGCCATGACTGTCCTGTATCAAGCAAAGACATGAGTAATGCACATTTCTTATTCATTTTTTCTTTAGGTTATGTGTTCAACATAATGGGGGTTACACATTTCTGAAAGAATCAGAAGCAAAACAAACAGAGGAACAAACAAAAACAAATCCTATCTAGAATGTGGAACAGATGGAAAAGAAAGATTGGAGAAGGGAAAGCATAGAGCCTCCTGCTTGAGCAAGAGGTTGGTCTAGAAGACCTCCAAGTTCCCTTCAAACATTGCTTTTCTAATGATTTTGATTTTATTCCCATATTTTATAAAATGTCTTTTTGTCAAAGTGTTTAAAAAGGACACAAAATTTAAGATTATTATTTAAATAATAAATTTAAAGTTATTATTATTATTATTAAGACAAATTAATAAGCAGGAAAAAAAACCAGAAAAGTAAAAAAAAAAAAAAGATTAAATGTAGATGGGGATTTAAAAACAGAAGCTTCCAATTTCCTTTGCAGCAAATATAGGAACAATTACAAAATTATGATGATATAACCTGTGTGATTACTAAAGAAGACTTTCTCTTTTCAATTATCCTGGTTCCCGCCCCCCCCCCCCAATTAACAAAATCACAATCATTTGCTATTTCTTCCCAACAAGCTTTGACATCTGTAATAGAGCCCTTTGTATATGCCTGGTTACTCTTCTTTTCTTTATCTGGAATTCTGAACTGGTAAAGGTAAAGGTTC
This sequence comes from Natrix helvetica, assembly GCF_964273705.1. Lineage (NCBI taxonomy): Eukaryota > Metazoa > Chordata > Lepidosauria > Squamata > Natricidae > Natrix > Natrix helvetica. The sequence continues at coordinate 12,429,555 of NC_138557.1, forward strand.
CCCTCGCACATGTGTGCTAGTTGTTCCTGACTCTAGGGGGGGCGGTGCTCATCTGCGTTTCAAAGCCGAAGAGCCAGCGCTGTCCAAAGACGTCTCCATGGTCTTGTGGCTGGCATGACTAAATGCCAAAGGCGCACAGAACACTGTTACCTTCCCACCAAAGGTGGTTCTTATTTTTCTACTTGCATTTTTACCTGCTTTCGAACTGCTAGGTTGGCAGAAGCTGGGACAAGTAACAGGAGCTCCCTCCATTGCGCGGGGCTAGGGATTCGAACCGCCGAGCTGCCGACCTTTCTGATCAACAAGCTCAGCGGCCTCTGAACTGGTACAGATGTCAATTAAAAACCAATGTTTCTTCATCCTTGCCTGTTTAAACTTCCTAATAAAGCTGCCCTGTAAATATATTGCCTCCATACTAAGGACGAGAAAAAAAAAACCTGTTTCCTCTAACATTCCCCTTGCACACAGAGACACTAAAAAGGAAGGATTTAGTCTCATTACTTTCATATACTAAATACACGACTTGTTCTACTAGATTAAGCTAATTGGTCCGTTAAATCTAAGTGTTCCCTTGAAGAGCTGATGATGTCTGTCTCTCTTCAAGTATAAATACTTACTTTAGTCCCATTTAATAATTTTAACTAAGAATAATCTCATTTTCTAGATGACCTAACATATTTATATGGATAAGATGATGAAAACGATCAATGAGGAGTGGAAATAGTGGCGTGTAAATAAACTAGATTTACTGGCACAGTAGCTTATTGAACTGCTGTGATTAGATTTTATTCCCTTGCACCCTTGAGGAAATTAAATTCAATCTGTAGCTGGTGCAGATCACCTCGCTGCAGGACCGTGCCTGCTCTTCTCTTAAATTTGAAAAAAAGAAAAAGAAAGAAATAGGGTGACATGATAGCAGTGTTATAATAGTTGAGGGGCTGCCACAAAGAAGAGGGGGTGAATCTATTTCCCAAAGCACCTGAGGGTAGGACAAGAAGCAACAGATGGAAACTAATGAAGGAGAGAAGCAACCTAGGAAAAGGTGAGATCTCCTAACAGTTAGAATCATTAATCAGTCTTGCCTTCAGAAGGCAATACTGGAGGACTTTTAAGAAGATTGAACAGCCATTTGTCTGAAATGGTATAGGGTTCCCTGCCTGAGCAGGGGGGTGGACTAGAAGACCTCCAAAGTCCCTTCCAACTCAGACATTCTGTTGTGTTGTAAAATCTGTCTTAGGAGGTTTGTTTAGTTTGAGAATACTTCTTTTTCTAGAAAGAGAGAAGTTGTAGACAGGCATAAACAGAGGTATAAATATGAGCATGCTAGTCTGATACAGAGGTGATTTATGGTCCAGCTTGTGGCAGAAACAGTGGTGAGTTATGTTGTGGGTTAGAAACAACATACATGGAAGCAGAATATAAAATAGGACTGAAAACTGCCCTAACCCTCTGTTTTTATGCTACTGTATGTGTCTATCTCTCTCTTTCTCTCTGTAGATCAATGGTAGATATATGGATATTGGATAAAGTGTTTGAATGCGTATCTTGAATGTAAATTGCTCAATTTTGTTCCGTTTTCAAAGTTGAATATTGTCAGCCAAGGGTACATTTGCAATACCCTGTGTCTTATGTCTATCACGACGCGGTGGCTCAGAGGCTAAGACACTGAGCTTGTCGATCAGAAGGTCAGCAGTTCAGTGGTTCGAATCCCTAGCACCGCGTAACGGAGTGACTCCCATTACTTGCCCAGATTCTGCCAACCTAGCAATTCGAAAGCACCTAAAAATGCAACAAAAATAGGAACCACCTTTGATGGGAAGGTAACATTCATTCTGTGTGACTTCGGCATTTAGCCATGCTGGCCACATGACCACGGAGACTTCTTCGGACAGCGCTGGCTCTTCGGCTTTGAAATGGAAATAAGCACCGCCCCCTACAGTCGGGAACGACTAGCACATATGTGCAAGGGGAACTTTTACCTTTACCTTGTCTTATGTCAAAAGGTTTCTACCCCTCTTTTCTATACCATAACTATGTTGAATAGCAACAAACATATCAGTTTCAGCAAAAAAACATATTTGTTTCCACAATAATATTTCTGCCGACATGAAATCACCTCACCTTCTCTGCAGCCTTCAGGCACCCAAGGGCCCCCCCTCTCCCCACCCCAGTTGTATACCATCACACTTTCGACTCAAAATAAATGAAATAAAAAAAAATAGCAAATTGCAGATCTTGACACGGAGCCTTCCCAATTAATTGTGCCGCTGGGATATTTTGCTGCAAAATTGCATCAAAACTGTGACACTTAGTATCGTCTTGTTTAGCAATTTATCCAAAAGATTGGTTGATCATGAAAACGAGAGAATACCAATCGCTGTCTACTGCTAACCCTTCTGCTGATGTGGCTTCTGTCAAGGCGCTTTACCTGATGCGGGTTACCTGAAAAGGGTTTAGCCCTACATGCTTTTTGCATTAAATGGTAATATTAAATTAACGGGCAGAAGGTTGCCGTCTCGGCAGGCCTTCAGAAGTCTTGGAGAGAAAAGGAGAAGAGGAAAGACACACACAGAGAAAAAATAATAATCTCCAGTTTCGGAACTTCTGAGATGGGGGAATAAAATCTGCTTGTAAGGGCACCTAAATACAAAAGAAACAGAGAGGAAGTTTAACTTGATGGCGCTGTTGTTTTGGAGAGAGATGTACAGAGGAAAGGGCATTTTTAACAGAGCGACAATTCCTCCTTTGATTACAAAGGATTTCTTGATTGTTCCAGGTTAGTCCTAAACTCATAATTCTCCCTAAAGTTATTCCTCGTCTCTGTGAGCATCACCAATTTAGTTGTGGAGTCCTCTTACACCCTTTTCCTTTTTATTTTTTTTGTATTATGTTCTTCTGGTAAACTGTAATATGTTTCTCAATGTGTATGTGTGTATTCTTGGGTCTAAGCTGCCCAGAATCATTTGGGAATGAGACAACATTTGCATCAAATCAATCAGCTCTTCAGCTAGCTAAATCCACAAAGTTGCTAACTCTGCTCACCTGTAATTTGGTCCTTTTAAGTCTGCTTGACGGAATCTGTAGACCTTCACTTCAAAATTGCATCCTGCACTAGAAAAAAAGAGGTGGACAAATTCCCTTTCTGCAGTGATTAAATAAATGGGGACCTTCTTTAGAGATAATAAAATTCTACACTCATATCTAATTAAGAGCCACCAGTCTGCTGTCAAACATATACGGTAAATATCTGTGTAGCCTATTCCTGAACCCTAATGGGGGGGGGGAGAATGACCCCTATTGTAAATTGTTCACCACACTCATTAACAAATCATAAAGTTCACCATAACATGAGAAGATAGAATGGGAGTTCTGAATGGAAGCTTGGGTTGATTTACTCCCTAATTAATGATTCAGAAATGGTTATATCTCAAATGGAAGAACCAGTAGTGCCTACATTTGAGATGCTGAAGTCAATTTCTGGAAGGGAAAAAAAATGAAGTTGTGAATTAGAAATATTTAGATCACTCTATTTTGGGGAATGTGGGTGTGGGGAAATGCAGCATTGACTCAAATGCATTAACATTTTAAAAAAAAAACAAATATGTGGATACATTTGATGAGCAAAAAATATATGTACTGTATATTACCTTATTTTAATTATATGTATATACCATTATGGGTTAAGAAAATAACAGTGTTTGGAGGGACCTTGGAGATCTTCTGTTCCAACCCCCTGCTCAAGCAGAAGCATCTACACCACTTCAGACAAATGGTCATCAAACATCTTAAAAACTCCCAGTGTTGGAGCATTCACAACATCTGGAGGCACCCTTTTCCAATGATCAATTGTTCTAACTCAGGAAATTTCTCCTTAGTTCTAGGTTGCTTCTCTCCTTGAATAACTTCCGTCCATTGCTGCTTCTGGTGCTTCGGTAAATAAATTGACCACCTCTTCCTTGTGGCAGCCCCTCAAATACCGGAATGCTGCTATCATATCACTCCTAGTCCTTTTGTATGTTAGACTAGACATATCCAAATCCTTCAACCATTCTTTATATGTTTTAGCCTCCAGTCCCCTAGCCATTTTTGTTCTTCTCTCGCTCTTGGACATTGGAATCAGGAGAGAACCTACAGTAAGATTAAATTTGTGACATTTTAAAAGTTGTTAGGTATGTTGTCAGTACACTGAATTGTTTGGATTTGTGTTGATCAGTTTGTTTGTTTTTGTTTTTTTTTGGTTAATTTGCTTTGTTTGCTTTTAACTTGCCAGTTGTTTAACAAAGTTGCTTCCTCAGGTGCACTTTAGAGCTTCCTATTTATCCCACTCAATTTGTCTTCTTTCATACATTGGGGGATTCAACACAATTATTCTGGATGGATTTTGAAAATTACACTTTTCTTCTGCTCTTCAGCAGTCATTAATGTACTTAACTCCCCCTGTTATAAATCAACATAAAGAATTAATGGATTTATGGAGAGTAAAACCAGAGAAACATCTGATTAGTTGAGCCTCCAGAGAAAAATCAGATGAATTGTTTTTTTTCCCCTTTTGAGTAGCAGAATAATCTCTGAATACAAAGAAACTTTTAAGTGTGTGTGACAAAGAGGTGTCTCTCTCTCAGGATGTAGAATAAATGGCTTTTATAATAACTGTATAAAGTGCTTATATTTCAGAACAGGCATCATGTCTACATAATTTTCAGCCTCTGTATGCAGATCCATCACCACTACAATTGCGCTGAAAGTTGTGTGTTTTCCAAACTGGATTTTGATAGCTTATAGAGCATTTTGGTTGGTTGCCAAGTATCGTAATTGAAATAGAGGAAATAGAAGAAGTGGGATGCTATTAACATCCAGCAATTCACTAGGACTAGTCTAGGGAAAGCTAGTCATAGCCAAATCCTGGATGTTAACAATGTTAAGTATTATGTTAATAATTATTATTTTAATAATTATGTTTATAATTATGATGTTAATAATGACTATGACTAGTCTAGTGAAAGGGATGTGGTGGCTCAGTGGCTAAGATGCTGAGCTTGTTGATAAGAAAGGTTGGCAGTTCAGCAGTTCGAATCCCTAGTGCCGTATAATGGAGTGAGCTCCCGTTACTTGTCCCAGCTTCTGCCAACCTAGCAGTTCAAAAGCATGTAAAAATGCAAGTAGGAAAACAGGAACCACCTTTGGTGGGAAGGTAACAGCGTTCCCTGCACCTTTGGCATTTAGTCATGCCGGCCACATGACCACGGAGACGTCTTCAGACAGCGCTAGTTCTTCAGCTTTGAAATGGAGATGAGCACTGCCCCCTAGAGTCAGGAACGACTAGCATGTATGTGCAAGGGGAACCTTTACCTTTAGTCTAGTATAAAGAGGAAACATGATAGCTATTGTGAGAGTGCCAGAGAGGGCTTCCTGGATTTAAGCCTGCCAAGTGATAGATGAACAAAACCTGTTGTGGCCCACCAGAGGCTAGCGGAACTAGCAGCAGATTCAGACAGTGAGGAGGTTGGGGAGGAACATGGGCCAGTCCTGGAGTCTGGGGAAGGCTCTGATGAGGGCTCTGTGTCAGAGGCAGAGAGGGGGCCAGAGCCATATGCCAGCTATCAGCTGCCTTCAGAGTCAGACATCAGTGGGGCAGAAGAAGAGCTGGAGCCTGTTTCCAGTGTGTGCATGCACAGAATTGCCAGACGATGGGAACAGCTAAAGAATAGGGGTTGACTTGGGAGTAAGGCCACAGGTGGAGGATGAATAGCCCCTCCCAGAGGAAAGAAAAGAGGAGCGAAAGGGGAGTGGAGCTTGCAGGAGACAATTAGTTTGCTTAATTGGTTCATGACTCTCCAAGACTCCTTGCCAAGTTTTGCAGATATCAGCCTGGCAGCTCTCCAAGCCAGATAAGGTCTGTGACTGTAAATCCTCCCTTGAAAGACTTTGCTGGATGTGAATGAACATAATTCACAGTCAATTAATAAAAGGTTTTTTTTTTTTGTCGGGACAAGGAGTTTGCTTCATGCTCTTGAGAAGCCTCGGTCACAGTGATGGTCTTCATCCAGTTTGCAGCTATTCAGGAGAACCGGTTGTTAACTTCCTAAGCACTTTGGATAACCGGTTGTTGGAAGAAATCTAATTTTAGTTTTTTTCCACTTTGCAGGGCTAATCCTTTAAGGAAGGCAGGAAGGAAACATTCTGGTGTTGTTTCTAGCCTCTGCCTCTGCCTCTCCGGTTAACCCGTATTACATTGTAACAGCTAAGACGAAGTGCCCATCGACCTGAGTGAGGTTGAGTTGGCCACGCCCACCCAATCACATGACTACAGAGCCACGCCTACCCATCTGATCATTAGGGCAGATAACTGGTTGTTAAACTATTTGAATCCCACCACTCCTTGGCCAGAACAAGATCAGCATGCACAGGGAGAAGTGGGTTTCTCGTAATTTTGTTGTACTCCTTCACTAAGGCTTCCTGCCTTCGTAGGGCTGGTGGTGCAATGTGGCTCAAGACGGGGAGCCAGCAAATATCCGTCATAATCTGGATGCGAAAGGTTATTAAGAAAGGCACTGAGTGTGCTTTCCCCCAAGGAATCCTAAATGCAACTAGATTTGTAATCTTGACAGTTATTAAACCATTCAGAAGATCAACAAATCAAAGGCAACTTGTGATTAGTGGAGAACAGGACAGGAGGACAACACATTCTATCATGCTTCCATTTTTATTTTGCTTTATTTTATGGCTCTTCCAAAGCCATTTGACTTACAGTATTAGAAACAGCTTATGCAACTGCAACAAATCACTTCTGCTCATAAATTATTATTTCTATTAAATGAAGTAATACTGAAGGTAGGTGGGCAAATTGATGTTTGTTGCACTTTATTATATGTAATGTTACATTTAATTCCCACAAGGGTTGAATTAAGTAGTTAGGAACTTGCTGTTCTCCAGTCAGTAAGTAAACTATTAGTTGGAGCTGCATTTAATAAGGTTAAGGGCCTCTGTGTTTTATCATTTCAAATTATTTTATTACAACAACTTCCTCCCTGCTCCGGCATCTCTGACTAAGATGCATGGTACTCTTGTCAGCCCCAGAATACTTGCTTTCCCGTTTATGATTTATGAGCTTACCAATTCATTATGCAATTTGGGAAAAAAAAGTACAGAAACTTTGCAAAACAATGTAAAAGGCCTAAAGGAATTTGCGAAGAATTTAAAGAATCTTGACTTTCCAACCACCAGCGACCAACAGAGCTGGCAGCAGACTCAGACAGGGAGGAGGTTGGGGAGGAACATGGGCCAGTCTTGGAGTCTGGGGAAGGCTCTGATGAGGGCTCTGTGTCAGAGGCAGAGAGGGGGCCAGAGCCGTATGCCAGTTATCAGCTGCCTTCAGAGTCAGGCGTCAGTAAGGCAGACAAACAGCTGAAGCCTTTTCCCAGTATGCACATGCACAGAGTTGCCAGACGAAGGGAACAGTTAAAAAACAGAGGTCGACTTGAGAGTAAGACCACAAGTGGACAATGAGTGGCTCCTCCCAGAGGAAATAAAAGAGGAGCAAAAGGGGAGTGGAGTTTGCAGGAGACAATTAGTTCGCTTAATTGGTTCGCAACTCTCCGAGACTCCTTGCCAAGTTTTGCAGATATCGGCCTGGCAGCTTTCCAAGCCAGATAAGGTCTGTGACTGTAAATCTTCCCTTGAAAGACTTTGCTGGATGCAAATGAGCAGAATTCACAGTCAATTAATAAAAGGGTTTTTTGTCGAGACAAGGGGTTTGCTTCATGCTCTTGGGAAGCCTCGGCCAGAACAGAGTCCCTTTCCAGAACTATTTACAACTTGTTTATGGAGTGAAACCCTAACTCTTGAGTATGGGAAACTCTTCAAGCCTCCTAGGAGTAGAAACTATGGACTTAAGCTTTGAATTGTAGCTGTTGGTTGAAACATGGATTCCTGGTGGTTTTGCTTATTGATTTTATATGCATCTTTTTGATTTTATCCTTTAAGCTCGCGTTGGGCAACGGCTGGCCCCGTTGCGACCTGTGAATTTCAACTCCCAGGATTCCTAAGCCAGCCATGCTGGGATTCTGGGAATTAAAGTCCACAAATCTTAAAGGGGCCATAGTTGCTCAGCCCTGCTTTGAGACAACCTCACTTTTCAAATTTTAAAGTCAGATTGAAATGCCCTTTTCTCTTCTAACATCCCGTATCCCTCCCTCAATTCTTTTCCTCCTCCCATGTTTTTCAGAAGTGAATTGCACTCTATTCCCGATCTTACTGCATTTCAATTTTCTTGATTCTTTTTTTTTCTCCCCATCTGTCCTGTTCTTTTTTCCTAAGCATAATATTCTGAGATCTTAGCTGGGACTTTGAACTAAATCTAATAGCTAGTGTTCATAACCCAACTGGGGGAAAGTTTATGTTGTACCACTAAAGGAGAATGTTTGTAGCTCAGGGTTGAAATGAGGGGTCCCGGGTGCTCTCGGAACTTGTTTGTGTTTTTGTAGACATTTCATTTCCCAAAGAGGGTATAAACATCTAATATTGATAATATTACCTACTTTGGGTAATAAAACATTGGCAAGAAAACAACCAAGCATCAATGTTTATGTTGCATTCTGTATTTGGATAGGGATTATGAATCCCTTTCTCTTTCTTTCTTTCTTTCTTTCTTTCTTTCTTTCTTTCTTTCTTTCTTTCTTTCTTTATTTCTTTTTGTGCTTCTGTTAAATTCTTCAGCAGAAGATAAAGCTGCATTTTCAGGCATACCTTGGTTTATTTTATAAGCGGAAGACTCTATTGAGTGTACACACCAGTAGTGTAATTCTTTTTTTTTTTTACTACTGGATCTGTGGGTGTGGCTTGGTGGGTGTGACATGATTTGGAGGGTGTGACAGGGGAAGGATACTGTAAAATCCCCATTCCTTCCCAATTAGCTGGGACTCGGGAGGCAGAGAATAGATGGGGGTGGGACCAGTCAGAGCTGGTATTTAACGGTTCTCTGAACTACTCAAAATTTCCACTACCGGTTCTCCAGAACCTGCTGAATACCACCTCTGGTACATACACACACACACATACACACACACAGAGACACACCTCCTATATCTCCTATATTGCAGATAGTTAGATAGATAGATAGATAGATAGATAGATAGATAGATAGATAGATAGATAGACAGACAGACAGACAGACAGACAGACAGACAGACAGACAGACAGACAGACAGAGCGAGGGCCTACTACAAGGCTAAGGGCTTCTGGTCCTAATGATATTGCAGAAACAAAAGAGATGAAGTTCTACAAAACATCAATATTTTGCGGGTTCAGGATGAAAGACGTAATATATTATATATTGAGGTAAGGTTTTAATTGAGAAGTTTGTTTGAAATAGCTAAAATGACTCTCAGGTGGAATAGGAATAGGGATATGGGTGACGCTAATAGAGACATGAGCAGCAGTGCTGAAAATGTTTTGTTTCCAGGTCTTTGATGTGTTAATGTATTTGGTTGGGACCTTGGATTGCCTACACGTTATTTTGCAAATTATTGTATTCATCTCTGGCTGATTATGGTTTTGCCTTAAACATCACCCCATCTCTTTAGGCTTAGATTGTGCTGAGCATGTCACATAACAGTCAGAATGCCCTGACAAAATAAATACAGACCTAATATTGCTGAATAGATGCCTTTAGTTAAGAATTTATTTTGGATGGCCTGTTAATCAACCATTAAGCAAGGACTATCAATAGTGGTCAAGTGGCTTTTCAACATAAGTAGATGGGGTCATCTTACTGTAGAAAAAAATGTCCTGTTTTTGATTATATCTCATAGAGATGAGGTTCAAATTAAACATTAACACAATGGAAATGATTGTTCAAAATATATCCACCTAATTGTTAAATAACTGTTCCAATTTTTTTAAAAAAAATATGTGTAATTTTTTTATAGAGAATTTACAAAATTCAAGAGTTCTAAACAGGATTGTTGTTTTTGGTTGCAAAGTCATGCCTGATCCATCACGACCCCATGGACAATGTTCCTCCAGGCCTTCCTGTCCTCTACCATTCTCTGGAGTCCATTTAAGCTCACGCTGACTGCTTCAGTGACTCCATCCAGCCACCTCCTTCTCTGCCGTCCCCTTCTTCTTTTGCCCTCCATCTTTCCCAGCATGAGGCTCTTCTCCAGTGATTCCTTCCTCCTTAGGTGGCCAAAATATTTGAGTTTCCTCTTCAGGATCTGGCCTTCTAAAGAGCAGGCAGGGTTGATCTCCTCTAGGACTGACCGGTTGGATGGCCTTGCAGTCTAAAGAACTCGCAGGATTCTTCTCCCATCACCAGAGTTCAAAGGCCTCCATCCTTTGGCATTCAGCCTTCCGTATGGTCCAACTTTCACAGCCACACATTGCAACTAGGAAAACCATAGCCTTGACTATGTGCACTTTTTTTTTTGCAGGGCAATGCCTCTGCTTTTTAGTATGATATTAGGTTTCTGATAAGGAACATCTTTTAGAAGGTATCTCAGGAAAGTTACAGGAGAAGAGAAGAAGATATTGTACCTATGATATTATTCCTATAAAGTGCAAAATGTTATGTATAGATTCTCCTTTCTCCATATGTTCTACTTAGCATAGCCATAAGTATTTTGTCTTGATTTAAGAAGTCTGTTTCAGAATTTTCATCTATATTTTAAGATTTCTTTGGGCTACCCAGTCTTCCCCATTTTTCATGGAAAATTCTACATTCCGAAAGGGGGGAAAAAATAAACCAGGCATATGGTAGCTTGCAACTGGGAATTTTTTTACTCTGTAACATATCTGGGTACTACTCTAAGAAGAAAGAAAGCAAACACAATACACACAATACAGTTTCTTTTATGCTTGGATTACTAACATAAATGAATTGAACTTTTTCTTACAATGTTAAATACTAGTCTATACTACTGGGCTCATAACCATCAGCAATTCTTTCCCCTCCTCTCAATATTGAACCACATTTATGACATACGACTTCATGATAAAGGAACTGTGGAACAACTTGCATTGTAAATCAATTGTGATCAAATTTAGTTTCCATTTTCTTCCCATTTGAGGGAAGATAAATCATTTTCTTAAATTGCCAAGAAACTGTCCAGTGAATAACATTGGCATTATCCCCCCCTCCCCAAGTTTAAAATATGTTTTATAAATAGCAAGAGGATGGGGTGAGCGACAATGTCTGAGATTTTGTGGAAAGGAAACAAAGAAGTGATGGCATCTGTTTGTTGTTTACGTGCTTCAAAGATTTAATACCTAGCCATCTAAAATATTGGTCTATCTATGTTCTGCATTGAACGTTGCCTATCACTTTGATAGCATCCATCTTTAAAAAGAAAGTTATTCTGTTTATGTTTCTCTCATAACAGGTACATGTCTGTGGGTGGATAAAGTTACTGATATTTGACCAGAAAGGTTGTTTCCCCTTTGATCCTGTGGTCATGAAAAGGATGATGTCATTCTTTTTGTAACTCTGAAAATAGAATGGAGGTTTCGAAACAAGGCACAGTGGAGTTTTCCAAAAGAGCAAGTTGTTCCCAAAAAGTCATGTTTACTGAAAGGAATTCAATTTTGAACCTTTAAGTGAAATCCAATGCAATTGATTAGCTGACTAAGAAGTCCTCTGGTGTTCGTTCTGAACCAAACTTTGATAGATAGGCTGTTTATCTTGTTTGTTTGTTTGTTTGTTTGTTTGTTAATTCATTCATTCATTCATTCATTTAGAGCTCTTGGAAATTTAGCTCATGGAGGAGCATTCATTCTTTTGGCTCTTCGGTAACCTTCAAGACAGATGTTGAGAGCAGAGGAGAAATAGATATGTAAGATATGCACTCACTACTCTGACCCAGCTTAATATTTTGAAATCAGCCCACCTGAACTGGATGAAAGTAGAATTTGAATCAGGCGGTAAAAGGTGAAAAAATGAACTTAACTGAATTTTCAGTTCTTAGTTTGCTAAGTCTCTGTCATAAAATGATTGTATATGTTTTACGGCGTAGAGGATTTTGTTATTGGTAACTTTTGACCATAGGCTTTTACTGGTCGTGACTTGAGAGAAGGTGCTACATGGTGACCTACACAATGTGGACCTTTGAGCAAGAGAAAGATAGAATGCAGAAGAACAGTTGAGAAGGACCTTGGAGATCTTCTAATTCACTTGGAAGTGAATGTGATAGGACAGTTGCCCAACCCTTCATGGCGATTCAGTCAACTTTGCCACTCCTGGCTCGGCTTCGCACACCTTCACCTTCTTCTTAGTGTCTTCTCCCAGTTGTTTCTGAGTATGTTCAAAGTCTTGAGCCTCCCACAATGCTGACTCCCACTTTGCTGTCTGCCCCAGAAGCCTGTAAGTAATCTGCCTTCTCGGATGTGATTTAGTGGATCGGTTGAGAAAAGAGAAATTGATGTGCCAATCAGATCAAAAAGGGATTCCATCAACCCTCACAAGCTCTCTTAATGATCCCTATTATTCATGGGATAGGAGGGGAAGGCCATGAAATGACCCAATGAGGTTGAATGAGCGCCTTAAGCCCCACTTTCAAACTCTTAACAGAATAATAGAGTTGAAAGGGACCTAGGAAGTCTTCTAGTCCAACCCCCTGCTCAAGCAGTCAAACCCTACACGATTTCAATTTATTAATAACACAAAATGTCAGAATGGTCATGTTTATCCGAAATTAAAGTAGTTAATCAGGATATATTTATTACTAAGATTTTCACAGGAGCCTACTAAGAAGGTTGACTTCTCAGCACCATTCGGTGCTTTGCCTTATGGTGACCTTGAAATACGTCAATAAAGCAAACTGCATGCTCACTTCCAGTTGTTACTCAAAACAACAAATGTGACCTCTGCTTAAATGACAACATATGCGTGGGTATATATGTGAAGTTTTTTTGGGGGAAAGAAGAATACATTGTCAGGGTTCCAAATAACATCAAAAAGTAAATCAGAGTCCAAGGCAAAGAATTGTTCAAAGTTCCAATTTATTAAGAGAGCCATGTTGACACATCTTGGAAAACCCAAATCTGAAAGCTTCCCGGTTTTCCCCACCAAGTTGAAAGTTCAAGACCTTGCCCCAGCACCCACAAGTCCATCCCATGGTCCAATCTGCCACTGCCATGCTGGCAGTTCCACCCATCCAGTTCCAGTCACGTGCAGAGGTGCAAAGACAAAGGATGACCTTGGCTTTCTAGAAAGAATTTTTTTGTGACTACATAGTATGTGACTCCTTACAGTCCCCCCTCCAATTTTCCCACAATACAAAATGCATAATAGAATAATAGAAAGTATGGCAGTCCAAAGATCCAAAAGAAAAGATGACTGCGTGCCTAACACATATGTGTGGGTACGTATGTGAGTTTTGGGGGAAAAGAAGAAGACTACATTGCCTGAATGGATTAGTCCAAAAATAAGTTTTTTGTATTAATCCATTTTGTACTTGCCATCTCTGTCTTTTTGAGAGAGATAATGCTATTACAGTCATCTGGAAAAGAGCAATTACAAATATTTGCCATCCATCATTACAGCAGTGAATTCAAGTCAGGATTATTCATTGCATGAATCGAAGAATAAAATTATCTGGGATGCCTGCTTTGTCTGTTTTGCTATTTAATAGTGACTGGAGGGCGCCAAATTATTCATATTTGCAAGGAAAACAATGATAAGAGCAATAGAGATTTGCCGGCAGAGAAAAGGGGTGTTCCTTTGTAACAGTAGAGGATTAACCTTTTCACTTGATATAAATATCTTGAGACCTTAGGTTGGAATGTTACGTCATTTGCAAATTAACCTTGCTTGGGTGGTGGTTTGTTTATTTTTAGTGTCTGAAACCAAATGATGATTACTTCCCAATATATTTGTTCTGATTCTGAACGTCCACCATATTGTTGGGTTTTGCTGTTGATGGATTTTAGAGAAACAGACAGATCTACTGGCACTGTTTAGCTTAGAAATGGGAACTAAGCTACTTATTAAATCTGGGGGAAACTTAGTCTTCTGTGGAAACTATTGAGAATTGCATTGTCTTATTTCAGACATTATTTTGAATATCAGCATGGAAAAAAAGACTTATAGCCAAGTGTGGGATTGAAATTTTTTAGCAACCAGTTCTGTGCCTGTGACCATGGTGGGCATGACCTACTCAGCCTCCTGCACCATAGCAGGGGGGGGGGTCGTTTTTACCCTCTTCGGGTTCCAGAAGCTTTCCTTGGGCCACCGGGAGGGTGAAAACGGCCTCCCGTGGACTCCGGAGACCCTCTGGAGGCCAGAAAAGTGCCTGTTTCTGGACTTATGGAACTTCCGGGAGGCCCGTTTTTTGCTCTCCTAGAGCCTCCACGCAGCCCATGCACTTACCTGGCATCCAAAAGAGGCCACATGGCCAGCCAGTCCTTGCAAATACCAGTTTGGCAAACCAGATGTAAAATTAGCATCTGTTTCACCCGAACCAGCTGAACCCAACCCCTGCTTATAGCTAAGGAATATTATAAGGAAACCTATCAGAAAATTCAAAAACGTTAACGCTCTGTCATTCATTGTTAGATTAGGTTCAAAATCATCTTATTTCATGTGTTCCATGAACTGACCTTGAAACTGTCTTGCTTGCCTTAATGACAGTGTTGTTCTCCTACTGTATCATGTCCATGTCCATGTCCCACTGCCCAAAATAAGAGTTAACAATGACCAGTACATTTTCTGACACTTTCTACTGGGGTGGAGATATGAACAGTAGTAGTGCTTATTCTGCTTCTCTTTGATCTTCCTTATTACTTTGCTTTCTTCCACTCGGAGTAAAATTGGAAAGTTCTAACTAGCCACTAGTGTTGGGAGTTCTTGCTTCCAGTCAAAACTAAGGGGGGGGAAAAACCCATAGGGTTGCCAGTCAGCTAAATAGGAAAATGGTAGATAAGTTGTTTGCTTTTAGCAGTCCGAAGGTTATTTAATTCAAATTTGTTTGGGAGAGGTTCCCAGTGGATTTACTGCATTTTATTTCAGTGTGAAAATGCTGTATCTCCTAAACAACACATACAAGTTAGAGTTAATCCTGTGTTTTCTCAGTCCCAAAATAGTAGTGGTTCATCCCCACAAGAATTCAACAGTCCAAATAAAACAAAATCTTACAATGAAGAATGAAGCTTGGACATATTTCTAATTATTTACTGTACTAGGACCGCTGGTTAAGTATGCATGGTCTACCATGTTTAAGGGCAATTCCCTTATCTTCTCTGCCTTCTGTTATTAAGAAACCAGTGCCCTAAAGCAGTTCATATGCAATACACCCTCTAAACTTCAGCTGGAAAACAATTGGATAGTACTATGGTCCCTACGTATGTAATTATACAATACAATAGCAGAGTTGGAAGGGACCTTGGAGGTCTTCTAGTCCAACCCCCTGCCTAGGCAGGAAACCCTATACCGTTTCAGACAAATAGCTATCCAACATCTTCTTAAAGACTTCCAGTGTTGGGGCATTCACAACCTCCGGAGGCAAGCTATTCCACTGATGAACTGTTCTCACTGTCAGGAAATTTCTCCTCAGTTCTAAGTTGCTTCTCTCCTTGATTAGTATCCACCCATTGCTTCTTGTTCTGCCCTCGGGTGCTTTGGAGAATAGTTTGACTCCCTCTTCTTTGTGGCAACCCCTGAGATATTGGAAGACTGCTATCATGTCTCCCCTAGTCCTTCTCTTCATTAAACTAGACATACCCAGTTCCTGCAACCATTCTTCATGTGTTTTAGCCTCCAGTCCCCTAATCCTCTTTGTTGCTCTTCTCTGCACCCTTTCTAAAGTCTCCACAACTTTTTTACATCGTGGTGACCAAACCTGAATGCAGTATTCCAAGTGTGGCCTTACCAAGGCATTATAAAGTGGTATTAACACTTAACACTTTATGGGCATTATATTGTTTAAGAAAGACTTTTAACAAGACAAACACTTTCCCGGGAGTATAAAATGGAGAACGTTGAAAATATTTAACCTTGAAGTAAAATGCTTTTCTAAATGAACTCTCCACAACCCCAGATTTATCAATATGAAGAAAACCCTAGTAATCCATTCAGCAACATGTGTACATTCAATGAACTAGTTATTATTCTGGGTTGAAAAACAACCAGCAAACTTTTTCTAATGCAATTGTAAGGATTGCCTCGCTTTCTAGCTTAAGAAAGTGAACACTCTTGAAACAAAGTATTTCAAAAGGAAGCTTTTTATTAAGTAGAAGTGAAAACAGTAAGTTCAAAGCAAGGTCTGAATCCCCTTAGGCAAGGCAAGTAGAATTAAAGCAGTAGAGACTCCTCCCATTAGTCAGAATGCAGATTTTAGCCAATGCAAAACTGTGAAGGGGGTTCCTTTATCAGCTGCCCTGAGAACCGGATAAGCATATGTTCCCATGGCTACCTTCCATTAGACATTGAAGTGACCCATCCCACATGGCCATCATAAACATTCCCCAAAAGGTGAGGGGATCTCAAGATACTTTGGCACCAGGAAACCAATTGTAAAATATCAGCTTATATCAGTTTATGAACAGTTTATGAGCAGGCACTGTTCATAAATTGACTCCAAGGCCCCCCTCCTCCCAATTGAATGGCATATCACTTTTAGGGATCTGACAGCAACACACACTTTGATGAAACTCTTCCAGTACTTGAGGGGCTGCCACAAAGAAGAAGTGATTGACTTATTCTTCAAAGCACAGAAGGCAGGACAAGAAGTAATGGGTGGAACTGTATCACTGTAAGTTTTTAAAGAAGAAACTGGACAGCCATCTGTGCAGAATATGAGAATATCACCAACTTGAACAAAGGGTTGAACTAGAAGATATCCAAGGTCACTTCCAACCCTATTATTCTATATTCTATGAAGTGAATGATGCCCATTATTATGAACCAAGCAAATTTGCCAATTTGTCAGATACTGTGATATGGAAATATACTCCTTATCTTAACCCTAGCACCTACGAAGTACCAAATGAATTCTCTTTAGAATTCTGGATCAAGTTAATCCATGAAAAATTGGACTATTCAATGAATATTGGTCACAATGGCAAGATAGCAATAGTAATAGGACTTAGACTTATATACCACTTTACAGTGCTTTTACAGCCCTCTCTACGTGGTTTACAGAGTCAGCATCTTTCCCCCAGCAATTTTGGTTCTCATTTTTCCCACCTCGGAAGGATGGAAGGCTGAGTCAACCTTGAGCCTGGTGGGAAGGCTTCCTTAAAAAGTGAGAAACAGAATGTTGGTTCTGGCAAAACCTCTTTTATTTACATGACTGTGGATTCCTTCCATTCACAGTCAGCAATGCTCAGCAAACAGTCTTTCAGAGGAATATTTATCAACACGAACCTTATCTCATTTGGAGAGCTGCCAGATAACTAGTTTCCAAATGAAGAGCAAGGCAAAACTTGGCACAGAGTCCCTTATAGTCACAAACTTTCCACTCTTGAAACCACAGAATTAATGAATTGTTTCCTGCAAAATTACACTCCCCATTCGCTCCTCTTTTGTTTCCTATGGGAGGGGCCAATCACCTCCAAGATGTGACTTTATTCCCAAGTTGACCCTGCTTCCATAGTTGTTCTTGTTTTCTAGCAGCTCTGTGCATGTGCACACTGGGGACAGGCTCCAGCTGTTCCTCTGCCTCACTGCTGTCTATCTCCCACTCTGCCTCTGACACAGAACCCTCCTCTGAGCTTCCCTCAGCCCCCAGGACTGGCCCACGTTCCTCCCCAACTCCTCACTCTCTGACTCTGCTGCCAACTCCACCACAACATATATGCGAAGAAATAACCCAGCAGGTTGAGCTTCCAATGGGAGACAGTTGCTTGGCTTCCTTTCTGAAGAATGAAATGTCTTCATTACTGCTGATGTGAAGAGAGAATAGTTGGGTGGTGTGTCTCACCTTTAATTTAGTTCTTCTAGTACAATGCTTTCATTGTTCCATCTTAATGAAGTAATGAGCCCTGTGAACATGTTTTGGGGGAAGACTTCTTTCTTTGGGCAAGGCACATCACTGTGGGGTCATGCCTTTAGGGCAGTCAGAAACTAATTGCATTCCTCTTTAATTATCTCAAGTTAAACTTCTTTTGATGACAGCTGATGGTGGTTTATGCAGGTCATCTTATTAAACAAGGATCTACTTCCTTGCCCCAATAGGCCAACTCTGTGTGAGTCACCATAACGGTGTTGTGTTAATAGATAATAGATAGCTTCCATCACTTTCTGTCCCCCTTTTCAGGGTGCTTATCTTTTATGCTGCATCTGAAATATACTTTCAGACATTTGCAATCTGGAACTTTCAATATTTAGAGGAAGCCGTTTCAACTTTCCACCCACTCACCTATGAGTCACACTCAAGCTTCCCTGTACATGATGAGGCCCTGCACCATTTAAATAAGGCACATACATATAAAGGCTAGTGAGTTTATTTATCATTAAGACTTGTAGTGAAACGGTATTGATACAGTATAAGACAGTATGAATACAGGATAAATGGAGGCTTGGTGCAAGGTCTGGATTTTTTTGAAACAGAATAAAGTTGGAGCAATGAAGGGGTCACTTCAATATAGCAAAATCAATAGGATATTTGTTTTGGGTGGCATTTAGCCCTGGGCTACTAAAAAATTGGCCATGGACTATATCAATAGTATGGTCAATGTCTCTAACTGTAGCTAATCAAAATTATTACTAAAGAAGTTTCTTACTTGCTTAAAAGAAATCTCTGCAGGAGTTGGTGTTTCGATATACTGTAAGAGTCGCTTTGTCTGTCTAATTAAAGTTTTACTTGTCTTTCCTGTCCTCCATATTAAAAGGAAGCTGAGCTTGTCGATCAGAAAGATCAGCAGTTCGGCGGTGGTTCGAATTCCTAGCGCCGCGTAACAGAGTGAGTTCCCGTTACTTGTCTCAGCTTCTGCCAACCTAGCAGTTCGAAAGCATGTAAAAATGCAAGTAGGAAAACAGGAACACCTTTGGTGGGAAGGTAACAGCGCTCCGTGCACCTTTGGTGTTTAGTCATGTCGGCCACATGACAATAGAGACGTCTTTGGACAGCACTGGCTCTTCGGCTAAGAAATGGAGATGAGCACCGCCCCCTAGAGTTGGGAATGACTAGCACATATGTGCGAGTGGAATGTTTACCTTTATTCATTCCCACAACTGTTCTGAAGACAGCAGGAATACGTTGTCAATCTTGGAAGCCATCTGTTGCATTGGGCCTTCAGGCCTGACACATTTTCTACTATGGGAAAATGGGAAGGGGAGTTCTACAGAGTATGGGAGATATATAGTCTAAATAACATTCCTTTCTCAGTGAGTCAAGGACACCTTGCTCTGTAGCTGTGGTGGTGTGACTGGGAGGCACCTCCAGTTTTGGATGGTTCCTGATTGGACCATGTGATGGACATGTGGGTGCTGGGCAGGGACTTGGAGTTTTGGTTGGGTGGGGAAAACCTGGAAGTTTCAGATTCAGGTTTTCCCAGATGTGCCAATACGACACCTCTAATAAAATGGAACTTTGAGCAACCTCAAGCCTCGGAGTCATGTTTCGTTGGGCATCTTACTTGGAACCCTGACACGTTGCATTTCAGGAATCTGTCTTTAAAGTGAAGAAATATTTAAGCAGTGCAGTTTCAGCATTTCAACCTTGATGAAATCAACAGGGTTAATAATGGCACTGGGAATAATTATGTGGAGATGCAAGGGCACAAAACCTATGTTTTTCTAAACACATGGATGGTTGTTGCTATTGTTGTTGTTGTTCATTTTTATATTGACAAAAATTCTTCCTTTGGCACCACAGAAGTTGAACCAATCCATCGGTGGAACAGTATTCTCACACTTAGCATGTTCTTTCTTATGCTTCCTTTGTAGAGCCCATCACCAAAAATGCAAGGATTTATGGTACCACACTCATAGAACATAGAATAATAGAGTTGGAAAGGACTTTGGAGGTATTCTAGTCCAACCCCCTGTTCGAGCAGGAGACCCTATACTAGGGGTGTCCAAATTTGGGAACTTTTAGACTTGTGGACTTCAACTCCCAGAATTCCCCAGGCAGTATGGCTGGCTAGGGAATTCTGGGAGTTGAAGTTCACAAGACTTAAAGTTCCCGTGTTTGGACACCCCTGCCCTATATCTTTCCAGACAAGTAGTTCTCCAGTCTCTTTTTGAAAGCCTCCAGTGAGATTGGACAACCATTTATCTGCAATGATGTCGGTGGTTGGAATAGAAGACCTCCAAGATCTTTCAAACTCAGGTATTTGACTGGATTTAAACATCACCACAAAGTTTGTTGGAGCTTGACTTTGCAAGTGGTCCAAACCAGCCCAAAATGTATAGTTGGAGAAAGATGGCCTCTTCTGAATTTGAATGTAAAAGTTTGCAGCATTGGAAAGATTGCATTCTGTTTCTCTTTTGCTAACACATTGCGGGTTGTTTTTTCAAGAGCCAGAATCAAGTAAGGAAAGTCAACATCTTGAAAAGGTTGTTCAGAAAAAGGGCATGAGCATCTTGCAACACCTTTATTTATTTCTGACAAGGTATGAAGAAACCACGGGAGAAAGTCGAATCCAAGCAACATCGTTAAATTTTACTGCAACTGTAAATATAATTCAATAGTTTCCTCGTTTTCTACCGCATAAAAAATATGAGCATCATTACAGGTCATAATTGAGAGATAGAGACTGCCTTACTTCCTAAGCATCCAAATGAGTAATTTGGCAGGCGGTTCTCCAATGTATCATTTTCATAATTAAAATGGAAATGAATTCAGTGCTCCATAAAGTTACTAAACATGGTATAACTTATTAACCAATCCCTTAATTGTAATCATTTTATGATTTCTAAAACTACTAAAGCATGAAAACTATTCTGAGCAATTTTGAATATGAGGAAAGGGAGAGAAAGCTCGCCCCACCTTTTTTTTAAACAAATGAATTTCCATAATGAGTTGGTTGTAGTAAATTATTCAGATTATAATTTGACTTATTAAATACAATTATATCCACATTCATTCCTATTCTGAGCAATACAGAAATATTGACATGACACTGGTTCATTAAAGGGATTGGCTTGGCGTAATTCTGAATTTTCACTCTGATATCTTTTTATCGTCTCCTTTTTTGGAAAGTGAGAAATTAGTAGTGAAGGCTTAATTTTTAACGAATGAATTTCTGCTAGTCTTTCTAATGCCAATCAATTTCAACCACTTTAGTCCTTATGAATCAAAATTCTTAGCAATATCAAATTTCTAGCACTCAAATAATTAGTTTTCTTTGTTTCGGTATGTATATCTGTCAAGCTGATTTATTAATCACGTCTATTCATAAGAATCTAAAGGAATATGGTGGCTCAGTGGCTGAGACGCTGAGCTTGTCGATCCGAAAGGTCGGAAGTTTGGCGGTTTGAATCCCTAGCTCCGCATAACAGAGTGAGCTCCTGTTCTTTGTCCCAGCTTCTGCAGCCTAGCAGTTCGAAAGTACGTTAAAAATGCAAGTAGAAAAATAGGGACCACCTTTGGTGGGAAGGTAACAGGATTCTGTGTGCCTTCGGCCTTTAGTTATGCCGGCCACATGACCATGGAGGCATCTTCAGACAGTGCTGGCTCTTTGGCTTTAAAACAGAGATGAGCACCACCCCCTAGAGTCGGGAATGACTAGCACATATATGCAAGGGGAACCCTTATCTTATTCATAAGAATCTAGTCAAATAATGTTCCACATTAAATAGGAATTAACAAAATTCAAGATAGGTTGGAGATAGACCATTTGTGGGACTATAATGACTCTAGGCTAATGACTTGTTTGACTCCCTCCCCTAGGTCTCCCTGCTCTTCTCTTGCACTATCAGTAAAAGCTTTGTCCCAATGTGGGCAGATATACTGAGTTAAACTCTCATAATTTGTGAAGAACATGGCCTTTTCTAAGAATGCTGGGAACTGAAGTCAACGTATCTGGTTATGCCAGCCCACCTGGGTAAACCTGACAAGAAAAAGGACCCGGTGAGCTAATTCTACTGCATTGTAAAAGGACATTAACAGAATCTTGTAAGTCTGGAAGTACAAACTCTCCACTGCTGCTTTTAACAGCCTGAACAATTAGGGTTGAGTCCTTTCTACATTTCTTCCTTTGACAGTTGAGCCACTGGGGATTCCTTCCTCTCTTCTCTGATTGCTTCCTAGCAGCCTCTCTTTCCCATTTCACCTACGGTCATCTATGCATTCCAATGCAGGTTAGATAAAGCTGCCCTAGACCTGGTCTAGGAATTGTTCCATAACTTGCTTTATTAATCACATTCCACTGTGATCTGCATCCTTAAACCTAACTGAGCTACTTGAAATGCTAGGCCAACTCCCTTTTTACTGATTGACCCCTTCACCTCTTGCTCAGCTCCATATCATCTGCACAGGCCAACCCTTTTTCCATCCTACGCATCATTTCCATTAGATCACTGAAATACAAAATGAGCAAAAAAGTGGTTATTCGTATGAGTTATGGTGGGTTTTTATTCCCACAGTGTTAAAGAAGCTGTGCCAGGCAGAGAAACATTTGTGCTATACCAGAGAACACAATTTAGATAAAGAGATGCAGAGAAGGAACATTTCTAAGAAAGTTAAAAGCTGGAAAAAGTGCAGTGTAAGGAGGGGGTATTGTACACAAGAAAGGAAGGGAAGGAAAGGAAGAGATTAAGGGAAGAAAAGAAACAGGAGGGAGGGAAGGAAAGAAGGTGGAAAGGAAGGAAGGAGATGGAAATGAGAAGGAAGGAAGGGAAGGGAAGGAAAAGAAGGCATAAGAGGGAGGGTGGAAGGAAGGAAGGAGATGGAAATGAGAAGGAAAAGAAAGGAAGAAGAGATTAAGGGAAGGGAATAGAATGCACAAGAGGGAGGGAAGGAAGGAAGGAAAGAAAGGAAGGAAAGAAAGAAGGAAGGAGATGGAAATGAGAAGGAAGAGAAGGGAAGGGAAGGAAGGCACAAGAGGGAGGGAGGGAGAGAAGGGAGGAAGGAAGGGAAGGAAAGCAAAGCAAAGGAAGAAGATATTAAGGGAAGGGAAGGGAATGCACAAGAGGGAGGGAAGGAAGGATGGAAAAATGAAGGAAGGAAGGAAGGAAATGAGACGGAAGGGAAGGGAATGGTGGGGAAGGGAGGGGAAGGGAAAGAAAATAGCCACAGGGATATACAGTGTAAAGTGGAAGGAACTTTGCCCTTAGGAAACATGGATTATACAACTTCTGAATTTCTCCGGGTAGCCTTTTGAATAAAATTTTGTGAATAGCAATATTATCACAGGCTCCAGCAAATAAGCTGACCTGCTCTGTCACTTGCTAACTTAATTCGCCTCTTTTTATTTCGGGAGGTGAGATTATTGGTTGTAATTATGTTTAATGTTACAATTCCTTTCCCCCCTCCCCTCCTTTTTTTTAGCTCGGGGCATGAGGAAAGGGTCTCCATATTAACATCCCGGGTTTCGTATCTTCCTTGCATTTCTCTACCATTGTTTTAAACAAACACTCTTCAGAGAAAATGTCTACAATATTGTTTTCGTTAGGTGGGAGTCAGAGAGAGTCTACCATAAACCACATCTTTGTTCTCAGGTACAGCATTCTTTGCCTTGGGTAGCAAGAGACAGCCATGGATGAAATATTCTGCCTTATCCTTTTACTTTTTAAAATGTTCTATAGCCTTCCACACTTACATTCATTGAAATATAATGAACTAGCTGGTTACCCGTGCTTTGCTACTTATGACCATTTTTCACTCTTATGGCCATTGCAGCATCCCCATGGTCTTGACAGAGTCTCATTGTCATCATCACCAACAAAGTATATCTGGAGAAATGAAGGCTGCTGCAGAGGCCCGCTATGATACTCCCTGTCCTGTGGTAGACCTGCCCATGCGCTTTGAATGTTGGCATAAAATTTGCCTCCTTCACCTCTCTGGCTCCAAAAGACGTCATTTGGAAGCATCCGTTATACTTCCGGGCAGCAGAAAGACAATATTTCCCCTTTAACTGGTGTTGCAGTAGAAGGAACAGATTCATCTGAACTGAGGAGGTCAGTGTAAGAAGTGAGTTGGGGCTGGGACACTATGCAGGAGAAATTCGGTTCACAGTCTGTTGGCTCGGTGGGGGCCAGTGATTGAAACACCTAAGGGAATATCACTCCCACCGCCTTGAGTCCGGAAGCAGTTCCATAGGTGGAAGGCATAGACATTTTGGTGAGATACCGACGTTTAGTAATGTAAGGAGCCCCAGACGGCTCCTGAGTGAAGGAGTGGAACGTCTGCCAGTTTGAACTGAGGTAACGGAATGTGAGGCAACTGGCAGTTGAGTTCTTTTCAATTGGGGAGGGGGAGTAGAACGTTTAATTCCTTAGCATCACAGCGTGTTAATAAACTATATATATTAAAGGCAACATTAAAAATATGGTTTTCTGCCTGGATGGTCTCTTGGAGTGAGCCGAAAGACAGAAAAGGGAAGCAGTGTGTTCCCTCCCATATTTGGGCATACCAGGGGTTGTGACACAATACATACATACATGCATGCATACATACGTGTGTGTGTGTGTGTGTGTGTGTGTGTGTGTGTGTGTGTATTGTATATTGTATATGAAATAGTAATGATCTGATGGTCATTTCGAAAAATCTTTTCTTAGCAAGCACCTATAAGCCAAGAAGAATGTATGTTTCTATCCCTTTTAGGCTGATTTCCCCAAGTACCTTTAAAAAAAAACCCTAGATGTAGATAGATCTGCATCAGTGACAATTTTATTTCTAATACTGATGTTCCAACAGTTTTGTTTTTGTCTAAAGGAAGGAGTTGAGAGGAGAGAGACATGGAGGGAGGGAGAGAGTAAATGAGAGAGAAGATAGAATGAGAGGAGAGATGAGAGAGAAGAGAGAATGAGAGGAGAGAGAAGGAGAGGAGGGAGAGAGAGAATGAGGGAGAGAAGGGGGAGGGAGAATGAGAGAGATTGAGGAAGAGAGAGAATGAGAGAGAAGAGAGAGAGAGAAGCTGCTCCAGGCAGCTATCTATTGCTGAATAGCTTCCTTTAGATAATTAAGTTAAAGAAAGTGACCTTATTACCAAGTGAAACAAAGCCAGTAGATTTTCTTTATGAAAGGCAGGTAGGGTAGGAGAAGTAAGACATTAAACTATGCAAGAAGAGAGAGAAGAGAGGGAGAGAAGGAGAGAGGGACAGAGGGAGGGAGGGAGGGAGGAGAGAGGGGGGGGGGAGAAAGAGAGTGAGTGAGTGAGTTTTCCCCAATTTACATGGCTGGTTTCACGAAGGCTTGGCTCACTGGGAAAAAAGCAAAATGATAAATGTGTGTGTTTTTTGCGGAGAAGGGCCCCCCTTTCTCCCCGCTCTGCCTTTTGTTTTAGGGTGATTTAAGGAGTGGGAGTGTGGAGCCCTTGCTGGATTTCTCCATTCCCTCCATTCTTCCCCCCCCCCCAAACACACCCACCCAGCAGATTATCTTTTATTTTTCAGGGATCCCTTCGGCTCCAGGAGGGTTACCTCTCTGTGATGGGAGCTAACAGGGCGTATCAATTGTTCATGATTTCCTATTCTCCTGCAAATGAGGAGAAGTAGAAGAGCCACCCGTGTGTAAATCTTGTGCAATCAGCACTTTTCTTTCCCCCAGACTTCAGTGTTGGGCATGTTTGGATAATTAATTATAAGAAGACATTCTCTCTCTCTCTCTCTCTCTCTCTCTTCCTTGCTCTCTCTTTTTCTCCATTTCTCTTTCTTTCTTTCTCTCTCTCTCTTTCACTCCATTTCTCTCTCTACCTTTCTCTCTCCTTCCCTCTCTCTCTCTCCCTTTCTCTGTGTCTACCTTTCTCTCTGCCCCTCCCTTTCTCTCTCTCTCTCTCTTTATCTCTCTCCCTCCCCTTTTCTCTCTCCCTTTCTCTCTCTCCCTCCCTTTCTCTCCCTCCCCTTCTCTCTCCCTCCCTCCCCTTTCTCTGTCTCTCTCCCTTTCTCTCTCTCCTTTCTCTGATCCCCTTTCTCTCTTTCTCTCCCCTCTCCCTTTCTTTCTCTCTTTCCCTCTCCCTGCCCTTTCTCTCCCTCCCTCCCTTTCTCTCTCTCCCCCTTTCTCTCTCTCTTTCTCTCTCTCTACCTCAATTTCTCTCTGTCTCCCCCTTTCTCTCTCTCTACCTCCATTTTCCTCCCTTACTCCCTTTCTCTCTCACTCTCCCTTTCTGTCACTTTCTCCCTCCCTCCCCACCCCACCTCTTTTTCTTGATCCCGAATTGCCATTTAGCAGCCTGTCAATGCTGATCTAATAAACGTGTTACGTCCACTTGGGACTGATCCCTTTTTCGCTTTAAGGGATCTTGATCCAGAGGAGTGGATTTTAATCTGTTGCCCTTTTGTCTGCTCGCCAGGAGCAATTGCATCTCCCTTCCCTCATTCCATGTGAGTGACCCACAGGGCTTTTAAACGTTTTTTCAGGCTGCATCACCTCCAGCAAAATGCTGTTTTTTCACAGCCTCAGAGATTTGAAGGAGAGATGGGTTTGTTTTTTTCTGTGCAGTTAATCTCTTCCTTCCTTGTTCTCTGCATACTTGAGATCTGTGGCTAGCTAATTTCATGCAAGGGATATATATGTAATTTCATGCAAGGGATATATATGATTAGCTCAGTGACTGCCATTGTGCTGGTGTGATTAATTTGTGGGAAATCATGAACCTTTCCATACTGGTTTAAGCTTCTCTGCTCCCATTAGGGCCTCTTGAAGTGGCGCTATGACAATTCGCTGCAACCAGCTGCCCATGACCAACCTACCATGGCCAACTCACCATGGCCAACTCACCATGGGACAAGAGTTACACTAATGTGCAGCAGCAGCAAAAAAACAACAACAGCTAATATAATCCTGGGTTGTATAAACAGGCATGGAATCAAGATCATGTGAAGTACTAGTGCCACTTTATAAAGCCCTAATAAGGCCACACCCGGAAGCAATCAATTTTGGTCACCATACTACTTAAAAGATGTTGAGACTTTGGAAAAAGTTCAGAGAAGAACAACTAAGATAGTCAAAGGCCTGGAGACTAAAACATAGGAAGAATGGCTTCAGGTTTTGGGTTTGGCTAATCTAAAGGGAAGAAGAATTAGGGATGACAGAATAGCAGTGTTTCAGTATTTGAAGGGCTGCTACAAAGAAGCGGGGGTCAAATTATTCTACAAAGCACCCGAGGGCAAGACAAGAAACAACGGTTGGAAAGTAAAGAAAGAGAGAAGCAACCTGGAATTAAGGAGAAACTTCCTAACAGTGAGGAATATTAACCAGTGGAACAGCTTGCCACTAGAGGTTGTGGGTGCTTCATCGTTGGAGGTTTTTAAGAAGAGACTACACAGTCTACTTGTCTGAAGTGGTATAGATTATCCTGCTTGAGCAGGGCGCTGGACTAGAAGTCCTCCAAGGTCCCTTCCAGTTCTATTCTATTCTATTCTATTCTACTCTACTCTACTCTACTCTACTCTACTCTAATTCTAACTCTAACTCTAACTAATTCCATTCTAATTTTAATTCTATTCCATTCCATCTTCTAATATCAAAGAAATGGTGGAATAGAATCATTCAAGAAAGGATGCAAAAGGAGGGACAGAATGAAATGCAAATGGCAAACATTAAAATATATTTTTTTAAAAAATAATTAAATAGAATTGTTAAATTGTCCCGCAACAAGTTGACATGCAGCAAGTTGGCTGCGGCGAGTCATCTCCCTGTTGAGGTAGGGGGTTGATTCTTTATGGGGGGGAAAAAGTGTATATCTTTTAAAAAAAGGGGGGGGGAAAGAACTACTTTTGGTGTTTGGCAACGAAGCATAAAAACATCAGCCGCCATGAAATTCTAGATTGTGAAGGAGAGAAGCTGAGCTGTAATCTTTAAGACAGACACACAATAAACAAAACGAAACGAAACACAGAGGAGTTCACTATGGAGCAGGCGAAACAAAGGTCTCACAAAGCTTTGGGATCCACATAATTTGTGATTCTGCTTTTCAGAGCAAAGCTTTTTTTTTTTTGCGCACTCACTCCCCAAATATTTTTTGAAGATTAAAAATCACGGCTATACAGACCTGGATATACGTGCTCATCTTTTATACATTAGAATTCAGAGTATACACATTTGTCTCTTTGGAGCTACAGGATTTATCATTTATTATCCACTTCATGGATGCTTCGGTGAGCCATTTTAAAGCTCTCTTCCTAATTGCCTGAAATCCTGCCCTCTGGTATTGTCCCTTCAGCTTCTTTTACTGATCATGTACAATAAGTAGCAAGGCAATATATTCAGTGACGACTACACATACACCCAAGCAAAAACGGAAAAGAAAAAATCCCTAAAGAACCTCTCCCAGCTCTTCTGCTTTATTCTTTATTGTTTGAAGCATTTTCATGATACGTTCCAGTTTAAAATAAAAATCTTTATTAATCCATAAGCACTACCGCTCCAATTTGAAAAAGAAATGGGGGAAAAAAAGTTTCAGTCTTTAACTTGACTTTTTAAAACCAGTTTCTTTCCTTAGCATGGAGGATTTTGTTTTCAAATGTTTCCTTTTAAATCTGCATTTTTATTTTCTTTTTAACAAAATCCGATGGGAATGAGGATGGTTACGCTTACTGGATGGTTACACTTACTGGACACGGTGGCTCAGTGGCTAAGACACTGAGCTTGTCGATCAGAAATGTCGGCAGTTCGGCAACTCAAATCCCTAGCCCCACGTAATGGAGTGAGCTCCTGTTATTTGTCCCAGCTTCTGCCAAGTTAGCAGTTCAAAAGCACGTAAAAAGGCAAGTAGAAAAATAAGAACCACCTTTGGTGGGAAGGTAACAGCGTTCCGTATGCCTTTGGTGTTGAGTCATGCCAGCCACATGACCACAGAGACGTCTTCGGACAGCGCTGGCTCTTCGGCTTTGAAATGGAGATGAGCACTGCCCCCTAGAGTCAGGAACGACTAGCACATATGTGCGAGGGGAACCTTTATCTTTACACTTGCTGATAAGAAATATGTGAAATATATAATGTGGTTACAATTTTAAGAAATATAGGATGTCCCTTTTTTTTAGTGCTGTTGTAACTTTGAATAGCCACTAAATGAATAAGTTGAGTACTTCCTACACTTTTGACAGTATTGGAACACATCCAAAATATATTTTTCCCTCCCATTTGTGGCTTTTTCTTCAAAGACCCAAGCAAACATGTCATCTGGCACCAGCATGATGTTAGGGACTAGAAAATTCTGGGAAATAAGTTTTACTCTCCATCAGAAAGAGCAGTACCACCAACAAAGCAGGACTGCTAAAATTATAGAATTATAGCGCTGGAAGGAATCTTGAAGGTCTTCTAGTCCAACCCCCTGCTCAAGGCAGGAGATCTTATACCATCCTGGATAAATTGTGTCCAATCTTTTCTTGAAGATCTATGATGGAGCACCCACCACTATGAGAGGCAAGCTAGAATATAATAGAATAACAGAGTTGGAAGGGACCTTGGAGATCTTCTAGTCAAACCCCCTGCTTAGGCAGGAAACCCTGCACCATTACAGACAAATAGTCATCCAACATTCTCTTAAAAACTTCCAGTGTTGGAGCATTCACAACCTCTCGAGGCAAGCTGTTCCATTGATTCATTGTTCTAACTGTCAGGAAATTTCTCCTTAGTTCTAGGTTGCTTCTCTCCTTGATTACTTTCCGCCCATTGCTTCTTGTCCTGCCCTGAGGTGTTTTGGAGAATAGTTTGACTCCCTCTTCTTTGTGTCAACCTCTGAGATATTGGAAGACTGCTATCATGTCTCCCCTGGTCCTTCTTTGGATCAAACTAGACATTCCCAGTTCCTGCAACCGTTCTTCATATGTTTCGGCTTCCAGTCCCCTGATCATCTTTGTTGCTCTTCTCTGCACTCTTTCTAGAATCCCAACAACTTTTTTTTTTTTTTTTGGCATCGTGGCGGCCACAATTGGATGCAGTATTCCAAGTGTGGCCTCACCAAGGCCTTTTAAAGTGGTATTAACACTTCACATGATCTTGATTCTATCCCTATTCCACAGATGAGTTGTTCATAGTGTTACAACCATCTTCTTACAGCTAGCACACAACTTACACAAAACAGAGACAAGGATTTCATCATGGGTCTCTGGCCACCGTCTTGATTTTCTGGGCTGACACCTCTACACTCATATTTTTTGTAAAAAACAAAATGTGCTGAATCAGTTGGGAAGGTGGATTTGGCAATAGAATTTGCCAACAAGAAGAGAATGCAGTGATGAAGCCCAAAGAGCTTTAAACTGATTAGATGGGTGGAGGCAAAAAAAAAGGGGGGGGGGAATAGAAAAGCTATTGGAAGATAGACAGTTTTAATTCTCTCTGTCCTTTGCTTGATTGCTCTTTCTCTTGTGAAGAAGGTGGGGGAAAAGGGAGGACATGCAGATTTAAAAGGGCACAAGGAACTCCCCGATGTGAATTCCTGATCTGCATTTGGAAGAAATCCGATTCTTCCCCCAGGCGCAACCGGAGCCTCATTCTCCAGTTTTCGAATGGAATGAATTAAAATGTTCATTCAACCGGTACTGTCAAGACATCATCAACCTAATGTCCAAATGGCGGTGCATATCGAAAAAGTATAGAGGCACAGCTGAGACACAGAAATGAGAATCCTGAATATATTAATGAAACCTTAATTCATGTGCCTGCGATGGTGGGTTTTATTAGTCCTTGTATATCTCAGATGGGTAGAGAAGTCATGAGATTTCTAGAACTCTTGTAAATTAGCTTCTCGTACTAATGAAACAGTTGTTTAGGCTGTCAAAGGGACTGGATGGTGAAGGATTTGGGTATTGAGGCAATTACCGAACCAAATAATTAAACTATATTGCAAAATTACTCTTTTTAGCAATATTTACAGTGTACTTTCTCCTCTCTGGTTGTCCTCCTCTGTGGGTGGGTGGGGGGACTTGAATTATGATGCCTGTTACAGATGAAAATACACTCACAATGGTCTTAGCCAACGACACATTCATTGTTTTAAAACAACATGAAAGTCGAGCTGGGAATAATCACACTTTGCCATACACTTTCTAGGGCAAGACGTTATAGTTATTTGGAGATATAAAGATGAAGGTTAAATAGCATCAGAATTGAAAATTTCAGATTTTTTTTTCCTTGCGTTTTAGAGCTTGTACTTCAGTGATACCTGACCTCTGTTTTATTGGTGGTAAAACAGATTATCAGGAAGAAAAGCTAAAAGATGGGAAATTTTCATAGGTGGATTAAATAAAGACAAACACACATTGACATACATCGGATAGCATTCCTTCGTTGAGCGAGAAATAACTTTCACGCGTCTCAAAGATGGCATATTCTAAGCCTCTTTCTCATTGGATGAAATTATACTGATATCTTTTTTTCAAGCAGCTTACTTAGAGGATAGGTTAAAGCTGAATTTTCAGCAGTGTTATGTGCAGCCTTAAGGAGGCTTTAGATATGGGTTTTTCCACCACATATTTTTTTTTTCATTTTCATTTGTTTCTTTTGTCTTCTCTGTTTGCTTTCCCTTGTTTATCAACCAAACAAGTTTATCTTAGGCACCCTTTAGACCTTTCTCATTTTCAAAGGAACTAAAATAGAACCAAATATCTCAGTAACAACAACTACAGTTTGTAAATGTTTTTGGGAAAAAACACTTGCAGTACGTGTGGTGAGAGTTAGTACATTCAGTCGACTCTCTGGCTAACTATATTTTTTTTAAAAAATGATTCATTACTTGGATGAGTAATGAAGCTTCTCAGATTAGCAAACTTTGTTCTAGTTGCCATGGTTTAACCTTTTCAGACAACGACAATAGTAAGCATACAAAATTATACCTTTACACTTGATTCCGAACATGTTGTCTTTCAAGGATTCACTATCTTGTATTCAATGGCAGTTTTTCTCAATCTTGGCAACTTTTAGATCAGGGGCGTGAAACACAAGGCCCATGGGCTAAATCCGGGCCATAATGTGGTTGGATCTGGCCCACAGAGCCATCCTGGTAAATGTAAGGGGCTGGCCCGCATTGCTTTAGCCAGGTCTACCCAGTGTGAAGAGGAAACATGCCAGCAGTTTGGAGAGTGGCGTCAAGCTGGCCATGCCAACCCAATCAGCTATGTCTAATGAGTGGCATCCAGATGGCCAGATCCACCTAGTCCTCCATGCCTGCCCGGCCCCCAAGGTCAACCACAGCTCTGATGTGGCCCTCAATGAAATTGAGTTTGACACCCTGTTTTACATCATTGGACTCCAATAAAGTTTCTGGACCTTGATAAGGTACCCTAGCAATTGCTTGCATAAAGTAGATTAAAAGAATGGATTATAATGAGCCGAGGTAGCACAGTGGTTAGAGTGAAGCACTGCAGCCTACTTCAGCTGACTGCTAGCTGCAGTTCGGCAGTTCAAATCTCACCGGCTCAAAATTGACTCAAATTTCCATCCTTCCCAGGTGGGTAAAATGAGGACCCTGATTGTTGGGGTAAATAAGCTGACTCTGTAAAATGCTTAGAGAGGGCTGTAAAAAAACACTGTGAAGTGGTATAGAAGTCTAAATGCTATTGCTATTAGTCTGAAAGTCAATGTCCCAAGACCCAGTGAGAAGAAGGCAAAGTCTTGAAAGACCAATAACAGCATTGGTGTTATCGCTGAAGCCATTTTGGAGCATCTTCAGGGCTGCCACAGCCACACTGTTTGGAGCTGTGGGAAGGGGGATTAGCGATAGCTGGGGACTTGTAGCCAAAATAAAATACTTTCTGCTGGGAACCAAGGACGTTCTTACCAGGTGTTGAGGAGGCATGGACTGAAAGCAACTCGGGTTGTGGGTGTAACCAGATTGGACCACATAATGGACATGGGGGAAAGAACTTTGACTTTTAATTTGGGTGAAGAAAACCGTGGGACCTTCAGAGTCGGGTTTTCGCCAGATGTGCCAATATGACATGCTTCTTGAATCTGTACTTTGAGGAACACCTAGGCCTCAGGGGTTTGATTGCATGGGGTCTGTTACTTGGAACCCTGACCATTGGCTTCTGAGACATGGTCATTCTGTGATTAGACACATCTCCTCTGGCCACATCCAACTCCCACTTTGTGAGAATAGACCTAATATGCTCTGAAACGTTCCTGAAATACAAATGTGCCAGCTCTAAAAATCTGAGGAGATCTTTTTTTTTTATGTTAGGCACATTTTCATTCAATTAGTAACAATTGGATTATCTCTCTCTCTCTCTCATTCAGGCATAGATCTTCCCTAGATATTTATGTCCCATTCTTCCTATCTTTTTTTCATTAATTGGGATGGATCTGTAAAAAAGGAAGATTGGTGTTTTTTTTTTCCTCTGAATTATATAGTTAAAATAATTAAACTCTTCGGCCCCATGATTTTCAGCCATTTGGGAGGAAGTTAACCCTTTCTCCCAGCACCAGAGTAAAGACAAGATGCTTTCTGCAAAATATTCTAGTTGTTCTCTTATTTATACAATGGCAGCTTTTCTTTTTGTGGTTTCTTTATTTTGACCTACGCTTCACAGAATCATGAAACAGACTCCTTGTCCCACAAAAAAATCCCTTTTTATTTGGTTAATGTGAATTTCTAGCATTCACATCCAGAAAAAGTTCCGGCAATAAGTCTTTCAAGGTTTAATTACAACAACAGACCTTATCAGTCCTTGAGTAGTTGCCAGGCTGAGAGCTTGCGTGCATCAGGAAGAGGCTCCAGCTGTTCTTCTGCTCCACTTATCTCTGACTCCAAAGGTAGCTGATAAATGTAGGATGGGCCTGGACGCATTTCTGCCTCTGACACAGAACACCCCTTCCCCAGATTCCAGGACTGGCCCATGTTCCTCCCCAACCTCCTCCTCGTCTGAGTCTGTGGCAGGTCAAAACAGACTTCCACATTTCTGCTAGGCGTGAGCTATAAGATTTTGATGTTCCTGGGGTGATTCAGTCATTTCAGGCTGCCAACAGGCATGGCATGCCCTGACCTTGTTGCCTCCATTACTGATCTCACTACCTCCATTCAGTCCCAGCTGTCTTATCCTCCACGTGGTTCCGTGGAATGTTCAGGAGCACGAGGAAGCTCTGGTGTGGCTTTAGGGCATTGGGAGGCATGGTGTTGGGCCGCTGCTCAGCTGGGGCACAAGAAGATCGTGCAGCAGCCTCCACACTCCAGGAGACATGGCAACTGGGCAGCTGGGGTGGGAACAGCCATTATTGCCAGCCTCCTCCAGTGCATGGAAAGAGTGTGGCCAAAGCTGATTCATGGCCAGCTGGAATATTACCAGAGACTGGAGTTAGTCTGGAGTGACTGTGTTTGGGGAACAGACAAATGGGGGGGGGGGAGGTTGCTAGGGATGCTTGGAGGTCTGCTGGGGGGTGTCTATTGGCTGTGCAGCAGGAGGGGGGTTAGTCATGAGGGTGATAGTTGGGGCCAGGGAAAAGGTTCATAAGGTGGTAGGGAGCACAGAGCATTAGTTCCAACAATTATTCCATTCTTTGTACAAATGGGGGTCAGTTAGTACTGGATTGTTAAACAAGGATTAAAGCCAACATTGGTATCCTGTTGTTTTTCTTCTGGAACCTGACAGTAGCTGTAGGAGGAGGAGTTAGTGGTGATACGTATCTGATCAGGAGTTGAAACACACTCAGATTTTCTTTTTGATCAGTACATAAAGGCATGGCTTCCACTTTTTCATGTTTCTCTTCATGCAATAAATAGTAGCTCGGCTGATCCAGTTTCAGCTATGCTGTCCTATCCAGGAGACCTTTGCAAGGTTTACTACTTTAACCGATTAGTTCGAGGTGGTTTGAAGTTGACTTGGGTGAATATTTGTGTCAAGAAAAAGAAGAAAGTCTTCAAGAAAAGTTTGGACATCCGTTTGTCTGGGATGCAATAGGTTCTCCTGCCTTGGACAGAGGGTTGGACTAGAAAACTGTGGTAGTCTGAAAGTTGTTGACCCCCCAAAAAAAGAAAAGAAAAAGTTCCATGGGGCGGTGGGTGGGGGATGGCAGATCTCTGGTAACCTGCTGTCTATTCAGTACCATGGACAGCAACCATTTCAGAACCATAAAGAGCAAATAGAACGGTCATTCAGCAACAGTGTTGGATTTGTAGTGAGCAAAATCTCTCCAAGTCTTAATAGAACTTGCTGGTTCACCAAAAATGGACCTCAGCAATACAAGCCTTTTAAGAACAGTTACTCCCATACTCCTGGAGACAGGCTCTTGTTCCTTCTTCAATCATAAAACATCCTCCAAATTCATAGATTTACTAGCTGA
Source organism: Natrix helvetica (assembly GCF_964273705.1). NCBI lineage: Eukaryota > Metazoa > Chordata > Lepidosauria > Squamata > Natricidae > Natrix > Natrix helvetica. Next base: position 12,464,870 of record NC_138557.1, read on the forward strand.
TAACCCAGGGCTGCCGGGGTATTTATTTATCCTAATTCCTGTATTAGACAGGAAAAGCCCTGATTTCGGCGACAATTAAATTAGTTCCAAATGTTTTCTTTGTACCCCCAGAAGCATCAAGGAAAGGGATACCACCTTCATTTCGAATGTTGGATTTACCCCCTTACCAAAGGGAGCCCCCCTTCTGGGGTACTGTGAAGCTGTTACCATGGTGACTTCACTGTGCTGCACAGTAGAAGCCGTTTTATGGCAGTACAGTAGAAGCCATTGATACAACAGACTGTATCTTAGCAGAGCACACACCCTGAAGGGTGTTACGGATGTCTTACCCACACAGTTTGGTTGAAATTGCTTGAGGTGTTCCAGAGTTATGCTGGAACACACACACACACACACACACACACACACAGAAGTTGTTTAGAACATAGAATAATAGAGTTGGAAGGGGACCTTGGAGGTCTTCTAGTCCATCCCCCAGGCTCAAGCAAGAAACCCCGTACCATTTCAGACAAATAGTTATCCAGTCTCTTTTTTTAAGCATCTAGTGATGCAGCACCCATAACTTCTGCACCCACAACAATCAAACTATCCCATTGGTTGATTGCTCTCACCATTAGAGAATCTCTCTTTTTCTACTATATCATCAACTGTTTCTGCAACTGTTGATGTTACAGAAACCACTGCTTCCATGACTAGAGAGGACCAATATGTAAATGCATCTCAGATCTCCAAACCATAAAGTATTTGCTAAGTTAGAAAGAGTGCCAGTTCTGATTAAGGTACTGGGCTAGAAAGTGGGAGACTGTGTGTTCTAGTCCTGCCTTAGCCATAAAAGCCAACTGGACAACCTTGGGCCAGTCACTCTCTCTCTCTCTCAGACCAACCCACCTTACAAGGTTGTTGTTGTTGTGGGGGAAATGGGAGGAGGAAGGTATGTTGGATATGTTCTCGACCTTGAGTTATTTGTAACAACTATAAAGGTGTTGTTGTTGCGGCAAACTGGGGCAGGAAACCTCAGTCAGCCAGAGATTGGGACGTGAGACCACAAGGTGCAAGAGAAAACAGGTTTATTGATGCATCAGAGTTCAGAGCGTTAACACAGCAAAGTCTGAACTGCCCTGGGTAGGCCCAGGACAGGGGTTTTATACCCACCTGGATTCAGGGGGTTTACACAGGCGTGTTTTTCTAAGGAAAAGGAGGTACAGGGGGAGTTTACATATCGGATTTATCATTCTTGCACATTTTACAGTAATATGTTGGAAATGTAGTTTTGAAAGATTACAGAAAGAGAAGTGAAAAAGTTAGCGTTAGCAATCTCTCAATACTAAAGTTTACTAATATGCTAAATGGCAGTTTCATATCTTACCCAATCTATTTTTCTCCTGTGCCCAACTCATGAAGCATGTTGCAACTTATGTTCCAGTAAGATTTGTAATACTTCCTAAGCAAGCTACAGAAGTCCTTTTAATATGCAGACTTAATTGAGCCTTTTATCAAGGAGTCTGGGGGCTCCTATACCCTTCAGGTAAGGGGGTTATCTACCTGCTGCCATATGTGCTAGTCGTTCCCGATTCTAGGGGGCGGTGTTCATCTCCATTTCAAAGCCGAAGAGCCAGAGCTGTCCAAAGACGTCTCCCTGGTCATGTGGTCGGAATGACTAAAGGCGCACAGAATGCTGTTACCTTCCCACCAAAGGTGGTTCCTATTTTTCTACTTGCATTTTTACATGCTTTCGAACTGCTGGGTTGGCAGAAGCTGGGACAAGGAATGAGAGCTCACTCCATTCTGCGGCGCTAGGGATTCGAACCGCTGAACTGCCGACCTTTCTGATTGACAAACTCAATGTCTTAGCTACTGAGCCACCACGTCCCTTGGTAAAGGTGGTATACAAACAAACATACAAACAAAGAAAGAAAGGCAGTAAACAGGACAGAATCCTCACTCTCCCACAATCTCAACAATATAGTCATTTTGTTTTTGTCTCCCGTGTCTGATCTTCAAATCCCAGATTCTCTGGTGGTCTTTCATGCAAGCCTCATCTGAAAAACCCATTTGTCTTTGTTCTTTCTATGTTCTGAAAGCATTTCCCATGGCATCTCTATCCGGGTAATCTCTGATTCAGAATCTCTAGGAATCCGGGCGAACATTGGCTCATTATTCATGCATTGTTTTGGGGTGGGAAGGATGCCATGACACATTCTTCAGCAAGAATAGCAACCTTTTGAATTGCTCCTGCTGAGTTTCTTGGTGTCTCTGTCTTTATCTGCTCTGTTCCACTCTGCTAAACGTTTAAAGGTTTGCACCTCATTAACTCTGAGACCATACTTATTTCCTAACTTGTAACTACCTGCAACATTTTCTCTGAAAAGGGGGAAAGCTATTCAGCTTTCAGGAACTTTGGGCTGTGAAAAGTGAAATGGATGTGGTGGGTAATTGATTTCTGTGACGGCTTAATTAATTCTGGGGTATACAAGTATTGATTTTTCCCCTCCCTGGTTTTTCCCCCCCTTGCTCTTTCTTTGCTCACCCTGATATTTGCAACAATGCATTAAATGTGTTTAAGGTCTTCATGGGGGAGGGGGAGAATAAAAGGAGTTCTCTTTATTATTTTCTTTGTTGTTTAAGAAGTCTCTAAAAATTGGAGATGAGTTGTTTGCTTTTCTCCGTTGTTTTCCCTTGTGGAAGTGAATGAGGCTAAACAGCAAACGATGATAAAGAAGAACAAATACACCCATCTTTGTTGGTTTATCAATGTATTAAGAAATTTAAATCAAGATACACTGATGCTGCCTTCCTAGTCACAGTTGTTTCTGACTCAGGCCAAATGAACTGAATGTGAATTTAGCTTGCTTAGGCAGCCAATGTCTCATTTAATTTATCAGAAGAAAACATGCAGAAAGTTTCTCTCAAGTTCACTTTAGTGAGGCAGGGGACACACACACACAATGTATGTACAGTATGTATGTATGTATGTATGTATGTATGTACAGTATGTATGTATGTATGCATGCATGCATGCATGCATGCATGCATGTACCAGTGGTGGGTTTCAATTTATTTTACTACTGGTTTGCTTGTGCGAGATTTCTGTGTATGCACAGAAGCATCCAGGTGGGTGGAGCCTCCTGCCACTATAGAGTTTGCCCAATCTGAATGTATAACTCTGGAACACCCAAATTACAGTTATATATTGCTTGGGTCTTTGTATAAAGACAAAAGAAGAAGAAGCTATTGTGATAAGTACAGTGTGATTAACAATTGGAAAGTATCAATCTTTAAAGTCTAGAATGACTTCACTCCAAAAGTTCATTGAAATTGGGCAGCTAATAAACATGAATGAATGAATGAATGAATGAATGAATGAATGAATGAATGAATGAATGATAAGGAAGGGAGGGAGGGAGGGAGGGAGGGAAGAAAGAAAGAAAGAAAGAAAGAAAGAAAGAAAGAAAGAAAGAAAGAAAGAAAGAAAGAAAGAAAGAAAGAAAGAAAGCTAGGAAATTCATGCCAGAGTATAACATCGGGCAACCAGTCCTGGATATGGAGAGACACAACTCTTTATATATCATGGTTTTGTAATGGTCAGCTGTGGTGGAAATTAACTCCAACAAAACCTTTATACCACCAAGAAAGTTACACCTCTAAAATATGAGGGGAGGAAATTCCAAAAGCCCCAATCACTCTAGAGCACGCTGCTCATAAATTTCATATGCTTTAAAGGGTAGAAATAAATTATTTTGAAACAAGTCCTAGTAGCTTGTCACCAAAAAGAAAATTTAATCATCCTCATGACAAATTTAAATGCAGCATTATAACTAGGAATGTTAAAAGTTCCCACGCCTTCATCACACTTGAGAGAGTAAAACATTATTTGTTTTTAAAAGTCTGGAAATGGAAGTTAGGAAATTTAAAACCATATTTAAGCACTGGCTTAAAAGTAACTTACATTCTTGTATCTCAAAGAAGCCAATCTTTGTAACTGTCTTTCAGAAATAAGCAGCAGAGTTTGACACCCCTGTTTTAGAAGGTGGTTGAAGCCTTTGGAGGTTTATCTGTGACTTCGGGGCAGTGGTGGATTTAAAAAAAAAAATAGAACCTCTTCTGTAGGTGTGGCCTGCTTTGTGGGAAAGGCTTGCCGGCCATGTGACCAGGTGGGAGTGACTTGCCAGCCATGTGACTGGGTGGGCGTGGCCAACTTGTAAAATGTGGTGAAACTCACTTAACAACACTCTTGCTTAGCAACCAAAATGTTCGCTTAGAAACTCTGGCATTTGAAGCAGGCAAGTCTTAAAGCTGTCAAGTTACAAGACCCTTGCACCCCTAACCCTTTAGAAAAAAACAAACCCAGGGGTGTTCAAACTTGACAGCTTTGAGACTTGTGGACTTCAACTCCCAGAATTCCTCCTCTCGCTCTTCATCTTGATGATGTGCGGATGGGCGGGGGGAGAAAGCTGGAACCGGTTCTAAACGGCACTGTAGATTTGTGGAACCTCTTCTATAGAAGAGGTTAGAACTGGCAGGAACCCATCCCTGCCTCAGGGCCACCTGAGTGATGCTCCTGGTTCCTGGAGTCTGCAATTTTTCCCTACAGACACTTCCTTACTAGGCTAAAAAACATCAACACTGCAGAGTGAATTAGGTTCCCATAGCATTTATACATTGGTAGCTTGCTCTGCCAGTTTTGGTAGGTGTGTGACTTTCGCCTTGATAGTTCCTTAATTAAGAGGTCGTCTATCTTTCCTGGTTGTATATCGGGTGCTGCTTCCTGTTTATCGCTCTGTTGGCTGCTGGAGGGAGTAGGCTTTAGGTCAGTGATGGTGATCCTTTTCGGCACCAACTGCCCAAAACTGGAACGTGCATGCATGTCCATGCACAAATGCAAGTGCACGCCGGCCAACTGGTCTTCTTGTGCGCCACAACTGGAAACCCGAAGACTAACTGGCTGGTGTGCACATTCCTGGTTTGGGGGCATTTTTGGGTGTTTTCTGGGTCATTTTCAGGCCGTTTTTCAGGCCATTTTCTGGGCAATTTTCAGGCCATTTTTGGACCATTTTCAGGCCAATTTCAGGCTGTTTTCAGGCCGGGTTTTTTGAGCATTTTCAGGACATTTTCTGGGCCTTTTTTGCTGTTTTGGGGTAGTTTTTTTGGCAGTTTTCTGGTGATCTGGCACCGTGAAGACTAGCCGAGCAACCAGAAGAGCATCTGGCAATGGAACGTGTGCCCAAAGAAAGGGCTCTATAGGCCACCTTTGGCAAGCGTGCCATAGGTTTGCAAACATGTCTTTAGGTTGTTCATTTCCTTTCTAGGCCTTTCATTGCATATTTTAAATGATATCTGGCTTGATGGTCTCTTGGTGTTGTTGTTCTTTTACACAATTTACAATTTTAATTTGCATACTTTTAATATATTAATTGCTTTTTAAAAAAAATCATTTTATGATCTGTAAGCCGTCTAGAGTTGCCTTGTAGAGGAGATGTGGAGCATATAAATAAATAATAATTGTGAAACATCTGGCTTGATAGTCTTTTAGTCCTGGGTTTGTCCAGGGTTTTTTGTACAGTTTATAATTTTAATTTGCATACTTTAAATATATTAATTGATTTTTTTATCTTTTATCTGTAAGCCACCCAGAGTCATCTTATAGGGGAGATGAATGTACACTTAGATGACTTTCCTGTTTAATGAATAAAGTAAATAATAATAATAATAATAATAATAATAATAATAATAATAATAATAATAATAATAATAATAATAATAATAATTGAACTTTGGACTTGGAAAATGTGCTATATTATCCATGCAGTGAGGAAAAATGGGGAAAAAAACAGAAGGAATAGAACTGGGAAATGGAAGCATAGTGAAAGCATTAGCAAAGAATGATGGTTACAAAAACAGGCATATTGGAGACAGATAACATCTTGAATGGAAAGATCAAAGAGTCAATGCAAAAGGAATACATCGGGAGGGTCCGCAAAATATTAAAATCAAAGCTGAATGCTGGAAACATAATTAAAGCCATTAATACATGGGCAGTTCCAGTGATACGCTACTCAGCTGGAATCATCAACTGGACTCTGGCTGAACTGGAAAACGTGGACCAAAAAACACACACACTTTTGAATATGTGCCACGCTTTAAATCCACAAAGTGACATCGACAGGTTGTACCTGCCAAGAAAAATAGGGGGCAGGGGGCTATTGCAAATCTATCAAACTGTAGAAGAAGAAAAACAAAGTTTGAATGATTATGTGAACAAAAGTACAGAAAAATTGCTACAGCCTGTGAAAACAAAGAACAGCATAAAAACAACAGAAACAAAGGCAGAATATAAGGAAAAACAGCTGGATGACAGATTAAATAGATGGAAAACCAAAGCTTTGTATGGGCAGCACTTGAAAAACATTGAAGGAAAATGTGATGACAACTTGACATGGACATGGCTTAAGATGGGAACCATCAAGAAAGAAATGGAAGGTTTAATACTGGCTGCTCAAGAACAAGCACTACAAACTAATGCCATGAAAGCAAAGATACAAAAATCCACTGACAACCCAAACTGCCGACTTTGCAATAACAAAGTTGAAACTGTTTCACATTTAATATGTGAATGCAGCAAAATCACACAAACTGATTACAAAGCTAAACATGACCGAGTTGCTAAATTAATCCACTGGTCATTATGTAAAAAATATGATTTACCTGTATCCAGAAAGTCATGGCAAAATAAACTGGAAAAAGTTATCGAAAGTGAGAAGGTGAACATTTTGTGGGACTTTCGAATACAAACAGATTGTCATTTGGAGCATGCCGGATATCACAGTTGTAGAGGGCCAAAGTGTACAGTTTATTGATATCGCTGTTCCTGGAGATGCCAGAATCGAAGAAAAAGAACTAGAAAAAATAATGAAATATTGCGACCTGGCCATCGAAACTACACAACTATGGGTGAAGCATGTAACAGTGATACCCATTGTCATTGGGGCACTTGGCACCATGTCCAAGAATTTTACAAGATACATCAACAAATTGCAGCTTCCTGCAATAACACCAGCGGAACTGCAAAAAAACTGTGCTACTCGGAACATCTTATATTTTAAGAAGGTACTTGGTTGATACCTAGGACGCTGGCAGCAAACCGTATCAACCATTAGCACCGGTCACTGGTGTTTGTAATGCATTTTTGAATGTTCAGTTGGCTGAGTTTCATGTTTAATGAATAAAGTAAATAATAATAATAATAATAATAATAATAATAATAATAATAATAATAATAATAATAATAATAATAATAATAATAATAATAATAATAATAATAATAATAGTGAAACATGTGCAAGAAAACAACCATCCTCAAAAAGCACTGAGAACTCAACAATTTCATTTATTTCTTAGACTCTTATCCTATCTTAATAATTTACCAACTGCTCCGTGGTTCCTTATGCCATCCTGCAAACCCCTTCATTTTGTCTGCTATTAGATTGCCTAAAAACCCCTCGAACTGCCTTTCAACTGCTTTCTTTCAAATTGTTCTCCTCCTTCCTTTGGGTCACCAGGGGGGAAAGAAAAGTGGGGCACAATTTAAGCCTTTCCTAGTTAGATGTGTCGTTCTTTCTTACCAGATATGATTTTGTTTTTCAGTTGGGAAAGGAGATGGAAGTACATCTCTTGGTGTCCTTATATTATTAACAGAGCAGGCTTCAAGGAAGCATTATTAATGATGTAATTAATATAGATAGATGCAGTATACATCAAACAGGCCATTACTGTGGAGGTCTGGATGTTGCAATTTGTATTAAAGATTCATTTTAAGCCCAGAGACAAAATGATGTGTGCTGCTCAGATTGGAAATCCACTTTTGAGAAGTATGAAATATGTCTCCCTCCATACCCCCCATACCCCCATTTTCTACATGACATCCTTCTCTAGTGTTATTCATAACTCTCCGTCCCCCAAATATTTGATTTCTTCATGGTCTACTGCTCTCTGAATGGATGATTTCTCCAAAGAACCTGAATGTAGGAGAGGAAGCAATGGATGGAAGCTTATCAGAGGAAGAGCTAATCTGGAACTAAGGGAGAATTTCCGGACAGCGAGAACAATCAATCAGTGGAATGGCTTCCCTTCAAGAAGCCATGGGTGCTCCATCACTGGAAGTTTTGAAAAAGAGACCAGATAACCATTTATTCAGGATGGTAGATAAGTGATCCTGCCCTGAACAGAAGGTTGGACTAGAAGATCTCAGGGGCTGCCAACAAAGAAGAGGGAATCAAGCTATTCTCCAAAGCACCTGAGGGGAGGACAAGAAGCAATGGGTGGAAACTAATCAAGGAGAGAAGAAACTTAGAACTAAGGAGGAATTTCCTGACAGAACAATTAATCAGTGGAACAACTTTGCCTCCAGAAGTTGTGAATGCTCCAATACTGGACGTTTTTAAGAAGATGTTGGATAACCATTTGTCTGAAGTGGTGTAGGGTTTCCTGCCTAAGCAGGGGCATGGACTAGAGGATCTCCAAGGTCCCACCCAACTCTGCTATTCCATTCTAAAACTTCTAAAAAAGTTCTAGGTTGGGTCAAGAATTGAGACTTGATTTCATTCTAATCCAGGGAGCAAAATGTTTCTCTTTGCCTTTGAGTCAGTATTCATTCCTGGTCTGGATAAGTTCCTGCAGCTGAGAAAGAGTGATGGGCTTGAGGCATCCTAGCTGGCTTTGTGCCAAAGGCAAGACTAGAAATGGTTCTCCTCCTTCAGCAGGGGGCTGGACTAGAAGGCCTCCAAAGTCCCTTCCAGATTCTATTCTATTCCATTCTATTCTATTCTACTCTACTCTATTCTATTATCTCCAGGGACCCTTTCAGTCCTATGATTCTATGACTTTTTAGATGTCCTTTCCCCCTTTATTCTAATATTGATATTAAAGATCTTGAACTTTTGGCTTGAACAGAGTACAACCAAAGTGTCTCGTGCAGCCTGCTTTTTTAAGAGGTTTAAAGGCAGAAGTTGGCATTTCTGCCAGGCAGAGGGGATCCTATAGTCTGTGTAATTGACATTTGCTTTAGTGGCAGAAAAACTGGGGCATTTTCAGAGGAGCTAATTAATTAGGAAGTTGCTACACATAGGATTAATTGAGAGTGTGATAAGGAGATTTCTGTTAACTTCCCGATGCTGGTTTAATGAGGTGACGGGAAGACAGTGAAACTTTCCCCCCCCCCCTGCCGGAGTGGTAGGCTAATCAGTGCAGAATATTTCCTCATCAATGTTTTCATTTGATAACTTCCTTTGAACATGCATATTGGCAAATGATCTTAGCCACCTGATGTCAGCAACTGTAAGAGAAGGAGAAGCAGAGAGAGCCTGTGGACAGTCCAAGGAATCAACCTGGAGTCATTACATTCCCAGTGTAGAATGTAGCCAGTGGCTGGATTCGGCCAGTTCAGACTGGTTCGGGTGAACTGGTAGTAGTGACCTGCGCCCCATCCCGCCCCATCTGTGCCCAACCCCTGCCCACCCACCCCAGCTCTATGCTGTCCTATTTAGCCATGTTTTCTAAGCAGTGTGCATGCATGCAAGCCATGTGTGTGAGCAAAGTGCATGCGTGGAAGGCTGCACACTCATAATTTTGTTGCGCTGCGAACCAGTGGTAAAATTATATAAAACCCACCTCTGCCACGAGCAGCCCAAGTTCAGCTCTTCTTGAATTCTGTTGACTCTTATCTAGCTCAATAAATAACAATAGCTGTTTAGACTTATATACCACTTCATAGTGCTTTACAGCCCTCTCTAAATGGTGCCATATTGCCCCCAACAATCTGCGCCCTCATTTTACCGACCTCAGAAGGATGGGAGGCTGAATCAATCTTGAGCTTGGTGAGATTCGAACTGCCGAATTGTAGTCAGCTGGCAGCCCACAGAAGTAGCCCACAGTACTTGCATTCTAGCCACTGTCCTGTCGCGGCTCCTTAAAGCACTTTCACTGGAATGTAATGCATGATCCCAATTGTTTACATTATACAACCGTGATGGAGAACCTATGGCACGGGTGCCAGAGGTGGCATGCAGAGCCCTCTCTGTGGGCATGCGTGCCATTGCCAGCTGCTCTTCTGGTTTCCGGTACGTGCTTGCATGCTGGCCAAGTAGTGTTCTTGCACACCAGAGCGATGGAAACCTGGAGACTAGCTAGCTGGTGCAAATGCACCTGTTGTCCAGACGCCCAAGAAACCTGAAGACCAGCTGGCCGGTGTGCATGTCTTTTAAATGCAGCTGGTCTTTGGATTGCTGGTGCTCCGGCGCACACATGCACATCCATGCACATTCTGGTTTGGGCACTCAATGCTTAAAATGTTTGCCATCACTGCTATAGGAGATGACCAGACTGAGCCTGAAGGAAGGGTCAAACACACCATTAGTTTGGAGTCATTGCACCCCTGCAAGAGGGCTACGTCCAGTTCTCTTTGAAGTCCATTGATTCTTCTCTGGCACTATTGAATTAATTGTTCTCACTCTCTGGAAATTCCTCGTTATTTCTTCAGTGGGTCTCCCTCTGATGATCTTCCTCCCATTGCTTCTTATCCTTCCTTTGGATGCTATGGAGGATAAATTGACCCCTCTCTTCCCTGTGAGTAAGTAAGTAAGTAAATCTTTAATACGGTGAAAGACCAGCAATACACATTAGTTTTTACAATGTGTTAAAAAGGACTGACATTAAGATATAATTAAAAAGTATTGACGTTAAAAGTGGAAAATAACATACATGTTCTCAGATTGTTCAGGTCACTCCCTGGTTTACCTGGGTGCAAAGCCGTTAAGTATAGGAGTAAATACAATGGTCCAAAGATTGTTAGAGATATGTCCAGATAATTGGTACAAGATGACAACTATATTTCTGTAGCCAATTTTTTTTCTCTTATGGACATTGCAGCAGCACAGAACTTCGCCACTGCATACGTGGTAACTGGGTTAGTGTCCTGGAGGAGAAAGCCTAGATAAAAATTGTCTGCCCTCCCTGGCAATCTCTCTAATAAGGGGAGAATATGTGCAGACCTACAAACACTGTATAGCTCGCAGTGTAATAGAACACGTGAGATATCTTCCACTTCTCCTTTACCACGTATACAAACCCGTTCTGCTATAGGTGTTCTCTTATACCTGCCCTGGTGGAGTGCTGAAGGAAGAATGTTAAATCTGGCTCTGAAGAAAGCTATTCTTTGTTTTGGGAAGATCAGGTCATTTAGATATCTTGCCGATTCCCACACACCCTGTTTGATTCTGTCCCTACTGTGGAGAGGCAACTTATTTAGTTCTTCTTGGAACTCCATGTCTTCCCTGTGACAGTGGCTATCATGTCTCCCCCGAGCCTTCTTTTCTTTAATCTAAACATACTTAGTCCCCTCAATTGTTCATCCAATGGTTTAGCCTCCAGACCCCTTATCCTCTTTGTTGTTATTCTCGTTATTCTTTCTAGGGCCCTTTTTGCATTCTGACTCAGTAGTCCAACTGTGCTTCACCACTGCAGTATAGAGTGTGTGCCCATAATTTATTTGCACTCTGATTTGACAATTCAGTTCATTCACAGCTTTACATATCCCCGCAATATGTTTAATAATTATCTTTTATTTTATTTTATTTTATGCAGTGGTCAATACAACTTGGGAGGCAGAATACCTCTTTTTCCACATTTGAATTTTTTAAAACACATCTTAAAAGTTATCGTGGTAGAGATCCTTGACTTTACATTTGAAATCCTCCTGCAAATAAATCAATGGTAGAATACAAGAAAAGTGGGTTTCAAAACACTGAATCTTAACTTACCCCCCCCCCTTTTTTTTTCATTATTCTCTTGTATTGGTAGAGATACCAGACATAGGTTTAAAGATAAATTGCAGATGGGTTAATCTCAACATGTATTTTTCCACTTTTGAAAGGAAGTTGGGGGGGGGGAGTAGTTTCAATGTAGTGAACGGATCATAAATCAGTGTTTCTCGAAGATTGAAGTTGTTGTACAAGTTTCCAAAAATCAATACGTTTTGGGGAGAGGAGAGAGTCAATGCATTCAGATATCAGATCTGAAATATCTCACCAAATACATTCCGATCAAGGAAATTTTAGCCTCTCGTGATTTAATTCTCTAAAATGAAATTTACCGATGAAAGATTCTGCTTGCAGTCTATAAAACCAAACAAAAATGGAATCTCAACCTCTCTCTCTCTCTCTCTCTCTCTCTCTCTCTCTCTCTCTCTCTCCCTCCCTCCCTCCCTCCCTCCCTCCCTCCCTCCCTCCCTCCCTCCCTCTCTCTCTCTCTCTCTCTCTCTCTCTCTCTCTCTCTCTCTCTGTATATATATATAGGGCTTACTCTACTCTATTCTTACATATGTATATATGTTTTTGGGAGACAGAGCTGAAGGGGAATTTAATTAAAATATACATACAGTACTATAATGTTTCTGGGTAATGTGCTGTTTTTGAAAGGTTTCTATCTATATAAACAACACCATTCTCATTTTCCTAAGTCATCTGCTCTGTTCTTCGGAAGCTGAGGATGCAGTGAGTCTAAACAAATTGTTCACCCAACTTTCTTTTATTCAGTGTCAGGATTTGTTTCCTACACAACATAGGTAGTATCAATTATCTGTGCACTGCACTGATCAATGGTCTAGAACAAATATCCATTTATAAGGAATAGTTTCTCACAGAGCCACTTTAATGATACACTCTGTGATGTTTCAATTTAAAATAATTGTAATAATTCTAATATTCTTATTAGAAAAAAAAAAGAGAAGAGTGTTGGTACTTTAGACTCAGGTTTAGCCTCTAATCTGCATAATGAGCTAAAGGAAGCCACTTTGGTTTTGTTCTAAGAAATCCAGAGTGGTTTTGTGAAATTGGTGATTATATATTATTAACAATTAGCCAGTGCAGGGGTCAGCAACACAGGTTTCTTGAGCCACATGTGGCTCTTTCATCCCTCTGCTCTGCGGCTCCCTACCGCCAATCGGCTCCACAATTGATAGGGCTTTCAGTTAGGATAGGTAGAGGAAAAATGGATGCTACACTATGAGGAGACTCTACGGTGGGGGAAACGGACTTCTGATTGGTTCCAGAATTGAATGGGAGGGGGGGGGCTTCCAGTTAGGACCTTTGTGGCTCTTTGAGTGTTTAAAGTTGCTGACTCCTAAACCAGTGTAACATCATGCCTTCAGAAATTGTGGTTTTTTAAGAAGAGGCTGAACTGTAACTTGTCTGAGTTTGTATAGGTTCTCCTGCTTGAGCATGAGTTGAGCTAGAAGACCTCCAAGGTCCCTTCCAGATACTATTCTGTTCTTGTTCCTGCTCCTCTTCTTTAGATCAGAGGTTGCCAGAGGAACTTTGCCCCCTTTAGAACCTGTGGACTTCAACTTCCCAGAATTCCTGAGCCAACATGGGGATTCTGGGAGTTGAAGTCCACAGGTCCAAAAGGGATCACAATTGGACAAATGAAGGCAACGTTTTGATCAATCTAGTTTAATTGAACTTCTGAAAAAAACAAAATCCTTCGTAGTATCACATCTGTGGAAGCCTGTTCCTCTCACAGAATATTGCAGATTATTTTAGGTTGTATAATTTAAGGTTTATTGAAGTGCATTTAAACAGAGTGCCTCTCTGTATACATTAATAACCAAAGAAGAAATTGCTTAAGTGTTTTGGAGCATGAAAGTCTTTAAGAGTTTCTGGTAAAAGGGCAGCCACTTAACCAATTAATGTCATGCAATCTCCTTATTGGTAGTCTTGGGATCATACATTCACAGTAATTGGGTTAAAGATGACCTTTTTTTTAAGGAATGTGGGGTTCCAACCCACTTTTTTTTAAATAGAAGAATGCTGGCAAGCTTCAAGCATCACTATCTTGTTTCCCATTGATCTGCCAGGAAGCCATAGATGTGGATCTGTCACTGGAGCCAATACATTTTCAAGAAATGTCTTCTGGGCTTGCAAAATTGGTCAGTAAGTCCTTTTTCAGGCTTGCTTTTTTCAGAAAATCTTTGACTTCAGCTTTTGTTCTTGGTGAACTAAATAGCCCCCCCCCCCCCCAAGATCAGCTAACTGGATCTTGCTACTTGCATGACGAAACTGGGAAGATGAGGCTGTTGTTGTTGTTAGTCGCGAAGTTGTGTTCAACCCATCGCGATCCCATAGACAACTTTCCCCCAGGCCTTCCTGTCCTCTACCATCCTCTGGAGTCCATTTACTGTAAGCTCACACTGACTCCTTCAGTGACTCCATCCAGCCACCTCCTTCTCTGCCGTCCCCTTCTTCTTTTGCCCTAAATCGTTCCCAGCATGAGGCTCTTCTCCAGGGAGTCCTTCCTTCTCATTAGGAGGCCAAAATCTTTGAGTTTCCTCTTCAGGATCTGGCCTTCTAAAGAGCAGTCAGGGTTGATTTCCTTTAGGACGGACCGGTTGGATCACCTTGCAGTCCAAGGGACTCACAGGAGTCTTCTCCAGCACCAGAGTTCAAAGGCCTCCATTCTTTGGCGCTCAGCCTTTCTTATGATACAACCTTCACAGCCATACATTGCAACTGGGAAAACCACAGCCTTGACTATACACACTTTGGTTGGCAGGGTGATGTCTCTGCTTTTTAGTATGCTGTCAAGATTTGCCATAGCTTTCCTCTCCAGGAGCAAATGTCTTTTAATTTCTTGGTTGCAGTCCTCATCTCTGGTGATCTTGGAGCCTACATGGAGATGAGGCTAAATCCTGTGAAATATGACAGAGCGATCAATTAATCAATGGAATAGCTTGACTCCTAAAGTTGTACTCCATCGCTATTTTTTCTCTCCCCCCCCCCCCCGCAAAATAGACTGGACAACAATTTCTCTGGGATTGCTTAAGGCATCTGCCTTGAGTAGAGGGTTGGGCTAGAAGAATTCTGAGGTCCTTACCAGCCCTGTGATTCTATGCTCTAATGACAAAGGGCACTAAGTGCAGTTTGGCTAACAAAAAGCTTAAGGAAGACACAAGGAACATTGTGGCTCATTGACTAAGACACTGAGCTTGTCAGTCAGAAAGGTCAGCAGTTTGGTGGTTCGAATCTCTAGTGCTGCATAACGGAGTGAGCTCCTGTTACTTTCCCCAGTTTCTGCCAAGCATGTAAAAATGTTCGAAAGCATGTAAAAATGCAAGTAGAAAAATAGGAACCACCTTTGAGTGGGAAGGTAACAGCGTTACGTGCACCTTCGGCATTTAGTCATGCTGGCTAGGACAGCTTTGGACAGCTCTGACTCTTCGGCTTAGAAATGGAGATGAGCACTGTCCCCTAGAGTCTAGCACATATGTGCAATTGGAACCTTTACCTTTACCTAAGGAATTTACAATAGCCATCTTCCAACAGTTGAAGGGATTGTGAGTCAATTTATTTTCCAAGGCACTTAAGTGCAGGACAAGAAGCTATGGATGGAAACATCTCAGAGACGTATCCAACCTGGAACTAAGGAGAAATTTCCTGAAAGTCAGAATGATTCATCAATGAAACCTCTTGCTTTCTGAAGTTGCAGGTGCTCCATCCCTGGAGGGTCTCAATGAAACAGTGCAACGTTTGGCAATCCAGAATGAACACCTTCCAGCACCCTGCACTTTTGGGATGAGGTTACACACTGAGAATGTTCCAGAAGGCCTTTAAAACCAGGCTGTGAAGTAGGGAGGATGGGACCTCCCAGTTTGTGGTGTTTCATGCTTGCTTCGTCATTCGGAATATCATCTTGTCATTATTTGTCTTCTTGTTTTGATTAGTATTTTTGTCTTTTGTTGTTTTTATGTGACTCTATTGTTGTGAGTTGCCTAGAGTCTATAAGAGCTGGGTAGCATCTGAATGAATGGAATACTTCTGGGTGGTCTCACAATACTCTGGGCCCCTTACCTATTGATGCAAATAAACAAGTAGTGATAGTAAGGCTGATTTCTATTTAAAAATAGAGATGTTGGCAATGGAAAGGGAAAAAAAAGCCAGATATTATAATATGGTAGTTGTGCTGCTGCGGAGATAATACACTAAACAGTGACTTCTTTAAGACTTGAAAGTGGGTTGAGATCAGTTCTGCTTTCAAACATATTTAATTTGTTCTCTTTTCTTCCAGGTCTTTCAGATTTTTGCAAGCTTTGGAATAACTCAATATGCTCCCACCCCCACCCCCACCCTACACGCACTCCAGAAATCTAGTTTACCAGAGGCAGAATACAATGTTTCTTTGCCACCAGCATCAAAGCTTCTTCAAATTATTTTGAATAATGTAAAGGAGGGAGAAAAAAAATAATCAGTTCACTACCACCTGTTTCACAGCTAGCAGCTTAACTCATGAATGTGGGTTAAATAAATTATAATACTTTGATAATATACCTGCAGCCGTGACACTGGTAATTATAGCTGTGGGATATACAAGGAAAATAGAAGCCTCCTCTTTAGGGCGAACGGCTTTCTCCTTATAATGTCTGAGCTTGCCTATGTCTGTCACAGCCTTCTTGAATGCTGAGAGCTCACAATTAAGATGATGGCTTTGAATGGAGCCAGATGACACTGTAGCCCTAGCAAAAAAAAAATGCTGACTCTCAGAGTTGTAATCCTGCCAGCATCAATCCTGGTACAACGTTGGATGGAAAAGACCCATATCCAATATCTCCAATCAGTGGTGGGTTTCAGTTTATTTTACTACTGGTTCGCTTGTGCGCACTTGCACACTGTTTCTGTGCATGCACAGAAGAGTCCAGGTGGGTTTGCTCGATCCGGGCCAAACTGGCAGAAACCCCTCTCTGTCTCCAATATCTCAGGGGCTGCTACAAAGAAGATTGAGTCAAGCTATTCTCAAAAGCACCTGAGGACAGGACAAGAAGCAATGGGTAGAAGCTAATGAAGGAGAGAAGCAACTTAGTTCTCTAAGGAGAAATTTCCTGACAGTTAAAACAATTAATCACGGGAACAACTTTGCCTCCAGAAGTTGTGAATACTCCAACACTAGAAGTTTTTAAGAAGATGTTAGATACCCATGTCTGAGGTGATGTAGAGTTTCCTGCCTAAGCAGGGGGTTGGACTAGAAGACCTCCAAGGTCCCTTCCCACTCTGCTATTCTGTTCTAGATGCACAGATGCTCTCCTTCATATGGAAAAAAAAAACTAAGGAGGTGTAGGTCCTGTCCAACTTGGCAGAAAGAAATTGAATGCCCCATGTTTGACTAAAGAGGAGCTTCTGAGCTATTGCAAAGAAATATCTGAATTAAATTCTGCCTGAATTTTAAATTAATTTCCCCCCTTCTGGTCTTTGAATTGCAATTCCATGGGTTTTACTTCAGTAGTCATAGCTTTACAACTTTAGAGGAATGTGATCAACTCTGTTTCCTTAAGCCATTGAGCCGGTGCTGTCTGAAGATGTTTCTGTGGTCATGTGGCCAACATGATGTCACAGAGTGCTGCTATCTTCCCACCAATGTGGTGCCTATTCATCTATTTGCATATGCATGCTTTCAAACTGCTAAGTGGGCAGGAGCTCGCGAGGGAGGGGAAGTCACTCCATCACATGCAGTAGGACTCGGACAACTGGATGTATAACTTCTCCAGCGTTTTTTAAGCCATTGGGCTGCCATGCCTCTTGTTTTAATTATAGTTACAATTAAATTTTAATTTTAATTGCTTAATTGTAAACTGCCCTGAGTTGCCTTGGTGGAATGGGAGGCACAGAACTTTAATAATAAATAAATATCAATCTATGAAGTAAATCAGGCTGAATCCAAGAGAACCAACATACATACACGGGATATTAAATATATTCTTCTGAAAGACAATTGGATTTGCTATCTTAGGATAAGGTTTAAGAAATGATTTGTGAACTCCTTTACTAAACCCCGGCAGGAATTGTTTCACAGATCCAAACCTTTGTAAAGATGGCAGGTTCAATGTAACAAAAACTCATACCTACAATTTTGAGAGTTGTTAGAAGGGGTTGACAGCTAAGAATATCAACCCAAATTGTGACCTTCTGATTTTGTGGGCTGCCTGTTCTCTATCTTGATGGGTTCAGGTTACCTCACATATTTCACCTGATTACATCTTTGCTAGTGACCCAGAAATTCTCATTTAGGTTTCAAAGGTTGGATTTGTCAGCTGACGTTGGAGTCAGATATCAGTGAGGCAGACAAACAGCTGGAGCCTGTTCCCAGTGTGCGCATGCGCAGAGTTGCCAGACAAAGGGAACAGCTAAAGAACAGGGGTCAACTTGGGAGGAAGGCCAAAGGTGGACCATGAATGGACATTCCCAGAAGAAATAAAAGAGGAGCAAAATGTGAGTGGAGTTTGCAGGAGACAATTAGTTCACTTCATTGGTTCGTGACTCTCCAAGACTCCTTGCCAAGTTTGCAGATATTAGCCTGGCAGCTCTCCAAGCCCGATAAGCTCTGTGACTGTAAATCCTCCCTTGAAAGACTTTGCTGGATGTGAATGAGCAGAATTCACAGGAAATTACTAAAAGGGGTTTTTTGTTGGGACAAGGAGTCTGCTTCATGCTCTTGGGAAGCCTCTCTCAGAAGAAACAGAATAGAACTGGAAGGGACCTTGTAGTCCAGCCCCCTGCTCAAGCAGAAGAACCAGTACCATTTCAGACAAGTGACTGTCTAATCGCTTCTTAAAAATATCATAAATAAAGTAAGAATGAAATTTAAAAAAATAAATAAATAGAAAAGTCATAGATCCTTCCTAGCAGAAGCCAACTTTTGGAAACTTAGAAGACACATTCCAGCATTGTTAAGAACTCTAGCCAATAGGATGAAAATCTGTATACTTAACCCCCCCCCCCCAATCCCCTCCTAGTTTTTATTTACTGAGTAGAAACTCTTTGGTTTATTAGAAGTAATTACTTCTGCAGATACAAAAGAGATTAATATTCATGGCTTGGATTGATAGCATGCAGAAGAAAGATGTGATTTCGCTGTTGAATTCACTGTGTTAGGCTTAAAGTGGGAATTGATGAAAAATGCGAGGTAACGCACGGCATGAACTTAAGTGATGAAGTGTGGTTTATTTGCCATCTGGCTGTTCAGTCAAACCTTTTTTTCATGTCAGGAAAATTGCACTCTCAGTACCAAATTGATACAGAAAACTATTTCTTTGAGTCTTTCTCTAAATACTTTGCTGAGGATTTGATCATCTTTCATTTTAGACAGCTTAGGGGAAATGGCGTTTGTGTGTGTCTGTGTGTTGAAAGAAGAAGAGAGCTATTGTCCCACGATCACTTGAAAATACACACTGCTGAAATCTGTACAAAGTCATCTGGGCTTTCATTGTTGTGGCCCGCCATGGTCAGCAGATCTAGTGGCAGAGTCGGACAGTGAGGAGGTTGGGGAGGAACATGGGCCAGTCCTGGAGTCTGGAGAAGGCTCTGATGGGGGCTCTGTGTCAGAAGCAGAGAGTGGGCCAGAGCCGTCTGACAGTTATCAGCTGCTGTCAGAGTCAGATATCAGTGAGGCAGAAGAACAGCGGGAGCCTGTTCCCAATATGCATATGCACAGAGCTACCAGGAGAAGGGACAGTTAAGGAACAAGGGCCAACTTGGGAGTAAGGCCACAGGTGGACGGTGAATGGCCCCTCCTATAGGGAATAAAGAGGAACAAAAGGGTAGTGGAGTTGGCAGGAGACAATTAGTTTGCTTAATTAGTGTGAAGACTTGTTTGTGACTCTCAGAGATTCCTTGTCAAGTATTTTCTTGTACAGTGTGGCGTTTGGAAGATATCGGCCTGGCAGCTCTCCAAGCCTGATAAGGTCTGTGGTTGTAAATTCAACCTTGAAAGACTGTTTGCTGGGAGTTTGCTGGATGCGAATGAGAAGAATTTGTCTTAGCATAATAAATAGGGGTTTTGTCAGGACAAGGAGCCTGCTTCGTGATTGGGGGAAGGTTAGATCAGAACATTCGTGGTCTGAGAAGAACAGACCAAATAAAAGTGGAGATTCTATAAGCGAAGAGTGATCATGAGATTTGGTGTCGTGTATCAGCTTGGATGGATCCAGGGGGGAAAAACACATTAAACTGATTCAAGGAAGTCCTGGGGAATCAATGTCTATTATCTTTGATGCAGTGGAATTGTCTCTGAAGACATCTAAAAAGGTTAAATCATGGCGACTGGACTGAAGTTTATTAAAACTGAGACTTTTATTACTCACCCAACTAACTTCTTCAGTCAAAATGAAAATTTGGATAGACAGAGAGTCATTGACTAACTCTTGCCATACAGACTGCAGGGGGTTTCTCCCCAAAATTTGTTAGTACATTCCAATGACTTTCTGATTCTTTGCCTACCCAAATTTTCATTTTTACTTGGATGAGTAACAAAATGTCTACGTTTTCCTAAACTTTGGTTCAGTTACCGTGATTTAACCTTTTCAAATACTCTTGGCCTGGATGATTGAATCTTCATTTACATGTCTCCAAAGACCTTCTACTACAGGGGTGTCAAACTCAAGGCTCAGAGACTGGATCCGGCCAACAGGCTGCTTAGACCTGGCCCACAGGGCTGCCCTGGTAACCATGAATGACCAATCCATGGTACCTCTGCCAGCAAAAACAGAACTTAGGAGGGTTGCAGGAGGCTGTCACAGCCCAAAACGGAACTTGGGAGCCCATTTTCACTGGCAGAGTACTTGGGCCACCACAGCAGAGGTAAGTTGCTCCCGGTTCAGCCCAGTTCAGCTGAACCAGTAGTGGAATTCAGGCCTCGGTCATAGAACCGGCAGCAACACAGGCCTGCCATGCTCCCAAACTAGTTCCCTCGCTGCCACTGGGCTGCCACCATTTGGGATTTTAGTGATAGCACGTGCGCAGTTCACTGTAAATTGTTCTGCACATCCGTGAAGAACAATTAAATTGAACAGTGCATGCACGCACAGCACACCCTTGATGCGCGCAGGTTGCAAACTGATAGTAAAACCAGCAGCAACCCACCCCTGCACCACAGGTGCCCCCGACATGAGTGAGGTCAAGTTGGCCGCACCCAGCCTGGCCATGCTTCCCCGGGCCCCCAAGGTCAAACACAGCCCTTATGGGCCCCTAAATGAAATTGAGTTTGACACCCCTAGTCAACTGAGAGACTAGTGGGCCTCCTTGACTGTTGGTTGGCTGTTGTGAGAACCAACTGCTAGACTAGATGGTCAAGGATCCAACCTATGTTCTTATGTATTTTCAATATTAAGGAAAAATCAAGAACCCAGAGGCATAATAACTCTCAAACTGACAGGAGGGAGGTTCCAAAGTAATGTTAGAATATATTATGTCACAAAAGGAATAGAGGAAGCTTAGAGCCAACTTCTAACGGAGATAGTGGACCAATCATCAGTCACTTGGTTGAAACAACTTACAATTTAAACAACTGTTTGCATTTACCTTCATTAATTTGTAAGCAATTTATTGTCTGACCAAAAAGAAATAAAGATAAAAAAATAAAATAAAGTAAAAAATAATATAATAAAATAAAAATAAATCTGACTGTAAATCTGACCCTTTCTTCTTTCCTCCCTCCCTCCCCTCTTTCCTTCCTTCCTCCCTCCCTCCCCTTCTTCCTCCCTTCTTCCCTTCCCTTCTCTCCCCTTCTTCCTGCCTCCCTCCCTCCCTTCTTCCCCTCCTTCCTTCCTTCCTCCCTCCCCTCCTTCCTCCCCTCCTATGCTTCCTTCCGTCTTCCCTCCCTCCCTCACAAAGAGCAGACTCCACAGATCACAGATTCTTTTTCTGCCATCAGTTTCCAATGTTCTATGTTTTCTAACCCTTCTGCTTCTTTGGAAGGACTGAGGGTGAAGACATAGGATTGGATCAATTGTGTAATGACAGACCCGAGGATTTCGAAAGGACACATTTCAAATGACCTTGAATCTGATTGACCACTTCATTGCCATCTGGTACACTTTGAGCACAGATATTGAGTATTAATGAAGGATGCATTATATATGGATTAATTGGTCATGAAAAGGGAAATTAAGCAGGGTGGGAGAGAACACACTAAGTTTCAGTGTATAAGCATTCCTTTGTGTTAATGGATTGGAAATGAGAGGAAAAGACAATACATTGACTGGTAGGAGTGGTTGACATTGCAGGAGGACATCAGTGTTAGTCTATGGTTGCAAAAAACCAATACATCGACTACATATACAGAATACATATTCTGGTAGAAATTATAGGAGGATATACGGTATATGTTATCCTATGGTGGCGGAATGGAATGGAATAGAACAGAACAGAACAAGCTGGAAGGGACCTTGGAGATCTTTCTTCTAGTCCAGCCCCCTACTCAAGCAGTAGTACCTCTACCATTTCAGATAAGTGATCATCTAGTCTCTTCTTAAAAACCTCCAGTGATGAAGTACCCATAACAGAGGTGGTATTCTGTCAGTTTCGACAGGTTCTAGAGAACCGGTAGCAGAAATTATGGTAGGTTTGGAGAACCGGCAAATAGGCTGGCCCTGCCCCGCTGCCTCCCAGCCTCCCAGCTGATCTTCTGTTGTTGCCCTTGCACAGGAGAATGAAGCTGGAAAGCAGGTTAGTGGGGTGGGGAGGGAATGGGGATTTTGCAGTAACCTTCCCCCAGGAGTAGGGAGGGAATTGGGATTTTGCTCTATCCTTCCCCCTGCCATGCCCACAAAGCCATGCCCGCAAAGCCACGCTCACAGAACTGGTAGTAAAAAAAAAATGAATCAGACTAGTGACCCACAATGTTTAATTCATCAATAATTTATTTCCAATAAACTAAGCTAAATTTTATGTTCTGTGACAAAAACAAACAAACAAACTCCGACATCAGTAGCTTCCAGAATAAACCAGGCTTATAAACAAGCCAATCACATTAAAATTCTGATTTTGATCTCAGCAGGTGGACTTTTACTAAACTTATTTATGTAGCAGACCAAGCCAAAAGCTTTCCAATTCTCAGCGCTGATCCACTCATTCCATCCAGCACATGATCTGGTCCCGGCATGACATTAAACTATGATATCCTTAATCTTAGCTGATTGATTAAGCCACAGTTAGATTTACTATTAACAAAAAGCCATAAATCAGACTGCAGAAACTACCGTCTCTGGGCCACATTTCTGCCAGCATTCCTCCAGAGCGCAGATACGATTGGATGACTGGAAAAAACTGTTATTTCATTTCTAAGAGATTTTTTTGAATACAGAATAACAGAGTTGGAAGGGACATTGGAGATCTTCTAGTCCAACCCCCTAATCAAGCAGAAGACTTGAACAGCTAATTCTAGACCAGTGGTTGTCCACTCTTCTTTAAAAGCCTCTAGTGATGGAGCATTTGCAACTTCTGAAGGCAAGCCATTTCATTGGTTGTTCTCACTGTCAGGAAATTTCTCCTTAGTTATAACTTGCTTCTCTCCTTGGTTAGTTTCCATCCATTGTTTCTTGACTTCTGGTGCTTTTGAAAATAAGTTGACCCCCTTCGTCTTTGTAAGAAGCTCCTCAGATATTGGAACACTGCTCTCATGTCTCCCTAGTCCTTCTTTTCACTTGACTAGACATACCCAATTCTTGCAACCATTCTTTGTATATTTTAGACTTCAGCCCCACAATCATTTTTGTCATTCTTCTCTGCACTCTTTCCAGAATCTCAAAATCTTTTTTTATATTATAGCAAATATTATATTGTATATCATATTATACTGTATATCATATTATATTACGTTCAGATAATGATTATCTGAGAGTAGAGACTGGGATTTAGAAAGAGTGGATTTGCACCCCAACTTCTAAGTGTGTGTTGTAGCCCGCCAACCACCAGCAGAGCTGGTGGCAGGCTCAGACAATGAGGAGGTTGGGGAGGGTCTTGGGCCTGTTCTGGAGTCTGAGGAATAAATAGAAAGAAAGGGGAGTGATGGTCATAGGAGAAAACAGTTCGTATTTCTGAAGATTTCGCTCATTGCATTTCGTGCCACAAAGACTGCTTACCAAAACTTAATTTGCAGCTCACAGCCTTGCAATCATTGCAAGGAACTAATAAGATCTGTTACTGCAGTTAACTCTTTGAAGGGCTATTGCCTGGACTTTCCGGTGGGTGAATGCAATTAATTCACAAGAGGTAAATAAAAAGGGTTTTTTCATGACTGTTTTTTTTTGTTTGTTTCTGCTGAAGCTGGGTCAGAACAGCATGTTTCCCAGAGTTCTTTGCTAGATAGCCCTATTGAACAGGTACAAACCTATCATGTACGCTTCATGTAGCCATATTCCTACTTTGCTGTGAATTGCTACCATGTTTATTGCAGCAGATATGCACGAATTTTGCTTCTTGAAAACTGATCAACAAAGAGCTTGGATACTCTCTCCACCAGACGTGGTTTCTACCAGTTCGCACCAGTTCTCGTGAACTAGTAGTTGTAATCTGGCTTGGATCGCAGAACCGGCAGCAACCCAGGCTGGCCATGTCTCCGAACTGGTTCCCCGGTCTCTGCTGCTATTGCCAGCATGGTTTTTATCAGTTGTTCATGGTCTTCACGCATGTACAGAACAATTTACAGTGAACTGCGCACAAGTGAAGCAAACCGGTACCAACGCCAACCCACCCCTGCTCTCCACACACATAGTGTGATGACCCAGGGCATGCCACAGAGATAACACACACAGCTGGAAGTTTAAACCACTCCTTTATGTCTCCAACTTTACCAGAATGCTCCCACATTTCTGGCAAGTCCTAGAGCAGAGTGATAACAAACCCAAACCACAAGCAGCCTCTGGCTGCAATTATTCCAGCCCAGCACTATCTGCACCAAGGCTGCATGGCAATGAATCTCAAATGTATTTGGCAAAATAAGAGCAAATCAAGGGAGTTCAGGGAGCAAAAGATCCAGGTAATTAGTCCAAAGCGCCAAAAGGAATGCGAGGACTCTTGGCAAGTTCAAACGTCAGCATGCAACACTTCAGGAACTCAGCATTTGTTCCTGACAGCGTCTCCTTAAGTCTCATTCCCCAGGTGTGCCTGGTGAAGATGGGCAGGGCACTCTCCTCACAAGTAGCCTACTCAATCTGCACTGATTATACCTTCTCTGCACTCTCCGAGCCCTTGGATCAGGAGCGGGTGGTTCTTGCTCCTCCTCTAACTTCTGTCTCTCAGGTTCATCCTGCCTGTGTTTCTCCCTGCCCGCAGGCCTTACTAATTCCAAAAAGCCTTGCTTGGACTGACTCTGCCCTTTCCCAGTTTCCTCCAAGGCCAAGAGAGCTGCCTTCTCACTCACTGTCAATCCTTGCTCTGGCTCACCTTCCCCCCCACAGATTCAGACTCCGACGGGGACATGACACATAGACATACAGACTTTCGGTATATGTTTTCTACTTATGAATTTTACACACACAGCTCCCCTCCATCCCAGGAGTCTGAAATGAAAATAAATAAATCTCACTTGTCTTCCTCCAGCTACATGAATGCAACATACACAAATTAGAGCAGTTAATTTGGTAAGAAGTTTTCTCTAGATTGGCCTCCTCTTCCAATTCTCTCTTTCGGGTCCCCTTAGAGTACAAAACAATAATTTGCCGTATAAACAAAAGCAGTGGGGACCAAATCTCTCTGGACGCCCCCATCTGCCAGAGAAAAGTTGGTTGTCATTTTCCCCCCTTCATTAATGCATAACTTAAATCATTAGTGCCAGAAAAGGAAGCCTTGTGAAATCAGAGTGTATATATCAGTCTGAAGACTGACAGAAAGGGACATTCAAGCATTGAAGCAGCTCCTAACCATGGCTTACTGATAGAAGTTGAATATCAAATCTTATTAGGGCACTGCACACCAGAACAATTAGGCACAAGGACAGTTTTTCCCCGAATGCCATCACTCTGCTAAACAAATAATTCCCTCAACCCTGCCAAACTATACACTAAGTCTGCATTACTATTAATCTTCTCATCGTTCCTATCACCCATCTCCTCCCACTTATGATTGCACGACTTTACCTTTGTTGCTTGTATTTTTACTATTTATATTGATATTGTTTCCTGATTGCTTATTTGTATCCTATGATTCTTGACGAATGTATCTTGTCCTTTTATATACACTGAGAGCATCTGCACCAAAGACAAATTCCTTGTGTGTCCAATCACACTTGGCCAATAAAGAATTCTATTCTATTCTATTCTATTCTATTCTATTCTATTCTATTCTATTCTATTCATGTTCCATTCCATTCTATTATCTCCTATTCTGTTCTGTTCTGTTTTGTTCTGTTCTGTTCTACTATATTCTATTATATTCTATTTAAAGAATGAATTGCACATGTATGTAACAGCTGAATATTCTCACTATTACAAATCTTTATGTCATTTCTTTGATTTTAGCATAGTGTAATGTGTGAGTTAAGTCTTTGTGCTTTGTAAACCATGATTCAAGTTTAGCATTGAACTAATCCTGGCTTTAAAAGGATAAGGCTTTACGTGATGTACAAATTCTAGTGATGCTTACAATTATGCATACATTACAATTGGCTTATTACATTTAAAAGAAAATAAGGAAGAGCAAGTACATTTTTTAAAGGTGAAACCAAATTAATTTCACGCATTTTAGAACTTCATAAGGGATTTAGAGCAGATATTCCCATGCCAAGCATAAGGTATGGTGTTTCAAGAGCAAAACAATAAAAAAGATTTATTAGCTTTAAGAATTCTCCCCATCATGTGGTGTACATGAATTAAATATTTATATCTGCTTTCTCGAGTAATAAAATTGTATTCAATTATGTTGCCAACACAACCAATGATCATTGGGAAGTTTGTAATAACGTTGGTGCTCATAAAATATACAGTGTAACCTATGCAACAGGAGGCAAAGAGACATTATAGCAAATATTCTTTGGCCCTTAAGTTATTATATCATATAACTATATAATATACTTATAAAATAGATCGTCATAGGGATGCATTGGGATGGAGTGTTAAGTAATGATTGATTGTAGTCTAGTGATGAGCAGAAGTTGGACATTTTCCAGATCAAATCTTACCACAATCATATTAATATAGTAGAAACAAAACATATTCCCATCTGGTGGAAAATCTGAGAGGCCCATTGTGGTTTATTTATAATAGAAGCAATATTAGGGCTTCATGTGTTGGTGAATGTACCCACATCATTGGCAGATTCTGGGAGAAGAAACCTTGGAAAGTAGTAACTATTTCTCGTCCTACTTCTTTTATGAGTGTTGCAAAAAGTTGGAAGCAATTCTGATCCACATTTCCTTGTGAATGATCTTACTACACTCTGAAAAATGAACTTTAAGCACATATGTATGAGAATAAGTAAGGGACGTGGTGACTCAGTGGTTAAGAGGTTGAGCTTTTCAATCAGAGAGGTCAGTAGTTCGGCAGTTCGAATCCCTAGCACCACTTAACGGAGTGAACTCCCATTACTTGTCCCAGCTTCCACCAATCTAGCAGTTTGAAAGTACGTAAAAAATGCAAGTAGAAGAATAGGAACCACCTTTGATGGGAAGGTAACACCGTTCCATGTGTCTTTAGCATTTAGTCATGCCAGCCACATGACTACGGAGACATCTTTGGACAACACTGGCTCTTCGGCTTTGAAACAGACATGAGTACCACCCCCTAGAGTCGGGAACAAGTAGCACATATGTTTACCTTTATGAGAATAAGCTTCAAAAAATCCTCAATAATTTGAAGGAGGGCCAGTATTCTTTAATATTGGGTCAAACACATACAGTTTCTGCTTTCATAAGCCAGAATTTGGAAGACATTCAGTTTTTCTTCCAACCTGATGTACTCATTAATGTGGTATAATGAGAAAGACCACAGACTTGGGGATTACTTTTCCATGCTTACTACTTTTCCAATGTTAGTATTGCTATTGTCAGGGACAAAAGATCAGGTCCACACATGAAGATCTAATTAAGCTGGTTTATTTCTAATCATGACTATGCACAGAAATCTCCTCAACTAATGGTTAGCACCTATTGGGAGTTAAATAATTCAACAGAATTCAAGGGAGGTTGGACTTATTTCACTTGTGACTATGTAGGGATTCTAGAGGTGATCCCTCTTTTGACTCCACCCCCAGGTTCTGCCATTCCTTCATCTACAACTATGTTATGAAATTGAAAGCTAAACATCATTGATCAGCTTCTGTTTCTACCTATTTGATTTTCTTGAAAAGATTTTTTAAATTATATTTTTTTAAAAAAATATTAAAATTAACAAAGATTGTACCAACCCCTATACATAGGAGTGTTGTTGTTATTAGTTGTGAAGTCTTGTATGACCCATCGCGACCCCATGGATAGCATTCCTTCAGGCCTTCCTATCCTCTACCATCCTCTGGAGTCCATTTAAGCTTAGACCAACTGCTTCAGTGACTCCAGCCAGCCACCTCCTTCTCTGCCATCCCCTTCTTCTTTTGCCCTCCATCTTTCCTAGTATTAGTCTCTTCTCCAGGGAGTCTTTCCTTCTCATTAGGTGGCCAAAGTACTTGAGTTTCCTCTTCAGGATCTGGCCTTTTAAAGAGCGGTAATGGTTGATCTCCTCTAGGACTGACCGGTTGGATGGCCTTGCAGTCCAAGGGACTCGCAGGAGTTTTCTCCAGCACCAGAGTTCAAAGGCTTCCATTCTTTGGCGCTCAGCCTTCCTTATGGTCCAACTTTCACAGCCATAGATTGCAACTGGGAAAACCAAGAAGGGTTACTTCTAGACAAAATATTTTCCTACATTTAATTTCAATTTCTGGCTCTTCGCACAACTGATATTAGTCATGAAAACCAAATTCATTGGGTATTGCAAATACTTTTTCTCATGGTCTCAATGTATGTCAAAAATGTTCTGCTTTTAGAAAATGGAAATTGGTTGTTTCCTTAAAAATATTAAAAAGAAAAGCTGACATGGTTTCTTTTCAGAAAGGTTTATAAATTAAGAATAAGTTGGCACTTTAAAATATATTTATAGATCTAATTTATACCCAGGTTTTTGCAATCCCTCATTTATATCTACTCTTTGGATTTATTCCTAGCATTACTGATTTCTGGGTTGTATTCTGAATTATAAGCATCATGCTGAATTATAAGTTTATATCATTTACCAACTACACATATATAGCTGATTTGCAAATCAATATTTTTTTCATACACAGAATAGTTCAGACACATAATTCCATTAATTATTTCTGTGACTTCAGACTGATTAATAATGCTTATCTGTATTGGATTTTGCTTTAAAAATGATACTTTAAAATATAGTAAATCAATACTTGAATTGGGGTCTTCTCCTGGGAGGAGATCTATTACACAAAATAGATTAAAGGTGACACACAGAATTTATAAAATGCAAATATTTGTCATCGCGTCTTTCCAACACGTAACAGGAAGGCAGTTCTTCATTAGACTTTATTGCCTTGCCTTTCCAGGAGAACCTTTAATCTCCTAGGATCAAAACAGCATTTTGTTAACCTTACTTAACAGCAATTTTTTTCTCTCGGTACTTCCTTTCTGGAGAAAGAAATTGTTAAAGTTTTGTATAACAGGCCTAGGAGAAATTGTAATCGTTTATTCAGAATTTCATTTTGCTAGCCACCTGTTGAAAATGAATAAAAGTAAGGGAGCAAAGTCATGGTTGCACTTGTCACTACTGTCCAAGGTTACTCCTCTCCAACTTGAGTTATAGAGGATGAAATGCATAATTTGGGTATCTGCATATGTGTTGCAATTACAACCTATTTCTGTATTTTATCTCATTGAGATAAATTATATTTAGGGAATTACAGTCTGTCTGTCTACATCCGTCTGTCTGCCTGCCTGCCTGCCTGCTTGTCTTTTTGTCCGTCTGTCTGTCTATCGACCATCCATCCATCCATCCATCCATCCATCCATCCATCCATCCATCGTCTGCCTGCCTATCTATCTATCTATCTATCTATCTATCTATCTATCTATCTATCTATCATCTATCTATCTATCTATCTATCTATCTATCTATCATCTATCTATCTATCTATCTATCTATCTATCTATCTATCTATCATCTATCTATCATCTATCTATCTATCTATCATCTATCTATCTATCTATCTATCATCCATCTATCTATCTATCTATCTATCTATCTATCTATCTATCATCTATCTATCTATCTATCATCTATCTGTCTATCTATCTATCTATCTATCTATCTATCTATCTATCTATCATCTATCTATCTATCTATCTATCTATCTATCATCTATCTATCATCCATCTATCTATCTATCTATCTATCTATCTATCTATCTATCTATCTATCTATCTATCATCTATCTATCTCTATCCCTATCATCTCTATCATCCTGTCTGTCTGTCTACCCACCCACCCACCCACCCACCCACCCACCCATCCATCCATCCATCCATCCATCCATCCATCCATCCATCCACCCACCCATCTATCTATCTCTATCCCTATCATCTCTATCTATCATCCTGTCTGTCTATCTATTTACCCCCCCTCTCTCCCCCTCCCTCTCTCTCTCTCTCTGTCTGTCTCTCATGTCTGTCTGTCTATCTATCATCTATCATCTATCTATCTATCTACTTTATCTATCTAATTTATATACCACCCATCTCACTATCTGACTGACTCTTAATCTGGCCAGCCTTCAAGATCTAACATAACACAAGCAAAAGCAGACCAGAAATAGCATACAAACCATTCTAAGTGTAGTTGCATTGTGCACAAGGAAGTTAATTGCTAAACTTTTATCTAAAAAAAAAAAAGTGATGGAATCCGTGACATAGATACAGATATAAAGGTAGGATTTACACAATTTTTACAAGAAGGAAATATATGAAAGCTCATGACAGTAACAAAAATGATTGCTAGATAATACATCTACTCAGCTATAATAACTATTTTAATTTTTCACTGGAAAAAGGATCTACTTATGAAGGAAATTTCATTTATTTTCACTTAATTTTCATCCTATATTACCTCCTTTTACTTTTTTTAAAAAAATCTATTTATTCATGGATTTTTCCTTCCTTTCCTTCACTTTTAAAGAGAATAACATAGAGTATACATTACTCAGTTTTTAAAACGTTGGTTTAGTTTAATGTGTAATATTAATAGACCCCTGATAAACAGGACAGGTAATCCTAGATTATTCACAGCCTGTCTACAAAGATTATGTCTTTGGTGTGTGTTTTATTTATCTTCAAAATAGGAAAATCACTTTAATTGCCAACAATTCTCAAGTTACAGCCATTTGCTTAACAATGGTTCAAAGTTGCAATGGTCTTGGAAAAATGACTTTTGACTCTAAGTTAAAGCCATCATACCACCCCCATGGTTACTTGATTGTCAATGCGGGAAGCTAATTTTGCTTAATGACCCACATAATGGTTCATTTAATAACTGCATTGATCTGTTTCAGAACCATGGCAAAAAAAGTTCACAAAATTGGGCATTGGCTCAACAACCATCTTCCTTAGCAATTAAAGTTCTGATCCCAAATATAGTCATAAATGGTATTGGAAACGTCTCTGTCTCTGTCTTTCTGTCTGTCTGTCTGTCTGTCTCTTTCTCTTCCTTCCTTCCTTCTTTCCTTCCTTCTTTCTTTCTGTACTTCCTCCTTTCCTTCCTTCCTTCTATCCCATTTCTTTCTTTCTTTCTTTCTTTCTTTCTTTCTTTCCTTCCTTCCTTCCTTCCTTCCTTCCTTCCTTCCTTTCTTTCTTTCTTTCTTTCTTTCTTTCTTTCTTTCTTTCTTTCTTTCTTGGTACA
This sequence comes from Natrix helvetica, assembly GCF_964273705.1. Classification (NCBI taxonomy): domain Eukaryota; kingdom Metazoa; phylum Chordata; class Lepidosauria; order Squamata; family Natricidae; genus Natrix; species Natrix helvetica. The sequence continues at coordinate 12,496,605 of NC_138557.1, forward strand.
GTGATGAATACAACTTGAAAATAATAATATTATTATATAATGAATCAATGTAAACGTCAATGTGCATTACAGAACCAAACAAGTAATCAAACTAGGTTTTTGTCCCAACATTAATGCTAATTTTTGCTGCTGAACAAGAGGACAGGGTGCTATTCTATGGCATATGCTAAGATCCAGCCCATTTCCTATTGAGGCTGGCAAGAAGAAACTTCCACTGTCTCTTGTGAATTGTCTGCAGTCAACTGCAAATCAATCATAAGAATTATTTCTACTCGTTAATTAGAATGCTGGAAGGCACAAATAAACTTTCCTCTTACTGAGCATTTGAGCAAAATAAACTCTGTGCTGTTTGCTTATTATGTATATAAACAATAAAGCTAATTATCTGGAATATAGACTTTTTTAAAAAAAGGGGGAAATGAGAAGTAAGAACCTGGCTAGCTAATGCTCTATTCAGGTGTTAGTGTCATGCAGAGAATCAAAGTGAAATCCAAAAATCTGTGACAGTACGCCATTTACAAAGTTGAAAGTTTGCGCGCTAAGTGGATGCTACCACTGGGTGTTGGGCAAACATTTCTATGATTGCTAAAACAAATGCAAAGGTTAATGATGTTAAATTCCCTTCCTTCTTTCATAATGATTTTGTTTTAGGATTTAGTCTCCTTCTCCAGTAGCAACTTAAATGCCATGCACATCAGCAGGAAGAAAATTCAATGGCCTCCTGATGATAATCAGACACCCAGAAAAAAAACAGAATGTAATTTCTTATTTAAGTAAAGGCTAAAAGCCTAGCATATGAAATCATATGGGTCTGGAAGGAACCTCAAAGGTCCTCAAGTCCAACCCCTTGCTCAAGGAATGAGCATGATAGCATCAAATGGCTATCAAGTCTAGTTGTCCATCTTTTCTTGAAAACCTACAGTGACAGAGCACCCACAACATCTGGAGTGTTCAAAATGAAAAAAAAAAAACAATTTCAACATTCCTGCTAGAAGTGTAGATGGAGTCATGTTAGTGCAGTGGTTAGAATTCAGTATTGCAGGCTAATTCCACTGACTGCCAGCAGTTTGATCCTGACTGGCTCAAGATTGACTCAGCCTTCTGTCCTTCCAAGGTGGGTACAATGAGGACTGCCTCTGTAAATAGCTTAGAGAGGGCTGTAAAATCAATGTGAAGCAGTATATACGTCTAAGTGCTATTGTTAGTGTTATCAGGCTGGAAACTGGGAGAATATGAACTTCTAGCCCCCATCTTGGGAATCCGGCCACCTGTCCCTTTCTCTCAGTCCTAGGAAGCAGAGAATGGTAAACCCACTTTCTGAAAAATCTGGGCAAGAATACTGCTGATATTTGGTCAGGCAGCCTCCAAGAATCTGACACAATTGAATGAAACAAAATAATATATTAGAGCAGAGCAGAGCATTTCTGGTTCCAGTCAAGAAAGCTCATGCACCAGAATAATTTATCTTTTTTTTTTTTTAGGTTTATAGAAATTGATTTATCCTTTATCATTTTAGTCTTGCTTTCTTTATAATTCTGTCCACATCGTTCATGAGGGTATATGCATGCAATATTTAATCAGTAAATCACACCGTTTGCTAAAGCTTGTTTCAACCATTCTTGGTTTGTGTAGGGGAAAAAAAACTGGGGAATTCTGTCTCAATGTGTTGAGAAGTTAAAGCAGAAATAGAAATCAGAATAGAGCTGGAAGGGTTCTTGGAGATCTTCTAGTCCAACCCTCTGCTCCCAAAAGAGACCCTATATACATTTCAGACAAGTGACTGTCTTTTCTTAAAAACCTCCGGCGATGAAGCACCCACAATGTCTGATGGCCAGCTGTTCCACTGCTTTAGGAAGCTTCTCTTTAATTCCAGGTTGTTTCTCTCCTTGATTAGTTTCCATCCATTGTTTCTTGTCGTGCCTTCTTTGTTGCTCTTCTCTGCACTCTTTCTAGAGTCTCCACATCTTTTCTACATCGTGGCGACCAAAACTGAATGCAGTATTCCAAGTGTGGCCTTACCAAGGCATTATAAAGTGGTATTAACCCTTCATGTGATCTTGATTCTATCCCTCTGTTGATGCAGCCTAGAAAATGTGTTGGCTTTTTTGGCAGCTGCTGCGCACGGCTGGCTCATATTTAAATGGTTGTCCACTAGGACTCCAAGATCCCTCTCACAGTTACTACTATTGAGCAAGGTATCACCTATACTGTACCTGTGCATTTCACTTTTCTTGCCTAAATGTAGAACCTTACTCTTTTCACCATTGAATTTCATTTTATTAGATAGTGCCCAATGTTCAAGTTTATCAAGATCCTTCTGTATCTTAAGCCTATCTTCTGGAGTGTTGGCTATTCCTGCCAGCTTGGTGTCATCTGCAAATTTGATGAGTTCCTCATGTATTCCCTCATCCAAATCATTGATGAAGATGTTGAAGAGTACTGGGCCTAACACAGAGCCTTGGGGTATGCCACTGCATACTTCCCTCCATGTAGATGCAGTTCCATTGAGGACTACATGTTGAGTGCGGTTGGTCAGCCAGTTACGAATCCATCTGGTGGTGATGCTGTCTAACCCACATTCTTCTACTTTATCTAGTAGTAGGTTATGGTCTACCTTATCAAATGCCTTACTGAAGTCCAAGTCCTTTTACCTGCTGTTCACTCATCAACAGTCCCATTCACATTAATGGGACAGCTGGTGATGTGGTAATGACACAACAAGGTGAGGCATATGGCAGCAGGTGAGTGGATGCCCGCTAGCAGGTGCTGCCAGGATGGATCTGAAATGACAGGTGCTCTTTCATTGGAAGGACTCATCCTTGCTGGTAGTTAGAATCTTTCATATTATTATTTGGCCAACAAAATGAAGTTTTCCCATTTAGCTTGCAGAGCTTGGATTCGTTGAATGAATTTACCAAAAATTGTAAATATTGCAGAATATGTACATGCTACATAACTAAGCTCCATTTCATGCAGAATAAACTATATGACTAATGTATCTTAAATAGAAAACTATATCTGGATAGATTTTTTTTCCTCCAAAAGCTTTTTATTAAAATAAATTTGATAAAAAAATGAAAAGAAAATCCGATTAAAATTTTAAAAAATCTGATTTAAATGTTTAAAAATCTGATTTAAATTCTAAAAAAAAAATTCCATTAAAAAAAATCATTGATTTTTATCCAACTTGGTAGAAGATTTGATGAGTTTCAAAAAAGTTGAGTACCGAGGTATCGCTGCATCTGTGTGTGTGTGTGTGTGTGTGTGCTAGATGTAAGTGTGTGTGCATGTGTGTGTGTAAACACATACACACCCACACACACACAGTGCAAAAAAAAACCACCCTAAGAGTTCTTCTGTTATCATTAGCATTAGATGTTCCCCTCTATTACTTCTGAGTAGAAATCAGAACTAGAGAGGAAATTTTTTTTTCTATTTCTTGAAGTTCCGTGCTTCCTTGATGTCTCCTAAGGGGAACATTGTTTAAAACAACTATTTTTTTCCCCATGAATTTTCTATATGAAAATTAAGTCACACCTTTTAATTTACAAAAGTGCCTTAACTAAGCATGCTGTGTACTGCCTTCAGGAGATAAAAAAACAAAGAGACTGATTAAAAAAAAACAGAGGAGGAGATGGGCTTAGTATTAGAAAACATATTTCCACCCCCTCAACTTTACATTGGAAACATTTCCTTTATTATCCTAAGCAACCTGGATGCTTCTTTTCCCCATTTTACTCTCTTGCAAAGCCTTTTGTTTTCTGAAGCCTAAAATAAATCCAGTTATATGTGTAGCTGTGAGGGGGAAATTATTGCAGACTTCCACACAAATTGAATTTTTCGCATTAGAAAAAAAAATGCTAGCAAATTATTATTGTTTTCACATGTACCGATCCTTATTTTTAAAGTCAGTTTACTCTATAGTGGGATGCGTAACAAATGGCTATTTTCCCCTTATTTATTATTTATGCGGAAGAGAAAATATATAGTATATATACATATTGTTCAGCATGATTGTTTTATGGGTATTCCTGAGAGTGTTTGATTCCTTTATCTTATTCAAATGACTATCTCTTATGGTTTCTCTATATTGGTATATGATTTTTTTTCTCCTTCCACAATTAAAACTTAAACACATAACCATTTTTAACCCCTCTGAAAGACTAACATAATAACATTGTCATATTTAATAAAGCCTACATTTTGGTGTTCTGCTTAGAGCCTATGGGAATGCAGCCACCAATGAACCTTAATAAATAACACAATGAGACGTAACACAACATAACACATTATTTAGCATTCTATAACAATTTTTGACTATGAGAAAGCAATTACTGCATCATGCATAGAGCTGAAACTGATAAAAATTGCACAAAGCAATGCTGATTTTATTTAGAATGAATGTCAGCAGTGTAATCTGTTCTGTATCTTTCTTCCTCCCCATGCCACAACTCTAAAGCAACAATATTTGTGTGTGTATTATGAGTACAGTCATTAACTGTTAAATTATACTCTGGATTGCTAAATTAAGGCATGATCTAGACATTTTATTTAACATTCATTTTTCTTATTTTTTTTCCTTAAAGGAAGAGATATGCAAGCTTTCTTGCAAAGGAGAATAGGGATAAAACCTTAATAATGTTAAGAATCACACCAGCAGAAGCACCGTAAGCTACCATTTTGAAATCAGAATATTCTTTATAAGCAAATGCTATCACTCAATCAATGTTGATACAATTGTTCCTCCGAGTAAACAGAGTAATATGTGAGGAAAAACTTGACATGCACATAGTGTTCGGACTAAACACTAAAAAAACTCTTTATTAATTTGCTGTGGATTCTGCTCATTCACATCCAGCAAAGTCTTTCAAGGGAGGATTTACAGACACAGACCTTATCTGACAGGCCAATATCTGCAGAACTTGGCAAGAAATCTCAGAGAGACACGAACCAATTAAGCAAAGTAATTGTTTCCTGCAAACTCCACTCCCCTTTTGCTCCTCTTTTATTTCCTCTGGGAGGGGCCATTCATCATCCACCTGAGACCTTACTCTCAAGTCGACCCCTGTTCCTTAGCTATTCCCTTCGTCTGGCAACTCTGCGCATGTGCACCCTGGGAACAGGCTCCAACTGTTCTTCTGCCCCACTGATGTCTGACTCTGAAGGCAGCTGATAACTGGCATATGACTCTGGCCCCTCTCTGCCTCCAACACAGAGCCCACATCAGAGCCTTCCCCAGACTCCAGGACTGGCCCATGTTCCTCCCCATCCTCCCCACTGTCTGAATCTGCTGCCAGCTCCGCTGGATGCTGGCAGGCCACAACACATAGTAATTTATGTTGGCATATTCCTTCCCTTTATGCATTTTACTAATGACCTGTAGAGTTGGAAGGACAGCTTATCACGTCTTGCAGGTAACACAAGATGAAGTGGGATAGTTGATAACTAGAAAACAGAAATAATATTCAGTGTGATATTGATAGATTAATGAAAGTTACTGAAAATAACACCATGCACTTTGAGACAAATACAGATAGTCCTGGACTTACCACCACAGTGGAGCCCAAAATTTCTGCTGCTAAGTGAGATAGTTGTTAATTGAATTCTACTACATTTTATTACTTCTCTTGCTGTGATTGTTAAGTGAATCGTTGAAGTTCTTGAGTTAGTAACACCGTTGTTAAGTGAATCTGGCTTCCCCATGGATTTTGCTTGCCATAAGGTCGCAAAATATGATCACATGACCCCGGGACATTGCAATCGTCATAAATATGAGTCAATTGCCAAGAGTCCGAATTTTGATCATGTGAACATGGGAGTGCTGTAACGGTCATAAAAAATGATCATACTTATAAGTCAGTGTCATTGTAACTTTGAATGGTCATGAAACAAAACGTCATAAGTCGAGGACTACCTGTATAAATTTCTCAACTGACAAACCAGAAAACATATGAAGATGACGTAACACCTGTCTTGAAGCTAATACTTGTAAATCAATCTATCAATCTATCAATATTTATCTATCTATCTATCCATCCATCCACCCATCCATTGTGTGTGTGTGTGTGTGTGTGTGTTCTAGCATAACTCTGGAAGGCCTCGAGCAATTTCAACCAAATTTGGTACACACATGACTTACTCTCTGGAAACAAAAACTGTTGGAGGTAAGACGCTCTTAACACCCTTCAGGGTGTCTGTTCTGTTAAGATACAGCCTGTTGTGCCTTAAAATGGCTTCTACTATACAGCACAGTGGAGTTGCCATGATAATGGCTTCCTAGTAATCCTCAAGGGGGCTCCCTCTAGTAAGGGGGAAAATCCAACATTAGAAATTACATTTGGTCCAGATATTTTCCCCCTATAAATAAATACCTGGGAAACACCGGGTTATCAGCTAGTAAAAAATAATAGCTGATTGCAAGCTCAATAAATTCAACTCTCTTTCTATGGGTTGAAAATACACTTACAAGTCCTTCTTCCAGGGGATTTTTCTGTAGAACAAATGAGCAAGTGGGCAAACACAATTTTCAACCTTTAGAACGCAGCTTTCCTTTATCCCTTTAAGAAGTCAGATTCTGGAGCGTGTGCCTTGTTTCTGTTTGATTAAAAGGGAATATAGTTGTGGCCAATTAAAGTAAGCCTTGGCCAATTTTCATTAAACCAAGCTGATTCTTTATATATTCCAAAGATTAATTCTAAGCCCTGGAGGATGGAAGGACCAGTTAAAGAGAAGAGGCTGGAGCAACAGGATTTTCAGTGTCTATAATAAATGCAAAATATACCCTGTGTGTTGTACGTTGCCAATTGACATAATTGGCCAGCTTCTAAATGGTAACAGGATGCCAACTTGTAATAAAGTTAATGCTTTGTTTGCAGAGTGTTTTTTGTTGTTGTTTATTTTTAAGGGAACTAAAAGGGAAAAGGGAAAAAAGGATTGGTAGCAGGAATGTCTTACATAATTACCAAAGAATATGACAGCTTCACCAAAGCCTGTGTGTATGTGTGTTTGTGTGTGTGTGTGTGTGTGTTGGTTTGGATGACGACCTTCTTTGCAAAGGGGGAAGGGAACGTTTTTTCCCCCCAAATTAATTTATTCCTATTAACCCCAAACAAGTATCGAAGAATTAGTACCCGCTTTATAAAGCCTTTGTAAGGCCACACCTGGAATTTTCATTTATTTATTTTTATTTTATTTTATTTAGTTTGCCAAACATGTACAAGATAACAGGTATAAGTATAAACATGGACATGAGCAAGGGAAAGGAGTACAAAAAAAAATGGATGAGGACAGTAGGACAGGGACAGTAGGCACGCTGGTGCGCTTATGCATGCCCCCTTTATGGACCTCTTAGAAATGGGATGAGGTCCACACTAGACAGTTTAAGGCTGAAGCTGTGTGGGTTTGAGGATGTAACAGCAAAGTCAGGTAGTGCATTCCAGGCATTGACCACTCTGTTGCTGAAGTCATATTTTCTGCAATAGAGTTTTGGAGCAATTTACTTTGAGTTTGTATCTATTGCTTGCCTGTGTATTATTGAAGTTGAAGCTGAAGAAGACATTGACAGATAGGATGTTGTAGCAGACAATTTTGTGTACTATACTTAGGTCACACTGTAGGCTGCATAGTTCTAGATTGTCCAAGTCAAAAACTTCGAGCCTGGTGGCATAAGGGATTCTATTATGAGCAGAGGAGTGGAGGACTCTTTTTGTGAAATACGTACTTCTGGACCTGCTCAATTGTATTAATGTCCGATAAACAGTGTGGATTCCAGGCAGACGAGCTATATTCGAGAATTGGTCTGGCAAAGATTTTGTATGCCTTGTTAGTAGTACAATATTGTATCCTGTTTGGGTTACCATATTACAAAAAAGATGTGGAGACTTTGGAAAAAGCGCAAAGAAGATCAACCAGCTTTTCATGTAGAAACCTATGAAGAAATGTTGCAGGACTTGGATTTGGCCAGTCTAGAGAAAAGAAGGACTGGGGGGGGGGGCATGATAGCAGTATGCTAATATTTGAGAGGTTGCCACAAAGAGGAGGGTGTCAACCTATACTTCAAAGCATCAGAAGGCAGGACAAGAAACAATGGATGGAAACTGATCAAAGAGAGAAGCAACATGTAATTAAGGAGAAACGTCCTAACAGTGAGGACAATTAACCAGTGGAACAAAAGTTGCCTTCAGAAATTGTGGTTGCTCCATCACTGGATGTCTTTAAGAAGAGTCTAGACCAGTGGTAGTGAACCTGGTCCTTACCGCCCACTACTGGGTGTTCCAGCTTTCATGGTTGGCGGTAGGGGTTTGCTTTAACTCTGCTTTATAAATTTTATAAAGTAAAGTTACTTCCCTACTTTATAAATCACTATTACTGTGGAACCAGTGGGCGGTTAGAAAATTTTACTACTAACAGAGATACAAAAGTGGGTGGTAGGTATAAAAAGGTTGACTACCCCTGGTCTAGACAGTCATTTATCTGCAATAGTATAGGTTCTCCTGCTTGAGGAGGGGGCTGGACTAGAAGACATCCAAGGTTCCTTCCAGCTCTATTCTGATTGATTGGCAATGGAATTCTCTTATAGAGGGAATAAGAAAAGGACTTGAAGGACTGGAGGATGACTTGCTAGCAAGGCAAAAGTCAGATGAGACTTTCGAAGGTAAAGGTTTCTCCTGTTCAATCATGTCCAACTGTAGGCAGTGATGCTCATCTCCATTTCCTAGCTGAAGAAGTCAGTGTTGTCCAAAGGCATTTCTGTGGTCATGTGGCCAGCATGACTATATGCCAAAGACTCATGAAACACTGTTACCTTTTTCCCAAAGTGGTACCTATTTATCTACTTGATTTGCATGCTTTCAAACTGCTTGGTGGACAGCAGCTGGGGCAAATAACAGGAGCTGACACTCACCCTGTCATGTGGTGCTCAAGTTTCCAACCTGGGCTATCAGCTTTTCTGACAAGTTTGGTGTCTTGAACTGCTGAGCCATCACACCCCGCTCTAAGCAAAGTTTCAATTTGGGCCCAAACAATAACTTGACAAAGCATCTCAGACAAGCCTCTCCCTAGTTTACAAGAAGATAAAGAGGAGAAAATAAGTTTTTCAGATTTGTTAAGTCTGTTTTAAAGCATCAAAATATTCTTGATCAATGTGGTGTTGTTGTTTTTTCATCTGATCTATGTTGTAGGATTGACATTAGTAGACAGATCTGTTTTCTGGTTGAATTTTGTAGATGGTGTTGGGTTTGGCTCCAGGATTACTCTGTTGTTGTTGTTGTTGTTGTTGATGATGATGATGATGATGATGATGATGATGATGATGATGATGATGTCAGTTGTGAAGTTGTGTCCAACCCATCGCTATCACATGGACAATGTTCCTCCAGGCCTTCCTGTCCTTTACCATCCCCCGGAGTCCATTTAAGCTCATGCCAACTGCTTCAGTGACTCCATCCAGCCACCTCATTCTCTGTCGTCCCCTTCTTCTTTTGCCCTCCATCGTTCCCAGCATGAGTCTCTTCTCCAGTGAGTCCTTCCTTCTCATTAGGTGGCCAAAGTATTTGAGTATCATCTTCAGGATCTGGCCTTCTAAAGAGCAGTCAGGGTTGATCTCCTCTAGGACTGACCCTGTCCTAGGAATACTCTGCAGAACCATATTGAATGAGCAAAATTCAGGATGAAGGCTAGAGAGGTTCTGTAAAAAACCCATCTGAACAGTCTTGGAATAGATGTCTTCTCAGACTTCTGGGTTCAATAGATTTTCTTCATGGTAACCCTCAGAATAATAATAATTCAATTATCATCATTATTATTTCCTTATAATTTTTGACCAGTCTTTACAATAAAAAAGTAAAGTATAGTAAAAAAAAAAATTTAAATAATGCAACCATTGTTTATTGGGAAAGGGGGAAAATAGGACAATATATAATTAAAAGTGTTGTCCTCTTGCATAACTGGATGAAGATACTATGATTGTGAGGTTAGAAACCCTTAAAATAATAAATGTAAACTTTATCTGTCAGGGTCTTGTATTTGGAAAAGATTAAGTGGATCGAAGTAACTTTGAGGCATCATAGAAAGGGCACTATATAGAAACATGAATGAGAGTTTTTTCCCTCCTGGATTCACAAAGTAATAATAATTATACTGTGGCAAAAGAAAGCAAAGGTAATAAGCACCTTGGGTAGAATCCCTAAACAACTGTATCACTAGTTGAACATCATTGGAATTGGCAGATTCACCATTGGTCAATTGCAAAAGGCAGCTTTACTCAAACTGCTTACATCCTGTGAGGATAACTTCAACACCATCAAACAACCCTTGGGAAGGAATCGCTACTTGGAGAAAAATGCCAAATGGAGTTGGGAAGGCCTCGGTAGGCAGACAAAAATGCCAAATCTAGTCTGAACATCTGGCTGTTCACAAAAATTCAGATGAGGAGAATTAGAGAAATTACAGACTGTTGGGAAAATGATGGTGTTATAAAACACAATATGGGATGCCGTTCCTAAGATGCTGAGCTTGTTGATCAGATGGTCAGTGGTTGGAATCCCTAGGGCCACGTAATGGAGTGAGCTCCTGTTACTTGTCCCAGCTTTTGCCAACCTAGCAGTTCGAAAGCACATAAAAATGCAAATAGAAAAATATGAACCACCTTTGGTGGGAAGGTAACAGTGTTCCATGTGCCTTCCGCATTGAGTCATGCCCACCACATGACCACAGAGGTGTCTTCAGACAGAGCTGGCTCCTAGGCTTAGAAATGGAGATGAGCACCGCACTCTAGAGCCGGAAATGACTAGCAGGCATGTCCGGGGGAACCTTTACCTTTACCTAATAAAAGACAGGACAATCTGCTAACTCAACTTTACCAATTTTACTTTTTCTTTGAAAGGAATTTCAAGGGCAAATGGAATGGGAACTGATAAAAAGGCATACAAAATGATGTCCCCACGTGACACTGTTTCATTAACTGTGGTTGATTAAGTATCCTGATAATTTTTGTGTCTTAATGTGTCATGTGAATCCATTTGATTGATGATTCAATGTATTATGCAAATCCAGGGTTAATTCATCACACACTTTTGGCTTCCCAGACATGGATTTCTACGGCTGGGATTGCTTTTTCTCCCAAATGAGAGAATTGTACATTGCCTTTGAGAATCTGCATGTAGTTTTAAGGAGCTGTTCGTAATACCTTCTTCTAAATACCTTTTTTTTAAATATATGGTTGTTTGCTATTACGGAGGAAGATATGATGATACCTTCACAACCAATTGTCTCCGAATATTTAATTTCACTTCCAGCTCTGTAAATTTTGGTCACTTGAGTTCTTGATAAATGACCAAATTAATTTTTTTGTGCATTGTGATCATACTGTGCTAAGAACATGATTACCTTAAGGATACTCACTCCTGAATTATAAATTATAATAAATTTAGCTGGTTTTTTTTTTTTCCATTCAGATAGGACATTATACCGTAATTGCTTTCTGAATGTGAAAAAAAAATGGGTAGCAATCTCCATGGTTTATATAGGTAAAAGAGAAAAAAACTCAACCTTGTGAAGTAGAATTTTGATATTATAATTAAAAGTAATATTTTAATATTAATTTAATATTGTAAATGGCCCAGAGTCATGTAGGGGAGATAAGCAGCATAGATATGTGATAAATTAGCAAATACATTCCCAAATATCCCAGCAGTTATCACTTTCTTAAATGTTCCTTAATAATCTGTAAGAGTGTTGCTAAGAATTCCATATTATAGGAATGCTATACACACACACACACACACACACACACACACACCTATATGTGTGTGTTACCTTGTTTAATTTTGTGAAATCTAATAATTGAATATTCAACTCTGAGCAAGTAAAATAGGTCATAAAATATAACATGTTTAAAAGTAAGTAAAAAAAATGGATTAATGCTCAGCATACAGAAGCCAATGAGCAGTATGATATTACTGACATTGTTTGGGAAAAGAAAATAGAAAAATATATATATAGTTTTTTACTGTTACCAGATCTGTCTTGCAAAATTCAAATAGCCACTAAATGGCAGCGAAGAGAGGCATAAAAGTTTAACTCTTTACTGCTGTCTAGAGGTCACCTGATTTTGAACAGCATAGATCTGGGTATATCTAAATTTTGCACTTTGGTAAAGAATGAAAGGGCCAACATTTAATTAGGTTCAATAAAGATATCCATGAAATAATAAGAGGAGCGAAGAATTAGCCCATCCCACTGGGATTGATGCAAGAGAGAGAGAGAGAGAGAGAGAGAGAGGGAGGGAGGGAGGGAGGGAGGGAGGGAGGGAGGAGAGAGAGAGAGAGAGAGAGAGAGAGAGAGAGAGAGAGAGAGAGAGAGAGAGAGAGAGAGAGAGAGAGAGAATATGAGAATATAGTATAAAAGAAATCAATATCAGGGAGAAATCATGATAGCAAATATGGCAGGTAAACTTTTTTAAACTTTCTTTCTGGCTTCTGTTTTTGTTCTATTATAAGAACTCTCCGAGTTCACTAAAAATAATAAATGACATAAAATAAAAATAATAAAATAAAATAGAAATGTAGAAGGAAGTGAAATGAATAGACCCATAGTTTCTAAAAATAGTTTCTTGTATTCTAATATAACAGAGGCGCAGTGGCTCAGTGGTTCAGATGCTCAGCTTGTCAATCAGAAAGGTAGGTAGTTCAGCAGCTCGAATCCCTAGCACCGTGTAACTGAGTGAGCTCCTATTACTTGTCCCAGCTTCTGCCAACCTAGCAATTCGAAAGCATGTACAAATGCAAGTAGAAAAATAGGAACCACCTTTGGTGGGAAGGGAACAGCGTTCTGTCTGCCAGCCACATGACCACGGAGACATCTTCGGACAGCACTGGCTCCTCGGCTTTGAAACGGAGGTAAGCCCCGCCCCCTGGAGTCGGGAATGACTAGCACACATGTGTGAGGGGAACTTTTTACCTTTACCTTTAAGTTGATGGAACTGCTCTCCTCATTTATTTCCTGAATGTGCGTTTCCTTGTTTAATAAACAATGGCAGGCACAGGAGAAGATCAATAAGTCTTTATGCTACTCCGTCTTTTCCTTTTCGTGTGCAGTCAAAATAGATATTTTGTGAGCATCACCGGGATGTTATCTGTAAGAAATATGGTGCCAATTCACAGGTGTTCTGCTTCGCTTTCCCCAGTGGTACCGCCACTCCTTTGAACAGAGAAATGCTATCAGGTTGTCTAAAATAATAATGAACATATGTTGTTGAGTTGCATTCAGCCTTCATCTGAAATATGCCAAGGAATGCTCTGCCTTGAGTCAGGGACAGCTGTGCTTCTTCGGTCTGTCATACTTCATCTACGCTTCAGCTATTTATGTTTGAACTCTCCCAGAATTGATTTCACTGGATAATAATGGAAGTGTTAAATGTGGCCTATAGAATTGACTTTTGAGTCTGCTTAGGTAGGACTATACGATCCGGGCTTTGTCAGAGCCCAATCCAAAAGAAACTCTGACTGTTTGTTTGTTTGTTTATTTGTCAAACATGTACAAGATAACAAGTGTAGGTATGAACATAAACATGAAGTAAATACAGATAAATGGGGACAGTAGGACAGAGATGGTAGGCATGCTGGTGCACTTATGTATGTACACTTTACGGACCTCTTAAGAATGGGGTGTGATCAGTGGTGGGATTCAAATAATTTAACAACCAGTTATCTGCCCTAATGACCAGCTGGGTAGTTTTGGCTTGGTGGTGATGTGATTGGGTGGGTGTGGCTAACTCAATGTCACTCACGTTGATGGGCGCTTCGCCTTAGCTGTTACAGTGGAATAAGGGTTAACCGGAGAGGCAGCTTCTGTAAGCAGGGGAATAAAGATGAGGCTAGAAACACCAGAATGTTTTCTTCCTGCCTTCCTTACAGGATTAGTCCTGTAAAGTGGGGTGGTGGTGGAAGGAGATTTCTTCCAACAATTGGTTCTCTGTTCACAACCGGTTCTCCCGAATAGGTGCGAATTGAGGTCCACAGTAGATAAGGTTGAAGCTGTGGGAGTTTGAAGCTGTAACAATGGAGTCGAATAGAGCATTCCAGGCGTTGACCACTCTGTTGCTGAAGTCGTATTTTCTGCCATCGAGTTTGGAGTGGTTTACCTTGAGTTTGTATCAATTGTTTGCCCGTGTATTATTGTGGTTGAAACTGAAGAAGTCATTAACAGGCAAGACATTGTAGCAGGCAATTTTGTGTACAATGTACTAGGTTCCTCAAAGTAAGAATTTATTAGGAATGTCCTATTGCCACATGTGGAGAAAACCTGACTATTAAGGACCCAAGATTATCCCCACCCAAATCAAAACCCTAAGTTCTTGTCCCCAGGTCACACGTCCATTACATGGTTCAATCAGGCCATGTCCCCCGTTCCAGCTGGCTTCAATCCATGCCTTCCAAACACCTGGTGAAGACATCCTTGGCTCCCATGGAAAATAATGTTATTTTGGCTACATGGTTACTTATTCCCCCAGCTATCTCTATCCCCCCACTCACGTCACCACAACTTCGACCAGCCTCGCTGTGGCAGCCCTTAAGATGCTCCCAAAATGGCTTCAGGGCTGACAGGCTTTTAAAGAAACAAGATGGTTGCTAGAGTCATCCAGAAGAGCCTTCTGCCTTATTTTGTTGCCTTTGATCATAGAACATGGCAAGCTAGCCCACTGATTAATTGTTCTCCCTGTCATCATCTGGACTTTAGTAGCCCAGATCTGTAGCCCATCTTCCTGAGATATTAACCAATTTAATTTCCAGCAGCCATCTCCTTTATGTTGTGAGGACAAATTCTTCATTTCCATTTTACCTGCTATATGCCATCTCTGGATAATATTCCTACTGCAGCTAATTAATGGCAATTGATTTAAAGTAACTTACCCAACATTCAATAAGACTGAATTTTGAATCTTCTAACAGAATGAATATTGCTGTTTTCTTTTCTATTGTTTTTTTCTGGGCAGGATTGACCTTCTAAATTGTCTAGAGAAGCATAGTTTCATAGTCCTGTTTTGTAATGTTCTGACGAAGTTTATAATAACTTAATAATATATGCTTGGCATTTCTTGAGCTTGGTAAAAAAATCCTTCACCAGTTTCAAAACTTATTTTGATTTGACTTGTTCAGAGCAGTTAATATAATTAACACCTGACATATTCCATGTGGGTTGAATGTGAAGACAGATCCAGGGCATGATGTCAAGTCCCAGTTGAAAATATAGTGCTTTAAATGGGACAAAGTGGAATAAAAAGATTGTTCCTAAGATTTCTTATCTTCTTTAAAACTTGAGTACCCACAACTTTTTAAGACCAGTCATTCCACCCGATTAATTATTCTAACTGTCAGGAAATCTCTCCTTAGTTCTAGGTTGGGTCCCTCTTTAATCATCTTCCACACATTACTTCTGATCCTGACCTCAGGTGCTTTGGATAGAATAGCAATAAAATGGTTGGAAGGGACCTTGTTGGTCTTCTATTGCAACTCCCTGCTCAAGCAGGTGGTTGTACCATTCTAGACCAGTGGTCAGCAAGCCGTGGCTTGCGAGCCACATGCGGCTCTTTGCACACTTTAATGTGGCTCTTCTGTGTGCCCGGCGCCCGCTCCCCTCCCTCCTCTCGGGCACTTCAAAACAAGCGCCCCTTTCCCTTTTTTCTTTTCGACCCACAATGATTAGGGAGGATCCTGAAGTCGGGCGGGGACGAGAAGCGAGGAGGCAGAAAAAGAAACGGAGGCTAAGGAGCTTCCCCCCCGCCTCCTCCCAGCAAAAATCTAACCGGGGAGCCGGGCGGGCAGTAGCAAATTAGCCGATCAGCTAATTTGCTACTGCCCGCCGGCTCCCTGATAAGATTTTTGCGGGGGGGGGGAGAAGCTCCTTGCCTCCATCTCTTTTTCTCCCTCCTCGCTTCTTGGGGCTCCACCAATGGGGGAGCAAGGCCCGCCCAGCGCCAGGCTTTGGGCTAACACAGAGGTCTGCAAAGTTGGCTGTTTTAAGACTGGTGGACTTCAATTCTCAGAATTCTGGGAGTTGAAGTCCACCAGTCTTAAGAGCCAATTTTGCAGATCCCTGCCTGGGCTAATATGATTGATGCCCTTGGTGGACTTCAATTCTCAGAATTCTGGGAGTTGAAGTCCACAAGTCTTCAAGCTGTCAGGTTTGAAGACCCTGGGTTTTTTTTTTCTAAAGGGTTAGGGATGCAAGGATCTTGTAACTTGACAGCTTTAAGACTTGCGTGCTTCAAATGCCAGAGTTTATTGAAACTAAAAACAGTGTACCATCCTATGTATTTTCGGTTTTAAAAATGTGGCTCTCAAAATAAATTTCAATCGTGGTTTTGGCGAGATTTGGCTCAGTTGAAAAAAAAGGTTGCCCACCACTGTTCTAGACAAATGGCTGTCCGGTCTCTTTTTAAAAGCCTCCAGTGATGGAACCTCCACAGCTTCTGAAGGCAATTGGTTTCACTGGTTAGTTGTTCTCAGTGTTAGGACATTTCTCCTTAGTTCTAGGTTGCTTCTCTCCTTGATTAGTTTCTAGCCATTATTTCTTGTCTGACCTTCAGGTGCTTTGGAAAATAGGTTGACCCCCTCCTCTCTGTGGTAGCCCCTCAAATATTGGAACACTGCTACAATCTCACCACTAACCAGTGGTGGGATTCATTGTTTTTTACTACTGGTACTGTGGCCGCGGCTTTGTGGTGTGGTGTGGCGTGGCTTGGTGGGTGTGGCTTGGTGGGTGTGGCAGGGGAAGGATACTGTAAAATCTCCATTTGCTCCCCACTCCAGGGAAAGGACACCGTAAAATCTCCATTCCCTCCCCACTCCAAGGGAAAGATACTGTAAAATCACAATTCCCTCCCCACTCCAGGGGAAGGATACTGTAAAATCTCCATTTGCTCCCCACTCCAGGGAAAGGACACTGCAAAATCTCCATTCCCACCCCACTCCAGGGAAAGGTTACTGCAAAATCCCCATTTCCTCTCAATCAGCTGGTACTCAGGAGGCAGAGAATAGATGGGGGCAGTCAGAGGTGGCATTTACCAGTCCTCCGAACTACTCAAAACTTCCACTACTGGTTCTCCAAAACTGATCAGAACCTGCTGAAGACCACCTCTGCCACTAGCCCTTCTTTTCACTAGACTAGACATACTCAATTCCTGGCCCCTACGTCTCTGTGACAAGAGAAGAGGTTGACCCCCCTCCCTTGGACAGCCCCTCAAATACTGAATGATTGCTGTCCTATCATGCTCAATCCATATCTTTGTTAGACATTTTATTTACAAATGTTTATATTTCATGTTTCTAGATATGTTTCATGGGAGTCCATCTCACTCAAAGGAGTTCTCTAATTCCCTCAATAATCCATCTTCTCATAATTATTTTATTTAAAAAGAAGTTGGGTTCATCCGAGCACAGGCACCCTGATTCCTCTTAGGTTTCCTTACTCTCCAAATTGCAAGCCGTCAGATCTTCACAGAACTTCAGAGCAGTTCCATTTTTTTTTTTGAGATCAAAGAAAGAAACCAACCATCTCCTCATAATGATCTGCAGAAAAAAAAAAGAGGAATCTATACTGACCTTGACTCCTCACTCAAGGGGAGAGGTTGGAGCAAGGAAAATGGACTTTGCAAACACATCCTTCTTGCTGTACACATTTTGATCCCTTCTCTGGGACTCCTGGAGGAAAGAAAAAAACAATTCCCATAAATTGTAATGGCAACACCTTGATTCCTCTTATGGATAGTTGGATGATGAATTGAATTGATCTTTTATTTTTATTTTTTTATTTTGTTTTAGTTTTGCTTTATTTTTCATGTTTCTAAACCACCCTCAAGAAGTGGCATTTCCAGGTGGGTCCTTTCCCAGCACAAAAAAATGATCTGATAGCAGTATGTACTTATATTCCATCTGTTATTCAGAGAGCAATAGTGTAAGGATTGCCTCTCCTTCTAGCTTAAGAAAGTGAAGACTCTTGAAATGAAGTATTTCGAAAGGAAGCTTTTATTAAGCCGAAGTGAAAGCATGAAGTTTAAAGCAATGTCTGAATCCCCTTAGGCAAGGCAAGTAGAATTAAAGCATTAGATACACCTCCCATTAGTTAGAATGCATATTTTAGCCAATACAAAACTGAGAAGGTGGTTCCTTTACCAGCTGCCCTGAGAAACGGATAAGCATACCTTCCCATGTCTATCTTCCGTTAGACATTAAAGTGACCCATCCCACATGGCCATCATAAACATTCGCCAAAAGGTGAGAGGATCTCAAGGTGCTTTGGTGCCAGGAAACCAGTTGTAAAATATCAGTTGTCACAGGCACTGCTCATAAATCGACTCCAAGCCCCTCCCTCCTCCCAATTGAATTGCATACCACTTTTAGGGATCTGACAAATAAGGAGGGAGGAGAGAAAGAAGGAGTTAGGGAGAGAAAGAAGGAGAGAGAGAGGGAGGGAGGGAAAGGGGGATGAACAGTGACTGAACTGTATTTCCATCATCATCATAGAGCCGCAGTGGCACAGTGGTTAGAGTGTAGCATTGCATCCTACTTCTGCTGACTGCCGGCTGCCTGCAATTTGGCAGATCAAATTTCACCAGGCTCAAGGTTGACTCAGCCTTCCATCCTTCAGAGGTCTGTGAAATGAGGATCCAGATATTGTTGGTAGCAAGATGCTGACTCTGTAAACCACTTAGAGAGGGCTGTAAAGCATTGTGAAGCAGTATATAAGTGTAAATGCTATTTCTATCACATCCCTTTCCATTTAAAACAGGAGTGACATGCTGGCTGGGGAATACTGGGAGTTGAAGTCCCCAAGTCTTAAAATTGCTAAGTTAGATATTACTGATTTTATCCCTCCAGTATGAAAAATGTACTACAAGCAAGCAACATACTATAACTTTTCTGGTAGTAAATATTACTGAAGATCCCCCCCCCTCGCCCCCCGCTCCAAACTCATGCTGGGAACATTCCTCA
This sequence comes from Natrix helvetica, assembly GCF_964273705.1. NCBI lineage: Eukaryota > Metazoa > Chordata > Lepidosauria > Squamata > Natricidae > Natrix > Natrix helvetica. The sequence goes on from NC_138557.1 coordinate 12,515,594, forward strand.
TAAAGCTTGTAAGTTTTGTACTTTCATTTTACCCCTGTCTAATAATTTAAATTCCTTGTAATATTTAGATCCCAGTCTGCTACTGACAATTTATTGAGACCAAATATTTTGTTCTCTTAATACAATCTCTGTTTTCATGAAAGTCCATCCTGTGAAGAGGGCGTTATTTTCTAATTTCTTTCCAATTTATTTTGATTATACGTTTGGATTTCTATTATTGCTGCAGTTTCAGACAAAGCTGCATTATTATGTGTAATAATCTACAATAAAATTCACATTCTAAGACTGGTTAAAACTTAATAATTCAAGTCCTAACCAAGGTCTTAAGAATTATTGAAGTAACATCTAATAATATAGACAGTTTCAAGCAGGGGTAGATTTTTGAAAATCGTGGTTTCAGGTCTGATAAATTCAATATTTCCAGATATCAAGGAAGACCTTTAGATATCATGTCAAGACCTTCTAATCACAATTGATATAACAATTGCTTTCTTTTTTTCATAAGCATTCAACTTCAATATTCATGTCCTGCTTTTTTAAGTTTTCCCATTTTTTTCCTCCAGTCCTAGCATTACCCAAAATAGCAAAGTCAATGAAGGAGATGTTCTTCTTTTCAATAACTATTTTATCAGCCATGTTACGAACAAAATGCCTGCCTGTTTGGATCTTAAAATCCCAGAAGATTTTAACCCACTCCTTTCCCAAAAGTTTCTTAACTGCATGGCCCCAATTGCTTCTCCTATGTTCAAATCCAAACCTCTTGCAAAGTATCCAATAAATAATTCTGTCAACTCAGCCATGACACTTCTTGTAGCCATTTTGGGAAGTTTTGCTACAGCCACTGATGAAATGAACAATTGTTTCATCCTGTTGTACTACAAAGGCAACATTTGCTATTCTAACATGTTGACTTTTCACCTTCATGATTAGCTGGCAAAGTTTGTTTTCAGCTGCTAAAATAAAGCCTTCAGTTTCTTTCTTTAACACTCCCAATCTTAACCAATTCTGTATGGGTTTTTTTTTTTAATCTGCTTTTTCCTTCTATATTCTTTAACTATTGACCCTGAATTGGCATATTTTTCAAATTAACAAATTGGTTTTCAATTCTTTTCTATTTTCAACCTTCATTTTTGTTGTTCTCAAGAACTTTCCCTGGTTGAATGTCATCTGCAAGAGTTCTTGGCTTTTCTTAATTTAGTCATTCAGGTCAAGAGTTTTTCACCTCTAAAAATCCTCTACTGACTTTCACTCTTGGCAAATACAGCCTTCCAATATAACTTTTGCATGCAAAACATAGTGCATTAACTTTATTCCCCCCCCCCTTTGTCTTCTGATCCACATGGTCAAGCTTCATCTGGATCCAATTAACTATTCTTTCTATATATCGAATAACAGAGATTGTCCATTTTTTTAAAAATTATTTAATTAGCACATGGAAAAATAGTTTACAAAGCATGCCACAATTACATTTTCAATGAGCAAATATAAAATGTTTTACTTTATTTACAAATGCAAAGGTAGACAATTTATGTAGTCAACATATGATGGAGTTCAGTGGTGGGATTCAATTTTTTTAAATACTAGTTCTTAGGGCATGGCTTGGTGGGCATGGCAAGGGAATGATACTGTAAAATCTCCATTTCCTCCCCACTCCAGGAGAAAAATACTGCAAAATCCCCATTCCTTCCCAATCATCTGGGACTCAGGAGGTGGAGAATAGATGGGGGTGGGGCCAGTCAGAGTTGGTATTTACCAGTTCTCCAAAGTACTCAAAATTTCTGCTACCCATTCTCCAGAACTGGTCAGGGCCTGCTGAATACTACCTCTGATGGAGTTGTCCTACAGAAAGTCTCTGAGGTTTCTCTGATGTGTGCTCAGGGAGCATTGCTCCACAATAGGTCACACTGTCTGCTTTGGAGCATCTCAGCTACATTCCCAAGAGGAGAGCTTCCACCATTTATGGAGTTGACTATTTAAATTAAGTCCTAATCCTATTAAGCATTAACTTGGTTTTATAGGTTGATTGAATCCTTTGGGGTCATACCATCTCAAGTGATCTGATTTCAGAAAAGTGCCCCACTCTACCATCACGGATTTCGATGACGTTTTGTGTGAACATGCACACATGTCCTCAATGAACATTGGTAAAGTGTTATGTGTGCCAAGAATGAAATGAAAATTTATATTTGAAAACCTTGTGTTGCTAAATGATTACGCATAAAGTTTCATGTTTCCTTCCGGAGATATAAAAAGTTTAACCTTTTTTTTTCCAGCCGCAGTAATTTTTGGCCAACTTTGCTCCAAATTATCTAGATGGAGATTGCTCCTGAGAATCTTTGTTTTATTATTTTGTTGAATAGAGCACAAAAGGTTGTACAAAATGGGCAAGTTTTGTTTCTCTCAACAAAATATTGCCGGAGATGTTGTGTCTCAAAGTTGGTGTAACCTCAGAGTCATACCGTAGAAGGCTACGGCATGGGGTCACACAAATGACTATACCTCTGCAAGTGTTGCATCAGCACATGTAACACTTTACCCATGTTCATTGGGGAGATGTATGAATGTTCACACAAAATTTCATCAAAACCCATGATGGTCGAGCAGGAAGCCCCAGATCACTTGACAAGGAAAGACTCTGTTGATTCAACTATAAAGCAGAAATGCTATGCTACTCTGAACATTTTTACACAGGTATTGGTTGTTTTATCATTATTATTATTATTATTATTATTATTATTATTATTATTATTATTATTATTATTATTATACGATTGTATCACAGCGGCCAGTTGATTCGCCGGATTTGGCATTGATTACTAATCGGGCCCCACCCAAGGGCCTAGGACGTCGTAACGTATTTTCGTAATATACGTGCAGATCCAAGCAGTGCAGCTTTTTGCATTTGACTGATGGTGATTTTGTCAAGTTTTAACTGTTTTAAATGTAATTCCAGTGCTTTTGGAATAGCACCCAGTGTGCCGATTACCACTGGAATTGCCACTGCTGGTTTGTGCCATAATAGTTGAATTTCAATTTTTAAGTCCTGGTATTTCGCGACTTTTTCATGTTCCTTTTCCTCGACCCTGCTATCACCTGGTATTGCGATGTCTATGATTGTAACCTTATTTTTCTCAACCAGTGTGATGTCTGGTGTGTTATGCGCTAGTATTTTGTCTGTTTGTATACGAAAATCCCTATTAATTATAATTATAATTATAATAATAATAATAATAATTAATAATAATAATAATAATAATAATAATAATAATAATAATAATAATAATAATTATTATTCACTCAATCAGCCAGATACTTCCACTAAATGTGGCATGTTTGTCCACCTATCCTGTTTCCCCCAAAATAAGACCTCCCTGGATAATAAGCCCAATCGGGCTTTTGAGCCCATGCACTAAAATAAGTCCTCCCCCGAAAATAAGCCCTTGCTGAAAATATTGCAACACAGCAGCAGCCATGAGGTGACCATGCTCACTGCCTCCTGCACCTCAAATATAATAAGACCTCCCTGAAAATAAGGCCAAGCGTTTATTTCGGGGGTCAAAAGAAAATAAGACCCTGACTTATTTTCGGAGAAACATGGCATCAAGTTTGTCCCCCCCCCCCAAGATTACATCAATTCTGGACTTTGTTCTTGAGGTGGAAAAAGATGGAATTTTGACCTTGGGTTTTACCAATTAGATAGATATGTTGTTACAGAAATGGCATGTTTTTATTATTATGAAAAAGTGAAACATTGAGGGTAGCTTTTAATGCCTTATTTTACTGCACCAGAGGAGTTGGAAGTCACTCTTTTTTTTTTCTTTTTCCCTACCTTTCCCCCACTATTCCCTTCCCTTTTTCTTTTCCTAATTTCCCTAATATTTGCTTTTGTACTCTCTTTGTATGTTATATTATAAATGAATAAAAATGATATAAGAGAAGATTACATCACATGTAACCTTCGTACACACAGTGGCAATTTTATGCCAGAGAAAGTTTGGTCCTCAACCCCCTGATTTTTCAGTTATGGCCAAATATTCTAGCCTAGCATGTCAAAATAAGGCTTTTTCAATCCTTCTCTAAAGTGACCTTAAGTGTACCCCACTCTCAATAGTAAGAAAGTAAGATAGAGTCTGTGTTGCTCCAGTTTACATCCTTGTACTCAGCAGTTAAAAAAAAATATTATAATGAGAAAGATTTTTTTAAGGTGTTTTATTTTCAGGAAAAGAATGGATAACAGTGAGATATAAATGTGCATAAATTACTAGAGGTTACTGCTCTGTAGATGCATTATTTAATCAAAAGCCTCATTGGCTGTAAAATCTGAATGTGCCACATTTAAAGTTTATGTAATTTACACCTGATGTGGCATTTATAATATAAAGGCATGACAAAGCTATTATGAACCATCTCCTGATTTCACTGATTCTTATTAGAAGACTTTAATTAGCATGTGGACCCATTCATTAATATTAGATACTGCTAATGGAAGACACTAAATTTATGGCAACCACTTTTTTAAAGATACAGATATTTTTTTTTACTGTGTGTAAAGTGGAATGGAAATCATGTCAACTAGTCCTGCTATGCCGTTTTTCTGCCCCTCATAAGGAATTTGATTGGTAGTGGAATCAAGAGATTTTCCTATGGCATTGCAGTGTTACTTCTGAGAGGAAGTAGGAAAGAAATACCTGTAGAATTATTTGTAGAATATTAAAAGGAGGGGGGGGGGGATAATAGATAGAAACATGGCATTTCTGTAACAACATATCTATCTAATTGGTAAAACCCAAGGTCAAAGTTCCATGTTTTTCTACCTCAAGCACAAAGTCCAAAAGTGATGTAATCTTGGGGGGAAAAAAACTTGATATGAATTGCTTTGAAAATACCTGGAGAATAGTTGGAGAAAGACAAGAAGTAGATCTGACCAAGCATGTCCAGTTGTTTCTGAAATGAAATAGGGAGACATTTCTAAAACACACTGATGATGAGGCAAAAAAAATTGAACCTACTTTCGTCTTGCATGGTTTTGTTTGATGTCTCGACAGAAAGACCATTTTATAGAAGATAATACCCATTGATATTTATGTCATTTTGAGAGAGACAGCAAGGGGAAAGTTTAAGCTCATATATTCCATTCCATATTTCCTTTAAATTCACTGCATGCATGCATATTTATTGCACCATAACTGATACCTTACCAATAGATATAATTTTAAGGTTTTGTCAGCGTAATCTCAAAAACGATGTAGCACAATGCAGCCAAGATTCAATTGTTTATTAGCTTATACGTAAGAGACAGAATCTTGCGAGACTAAACAGTACTCTCAGCCTAGGAAATTCTAGGAAGTCACTATCCTGACTCTCTTCCTCTTTTTCTTATCCAGCTCTGAGCTGTGTTGTCTCTCATCTCTCCCCTTCCCCTTTCTGAGTCTGGTCTCTCCTTCCTGGGAAACTGCTGCTTTGCTTTACTCCATCACACAACTCCCCTTCTGTAGCCATCATGGATTCGTCTTTTAGAGCTACTGTGGGAGGAAAATAATATCCAGGTAAAAGGGAAGGGAGGGAGGGAAAAGGGAAGAAAGAAGGGAAGAAGGAAGAAAGGAACATGGTGGCTCAGTAACTAAGACACTGAGCTTGTTGATCAGAAATGTCAGCAGTTTGGCAGTTTGAATCCCTAGCACGCATAACGGAGTGAACTCACGTTCCTTGTCCCAGCTTCTGCCAACCTAGAAGTTCAAAAGCATGTAAAAAAATGCAAGTATAAAAATAGGAACCACCTTTGGTGGGAAGGTAACAGTGTTCTGTGCACCTTCAGTGTTTAGTCATGCCGGCCACATGACCACGGAGATGTCTTCGGACAGCGCTGGCTCTTCGGCTTTGAAACAGAGATGAGTACCATTTCCTAGAGTCGAGAAGGACTAGCACATATGTGTCAGGGAAACTTTTACCTTTACCTAAAAGGGAAGGAAATCTTTTGCACCAGCAGAATTCATTCCTTTCACCATCACTCTAGCCATCCTCACTTCTTGTGAATTAACTGTACACTCAACGTTTTGTCATGTGCATTAGGTGTTACAGTGCATGAAATGAATACAGAGCCACATATCGGTTGCTGCAGTCCCAACCGCAATAAGCAATTGTGCCTCAAGCTTCCTCCTTTCTCCCCACCCCCTAAAATAGTTCCTGTAAAATAGTTCCTGCACGACCACATTACAAGTCATCAGAGAGCAGTGGAATTTATGAACTGGTTTTGCCATCAGTGGAACAAAGGCACAGGGGAGGGAGGGGCGTTTCAATTTTAGAAAAGGGCCACCTGTACTCCAACACAAACAAATAAGTAAAGTAATTAGGTGAGCCAACACAAGTAATAGGCTCGCGTACATGTTTATTAAGAAGGTAAGCTCCATTAAGTGCCCTGGAGCCCAGTCCCAAGCAAGAATATATATGGATTATTTTCCCCCTTTAAAGATACACTATCCTGACATTTCAAGAACTCATTAAGGTTCGCTGTATTATTAAAAAGTCATTTTTTTTAAAAGGGGAGAAAAAAAATAGATAATGAAAGATTTGTCTCAATCCTATTTTCCACTCCAGCTATCACGGCAGGTAATCTTGTCAATTCATCTGAAAGGCTCCTGAAGTCGCACAGCGGCAAAACAAAAATACACAACATAGTGTGGTATTGCTACCCTCATCCTAGCAATATGCGGAACTTGTTCTTGGCGTTATTTCACTCCGTCTGATTGTTGGTTCTAGCGTGGGCCGAGAAAGTAGAAAGTCGCAAGAGTGCAAAGAGGAACCAGGATGATGAGGGGACTGGAGGCTCAAACATAAAATGAACGGCTGCAGGAACTGGGCATGGCTAGTCTAGTGAAGAGAAGGACCAGGGGAGACAGGAGAGCAGTCTTCCAATATTTGAAGGGCTGCCGCAGAGAGAAGAGGGTGTGTGTGTCAAGCTATTTTCCAAGGCACCCAAAGGCCAGACAAGGAATAATGGATGGAAACTGACCAAGGAGAGATTCAACCTGGAAATAAGGAGGAATTTTCTGACTGTGGGAAAAATCAACCAATGGAACAGCTTTTTCTTCAGAAGGTGTGCGTGGTCCGTCACTAGATGAATCCTAAGTTGTATTAACAGAGGGATTCAATCAAGATCAAGGGGTCTATAAATCCACTCTATAAAGCCATAGTAAGACCACGCCGAGAGTATTGCATCCAGTTTTGATCACCACACTATAAAAAAAGATGCTGAGATTCTAGAAAAAAGTGCAGAGAAGAGCAATGAAGATGATGAGGGAACTGGAGGCTAAAACATACAATGAAGGGTTGCAGAAACTGGGCATGGCTAGTCTAGTGAGGAGAAGGACCAGGGGAGACATGATAGCAATATTTGGGGGGCTGCTACAGAGAGGATGGGGTCAAGCTATTCTCTGAGGCACCTGAAGGTCAGGCAAGGAATAATGGATGTAAACTGACCAGGGAGAGATTAAACCTAGAAATAAGGAGGAACTTTCTGACAGTGAGAACAATCAACTCATGGAACAGAAATTGCCTTTGGACATTGTGGGAGCTTCATCACTTGAGACTTTCAAGAAGAGTCTGGACTGCCATTTGTCAGAAATGGTGTAGGGTCTCCTGCTTGAGCAGGGGGGTTGGACTAGATGACCTGTAAGGTCCCTTCCAACTCTGTTGATCTGTTTAAAAATGTTAAAACAGTGGCCACAGCAACACAGAGGGTTTGAAATGTAAGGATTTATTTTTGCTTTTTTGGGGGGGCACAGTCTTTTAGTAGGTTTCTTTGTGTTTATGGGAAACTGCTTCACCCCAGAAGTCTCCAAACTTGGCAATTTTAAGACTTGTGGACTTCAACTTATGACTTCAACTTCAAACATATGAAAAAATGGTTGCAGGAACGGTGGGTGTGGCCAGCCTAAGAAAAAAGAAGGACTAGGAGTAACATGATAACAGTGTTCCAGTATTTGAGGGGCTGCCACAAAGAACAGAGGGCCAAAGCACCAGAAGCCTGACAAGAAATAATGGATGGAAACTTATCAACGAGAGAAGCAACCTAGAACTAAGGAGAAACTTCCTAACAGTGAGAACAACTTGCCTTCAGAAGTTGTGGGTGCTTCATCACTTGAGGTTTTTAAGAAGAGACAGCCAGTCTGAAATGGTATTGAGCAGGAGTTGGACTAGAATCTTTTGCCCTCATTAACAAAATCTCCATTTTGCATATCCTAAACTCCCCATTCTTAAATTCATTCGTTGATTGAAACTGCTTCACGCACAATATCTAAAAATGCTTTGCAACCAAGTTAGATGACAACAGCATTAAAATACTTAATATAATATTGGTACATTAAAAATGAATGGGGAAAAACACAACCCAAATAAACATACTATTTTTTTATGTTGTTTCCCCCTCCCATTTATTTTTAATGCATGCATTCTCTCCCATTCATTTTTAATGTACTGTTCACATAGGAAAAGACCGGATAACAAGATGGGTTTCCAATAGGCTCCTGGATATTTGTCACCCTTCTGGAAATAAGTCTATTTATCCTCAGTATTTAACAAAGGCAAACAAACTGAGATTATGTCAAGAGGTAATTCCATCCCAGTGCAAAGAAAGAGGGAAGAAGACAAAGTAATCACAGACTTTGTCTTCCTAGGCTATCGCGATTTTGACTGTGGCCATCTGCTCCTTGAGAGAAAGGCTATGACAGCTCTAGACAAAATATTTTAAGTGCACAAAGCAAAGATGTGTGTTGTCACAGCCTTGGTCTCCCCAGATGTAACATATGGCTGGGAGAGCTGAGCCATCAGAACGTTTGAACAAAAAATACCTGAAGCCTTGCAGTTGTGGTCTTGGAGAAAACGATTGAGGCTATAAGACAGTGATGGCGAACCTATGGCACGCGTGCCACAAGTGGCACATGGAGCCATTTGTCAGGGCACGCGAGGCGCTGCCCTGTCAGCTGTCCAGCGCGCATGCGCACGCTGGCCAGCTGAGTTCACCTTTTTAAAAGCTATTTTTCGCCTTCCCCAGGCTCCAGAGGCTTTATAGGAGCCTGGGGAGGTCGAAAAGAGCCCCCTCGCCCCCCCCGAGGCTTCAGGGACCGTCCGGAGGCTTCCCTGAAGCCTTCGGAACGCTTAAAATGACCCTCCGAGCAACCCGGAAGTCACTTCCGGTTTGTTCGGAGGGTCCTTTTAAGCATTCTGAAGGCTTCAGGGAAGCCTCCGGATGGTCCCTGAAGCCTCCGGAGGGCCTCCGGGGGGGCGGGGGAGGCTCTTTTCACCCTCCCCAGGCTCCTATAAAGCCTCTGGAGCCTGGGGAGGGCGAAAAAAGCATGAAAAAATGGGAGGGGGTCACGCGTTGTGCTCGCATGTGCACTGGGGGGTCACACGTTGCATTATGGGTGCAGCATGCCCGCACATGACCCCCCTGCGCTCCCCCCACTTGTGGCACGCGAGCCAAAAAAGGTTCGCCATCGCTGCTATAAGATCAAAAAATAGTACCTTATTTTAAATGAAATCAGTGTTAATAACGAAACTTAAAGCTTAGAACATAGAAATCTAGAGGGTTGAAAGCGACCTTGAAGGACTTCTAGTCCAGCCCCATGCTCAAGCAGGAGATCCTATACCATTCTGGATAAATACAGCTGTTTAGCACCTTCTTAAAAATCTCCACTGATGGAGCTCCTACAACAGTGATGGTGAACATTTTTGACACCGCAAAGGCTGCACAGAAACATCGCGTGCACACACACTTCTTGGGATCCACACTCCAGACAAGTTGAACTTCTGGCTTCTAGCGTGCATGCATGCCTGATGATCAGCTTGCTGGCGTGCATACACAAATCGGTTTAGGGTGCACATGAAGGGATTGCGCTCCGGAAAAGCCGAACTTCCAGGTTCTGGTGAGCATGCACACACTGGTTTTCAGCACTGCATGCTGATCATCAATGCATGCATGCACACCAGAAACAAAGACAAGCAGGCAAGGCCATGCATGCCAGGCGACATGGCTTCGTGTGCCAGTTGGGGCATGTGTGCCATAAGTTCGCCATCACAATCCTACGATCCCTAGATACAGTCTGTTCTATTGATTAATTGTTCTAGCTGACATAAATTTCTCTTATTTCTAAGTTGGATCTTTATTTAGTGATATTCCACCTGTTACTTCTTATCCTGCCTTCTATTGCTTGGGAGAATAGATCTGAAGACATCTCCGTGGTCATGTGGCTGGCATGACTAAATACTAAAGACACACAGAACACTGTTACCTTCCCACCAAAGGTGGTGCCTATTTTTCTACTTGCATTTTTTTATTTTTTATTTTTTGTAATAATTTTTTATTGTTTTTGTCTTTTTATCACATATTACAATCTTTATATCAACAGTTTGTACAATGTTACATCGTCGTATCTGTGTATGTTTTCCTGTCTTTACCATATATTACAATCCTTATGTCATCTTATCTATACATTTTTATGATATTTAACATATTTACCTATTTTTATATACAGTTCTATGTTTGTTTATGTATATTGTTTTCGGCTTAATTGTTTTTCTTATTATCCAACCATTCATACCACTTATTCCAAATTTCGTAGTATTCCGATTCTTCTTTGTCCTTTAATTTTTGAGTTAGTTTGTCCATCTCTGCGCACTCCAAGGTTTTTTTAATCACTAATTCATCTGGCGGTGTATTATTTTGCTTCCAGCATTGAGCAAAGGCAATTCTAGCTATAGTTAATATATGTGTTAGTAGATATTTAATTTTTTTTGTATAGTTCCCTTTAATTATTCCTAGTAGAAAGGTTTCAGGTTTATACTTTATTTGTTCCCCGTAATTTCTTGTGCCCACTTCCAGATTCTTTTCCAGTATTTTTGCGATTGCGGGCAGGTCCACCACATGTGGTAGTATGTCCCTTGTTCTTTTTTTTAATGTGCTTTCGAACTGCTAGGTTGGGCAGAAGCTGGGAAAAGTAACAGGAGCTGACTGTTACGTGGCACTAGGGATTCGAACAGCTGAACTGCCAACCTTTCTGATCGACAAACTCAGTGTCTTAGCCACTGAACCACCACGTCCTGAGAGTAGGAACTGGCCTCAAATCCACTAACCAACATGGAATAGAACCCAGAGTTTCCTATTTCTGCTTGAACAGTCTAACTACTACACCACATTGTCTCTTTCTATTGCACAGGCCAGAGGAACTGCGCAAGAATCGTCTACAATATCCAACTGGGAAGTTGTAGAATTAAAATTAGGTTAGGGGATGCTGCCACCACTTAATTGATTAGGGAAGTCGTCTGTCATGTTTCACAAGTGCATCTTTTAAAAGTAACAATTAATAATAGCAACACACATTGCTAAGGCTCATTGGTTGGGGAATGTAAGTATTTCATCATTTTTACCAGTGACTGCTTTAGCACGAACATTTGTGGTAAATGCTTTATTTGTTATCTTAAAAATGAATATTAAAAGAAACAGCTGGGATCGTGGAAGAAGGAAGCATATACATTTATCTCTTTCACACACACACACACACACACAAACACACACACACACACACACACACACGGCTCTGCTTGGGAACCGTTCTATCAGAAATGCAACTTTACTGAGGTGGAGTATATTAATAAGATTATGTTCTTTTTTTCCCTATTAAAATGGCATGTAAAGTGAGAAAAAATGCAGCATTACACACAAGGAAAGCAAGTTGATTCAATCCATACTTAGATTATTTAGAATAGAATAGAATAGAATAGAATAGAATAGAATAGGAGAGTTGGAAGGGACCTTGGAGGTCTTCTAGTCCACCCCCCTGCCTAGGCTGGAAACCCTACACCACTTCAGGCAAATGTTTACCCAACATCTTCTAAAAAACTTCCAGTGTTGGAGTATTCACAACTTTTGGAAGAAAGTTGTTCCCCTGATTAACTCTTCTAACGATCAGGAAATTTCTCCTCAGTTCTAGGTTGCTTCTCTCCTTGATTAGTTTCCACCCATTCCTTCTTGTCCTGCCCTCAGGTGCTTTGGAGAATAGTTTGACTCCCTCTTCTTTGTGGCAACCCCTGAGATATTGGAACACTGCTATCATTTCTCCCCTAGTCCTTCTCTTCATTAAACTAGACATTAAATAATCCCAGCAACCATTCTTCATATGTTTTAGCCTCCAGTCCCCTAATCATCTTTGTTGCTCTTCTCTGCACTCTTTCTAGAGTCTCCACATCTTTTTTACATCATGGCGACCAAAAGTGAATACAGTATTCCAAGGGTGGCCTTCCCAAAGCATATTTAGAAATTAAGTTTCAAAAAAAGTCTTATATAGCAGCTAATCTAGGTAATTATCATAGAATCATAGGGCTGGAAGGGACCTTGGAAGTCTTCTAAGCCAAGAGACCTTCATTCATCCCAGACAAATGGATGTCCAATGTTTTCTTGAAAAGCTCCAGCAATGAAGCACCCACAACTCCAGGAGGCAAACTCTGTCGTACTGATTAATGGTTCTCACTGTCAGGAAATTTCTCCTTGTTTCCAGGTTGGATTTTAATGAGTTTCCACCCACTGCTTCTTCTCCTGTACTAAGGTGTTTTGACAAATAAGTCAAACTCCTTTTCTCCATGACTGTCCCTCAAGCCCTGGAAGACAGTTATCACGTCACCCCTAATCCTTCTCTTCGTCTTACCTAGTTCCCTTGACCATTCATCATATGGTTTAACCTCTGCCGCCCTCATCATCTTTGTTGCTCTTCTACATTTGCCATTCTATACAGAACACCCCCCCTCCCAAAAAAAAGCCAATTTAGTCTGGTAGTGAAGGTCCTTGCCTAGAAGCCAGGAGTGGTGAGTTTTAGTCCTTAGGCATGAAAACCAACTGGGTGATTTTGGGACAATCACTTTCAGCCAACTCAGTTCACAGGGGAAAATAGGAGGAGGAAGGAATATTAGGTATGTTTGCTACTGTGCAAAATACTAGCAGGGATTAAACAGGAGGTTTGGAGCTATCGTTGGGAGAACCAATGGAAGGAATTACTTTCCTTTTCCGGACTCTTTCACCTCATGAGTTATGTTGTTGCAGTGGTTGGAGTGCAGTACTGCAGGCTACTTCTGCTGACTGATGGCTGCCTGCAATTTGGTAGTTCAAATCTCACCAGGCTCAAGGTTAATTCAGACTTCCATCCTTCCGAGGTGGGTGACATGAGGACCCAGCGTCAGGGTTCCGACAGATGCCTAATTAAATCATGAGCCTCGAGCCAAGCTTCAAAAGAAATCTAGTTATTTATTGGGAGCAACATGTTGACCCACGTACCCAAGTGAAGTCAACTCTGACCCCACGTAATTTACAACCGCGTTTTCCCCCTCCCCCCAGGGTGTGTCATAAATCACATTCTCCAATGGAGCACTTTCATGGGCTGTAGAGAACACTCCCCTTCGGCTGCTGTGGGTAACCTGGGAGATGGCCTTGAGAAAGATGCTTTGCAAGTTGACACCCAGATTGTTGGGAGCAATACCCCAATGCTGCAAACTGCTTAGAGAGGGCTGTAAAGCACTGTGAAGCAGTATATAAGTCTAAGTGCTGTTGCTATTGCTATTCCCAGATATTACTGCTTTTCAAAGAGCCTTCGCTGAGATGAGTTGGTCATCTTCGCCCAAGTTAATTGTTTGGTTTTATTGATCAAACTGCTATGCTACCCATTGTGCCAAATGTGACCAGGATTTATTTATTTTAACTGTTCCACTGGTTAATTTTTCTCACTATTAGAAAGTGTTTCCTAAATTTCAGGTTGCTTCTCTCCTTGGTTAGTTTCCGTCCATTGTTTTTTGTATTGCCTTCTGGTGCTTTGAAAAATAGGTTGACCCCCTCTTCCTTCTGGCAGCCCCTCACATATTGGAACCCTGCTATCATGTCACCCCTAGTCATTTATGTATGTTTAATTATATATCTCAAGGAATCTAACTTTTAAAACTATTCCTGAAATAACTGAACAGCCAGACTATAGTTAGAAGTTTTAAAAAAGGACAGCTAAGAAGACTGAACTAAACAGATTTATTGGACTCCTTACTTGCTTTGTCCACTAAACCTTCCTGCCTTTTAAGTAAGAAGTGAGTAGCATCTTCTTTAATTCAGAAATCAATACTCCAGAAGAAATGTATTGAGTCAATTGCATTCAGCTTTTAATATTTTTGCATAAAAAGATGATGGGCTTTGCTAAATGAGAACTGCAGCTACTTACTAATAGAGACTTAAATCCATCAAACTATCCAGGTCATAAGCAGGCATTATGAAGATGGACATCTTGACATTTGAGCAGGATGCATCCAAGTTGATTTATGTTTCTACCAAGCCATCCATTCATTTTATGGTACCCGAGGTTGCATCACTATCTTTATGCCATGATATCATGCCATTCTAGATCAATATAAATAGTAAGCTACAGTTTAGAAAAGGAAGCAAAAAAAGCTGTGTTTTACATATATTTAGAGTGGAATTAATTATTTGATTTATAGGATGTCCAATGATTACTGTTGGGCATGGGATAACTGAAAACCAGTTTCTTCCTTTGAGAGGCCTTCTTTAATGATTAAAGAATGGTTTCAAAAGGATGAAGCACCATGGAGGCGCAGTGGTTAGAGTGCAGTACTGCAGGCTATTTCTGCTGACTGCCAGCAGCCTGCAATTTGGCAGTTTGATTCTCACCAGACTCAGCCTTCCATCCTTCCCAGGTGTGTAAAATGAGGACCCAAATTATGGGGGGCAAGAGGCTGACTCTGTAAACCACTTAGAGAGGGCTGTAAAAGCACCCTGAAGCGGTATATACATCTAAATGCTGTTGATATTCTGTGGAATTCCTACAATCTTGAACTATAGGGTCAACTTGATTGATTGATTGGTTGGTTGGTTGGTTAATTGCATTTGGGATATCCTAGTTAACATTTTGTTTGAAGTCTTCTACAAAGTACTTATAGAAAGCCCATTGCAAAACATTTAAATGCTTAATTTGTATATTTCCAAGGTATCCATGAACAAAAATAAATAAATAATCATGAATAAAGTAGGTTCATTCATTGGCTTGGCAACTATCATCTCAGGTCATTAACATTTTGCAGTTAGACTACAGCTACCTATCTGCATGGGGCTGCTTTGATGACTACTCAAACTAGGCAAAATGTAATAGGAGTTTGCAGTCGGAATTATCATTACAAGGCTGTATTAGTAAGCCTATGCTACCTTAAACCTTACCTATACCTGTTTCTGATCCTCTGACGCTGTCCAGAGTCATGAGATTTCAACCTTAGAAAAAAACAGTAACTTCTTCATTGTTGCATTTCTCTCCTCTTCTGATTTCCCTTCTGGTTCTTCAGCATTTCCATTTTGTCTTTTAATGACTGTCTTCTAATGCCAGGGTGGGGCAGTGGCTCAGTGGTTCCAACTGTGGACCACTTTTGAAAGTCAGCATCACAGGTTTGAGACCTGAGCACCCCCCTCCCCCAATAGGGTGAGCTCCCATCCTCGCCCCAGCTGTTGCTAACCTACCGTAGCAGTTCAAAAGCAAACAAATGGGAGTAGATAAATAGGTACCACTTTTGAGAGGGGTGTGTGGAAACAACCCCCTGTGACCTTGAGCCAAAGAAGCTTCTTGGATGAGGACCCAAATAAATCTCCATGTGCTTCAACGACCCTCTAAAAGGATGCAAATGACCAGCTGTCTGCAAGGAAGATAAATCCTTCCATTCCCCACCATCCTGTCAGAGCAGAAGAAGCTTCTTGGATGAGAAGTGAAACATCTTCAAAGAAAAAAACAAGAAGTTGCCTCTTGCAAAAAGGCAACTGGGACATGGGTGAATGAGAATCTCTACAGACTTTTTACCTATACAATTTGGGGTGAACACCCTTGGAATGGTGTGGGAGTAGGAACGGATTTCCAGAGGGGGACAAAATTGCAGACTACAGGAACCATTTGCACCACTCAGGTGACCCTGAGGACACAGACAAACCTCCAAGTGCTTCAAGGACCCTCTAAAATAGGGGTGTGGTTGAATCCAGCCCGTGAGGCCATCCTGGAAAAAGTAAGGGGCCGGCCCATATCACTTTAGCCCGGTCTACCCAATGCAAAGAAGAAACAAGCCAGCAGCTTGGGGAATGGGGTTAAGCTGGCCACGCCCACCAGTTGGCCACGCCCAGTGAGTGGCATTAAGCTGGCATTAAACTGGTGTTAAGCCACACCCATCTGGCCCCCCGAGGTCAACCACAGCCCTGATGCGGCCCTCAATGAAATTGAGTTTGACACCCCTGCTCTAAAAGGATGCAAATGACCAGCTGTCTGCAAGGAATATGAATCCTTCCATTCCCCACTATCCTGTCAGAGCTGAAGAAGCTTCTTGGATGAGAAGTGAAATGCCATCAAAAGAAAAAAAACCAAGAAAGTCCATTTCCCTTTTGGAAAAAGCATCTTTGGGACACTATTTGGGACATCATGCTCATCACATGACCACAAAAAATGTCTTCAGACAGCACTAGCACCTTGAAACAGAGATGGGCAGCGCTGCCTAGCGTCGACAAGGACTAGCAGAGTAAAACTCCACAGGCATTCCTTTATCTTTTTTACTTATATAATGCCAACCCAGCAGTGGTGAAATTCAATTTTTTTACTACTAGTTCTGTGGGCATGGCTTGGTGGGCATAGTGTGGCTTGGTGGGCATGGCAGGGGAAGGATACCTCAAAATCTCCATTCCCTCCCTGCTCTGGGGCCAGCCAGAGGAGGGATTTGCTGGGTCTCTGAACTACTCAAAATTTCCGCTACCGGTTCTCCAGAACCTGTTGGATTTCACCCCTGAAACCCAGTATTGAAAGTATATCTCTCTGTCTCACCTACTCTTTCCTCAAGCCGTTTTTGTGCTTATGAGCTACGGTGGCGCAGTGGTTAGAATGCGGTACTGCAGGCTACTTCTGCTGACTGCCAGCTACCTGCAATTTGGCATAGCAAATCTCACTAGGCGCAAGGTTGACTCAGCCTTCCATCCTTCCGAGGTGGGTAAAATGAGGACCCAGATTGTTGGGGGCAAGAGGCTGACTCAGTAAACCGCTTAGAAAAGGCTGTAAAGCACTGTGAAGTGGTATATAAGTCTAAGTGCTATTGTATTCCTATTGTTGTTAATTTCAATCCAATGACTCAATTCACACATTTTCCCTAAAGAAACCCCGTAAATTCTACAAACCCACGGACACCAATGTTTATACAATACACTAATAAGAATGAAACAAAAGATTTGGGGGGGGGGAGGTGAGAATACAATCATCCCTACACATTTAAGCCCTGGATCACAAGCTCCAAAGTTCGAATATTTGCTGATTTTGAAAACGAGCATTAACATATTTGTGATTTGTAATTTACTTAGGGGAATGCCTCTGTTCTACTTTTTTTTAAAATTTATTTTTGGGGACATTTCATCTTTCTTGTGGAGGGAAAAAGCAATGCCCAATTTTGCCAGGAGTATCTTATGGCTTTGGATAAGAGCCTCCAACCTTTATGTTCCCCCACCCAATTGTTTTATATGTATGTGTATATATGTATTTTGGCGAAGTTAACTTAACAGGAGGGAGGGAGGAGCTAGCAAAGAAGCTCCCACAGCATTTTTTCCAGTAAGCTGGGCATTCTTTGCTGAGTTTTGCACTCTTACAGACATTAGCAGGCTGGCCAATGCTTTGCTTTATGAGGCAATTATTTCAGCACACTCTATTCAAAATACACATTAGAACTTAACCTTCTGAATCCTGAAGTAGCATTTTTATCACCCCAACATTAGCAAAAAAGCTGGAGTCAGCAGTTTCCCCCTCCCCTCCCCTTTTTTATGAACGGGTATCATTAATAAAGCGTTGGGCTGGTAGACGTCTTATGCTTGTAGGAGATAATTTGTGACACCCCAGCCTCTGCTGTGATGCGATTGTTCTGTTGACTTATTCAGGAGTAGGGAGAAATGCTGAGATCGTTGTTCCCTTCCTCCCTCCCTCTCGACTTTTTCAAAAGGGCCAAGAAACAAAACAAAGAATTAAAAAAAAATGGGGAAAGCAAAGGGTGTGTGTGTGTGGGGAAACGGGATCAGTTCAGCAAAGGAAGAAAGGGTGTGTGATTGCACAACTTGCAGCCCGCTGTGCTGCCTAGCCAGGAAAGCAAGTTAATATGGAATTTCTAATTAGGGTCAGTTGCTAATGAACTCTTCTTCATGTTAGTTTTATGCCGCTTCAGAAATTTTTTATCATATGCTTAAAAAATTTATAGCCAGAAACATTAATGAAAATGAAGCGTGAATTGGAAATTGTCCTATTATAGAGATGGATGTGGCTGTGCTTCCCTTGATTCTTAAGGAGGTTCCTTTGGATTGTTCTTTTTTTTTCCCTTCCCCATTTTTTCCCCTCTTCTGGAAAAGAGGAAGAGAGGATGCCAAGCTAGAGAACAATGGGAGAGGTTCCCCCCCCACCTCCTGCTAATGGCCAGCACTGTTGTAGTGAAATAGAAAAACCTGAATGGTTTTATGCTTTCTAATAAATATTGAAATGATGATAATGAGAGTATCTTCTCAAATTGGCTATTGTTAAAGGTGGAGGTCAGAAGTTGGAGGATCTGGCTCAATAGTAGTAACTTCAAGGGGGGTCTTGAAGTCCTAGTGGACAATAACTTAAATAAGCAGGAGGTTGGACTAGACCAGCAATCACCAGCTGATGGTCCATGAGAAAATGTTGGTGGTCCTCAGGAAAATTATTTGCATTTTTATATTGCACTAAATCAGGGTCCTCAAACCTGGGCCGGATATGTGCAATGAACGCTTGTGTTGCTGCAGAGAGTCTCCCCCTTCAGGGTCTTTTTGTGTGGTTTAGAGGGGGGAAGAAATTCTGACTTGGGGTCTGTTTCATCCTCCAGGTGTGGGGTTTTGGGTGAAGGCTGGAGGGAAGTGCTGCTGGTGGCGAAGAGCCGGAGGGTCTCGTTCCAGTGGGATTGCATCATGGTCTGGAATTGGCTGACCATCTCAGCCCACTGAGCCTCCAGGTGTCGGAACCTGGCCTTGCGCTCCTGCAGGTCTTCCCTCTGCTTGGAAAGCCCATGCTCGTAGTCCTCAGTGAGATGCTTTTGATGAGCCTCCTTCTCGGTCAGATCCAATTTGAACTGAGTTGTTTTGCCAACTCTTTCTTGTGGTCTGCTTAGCTCCAAAAACTGCTTCCTATTGGGGCCGTAAGGAGCCTGGGTGGGCAGGCGAAGAGTGGCTGGGAGAGGAGTGGCGAGTAGAGGCTGGTCAGGAGCTCCTCAATGTGGGAGACATCGAGTTGGCCACGCCCACCCAGTCAAATGACCACTTAGCCACACCCACCCACCCAGTTATTAGACACATCATATTAGTGGTCCACAGGATTTAAAATTATGAATTTAGTGATCCCTGAGGTCCAATAGATTGGTGACCCCTGGACCAGAGGACCTCCAAAGTCCCTTTCAACACTGTTATTCTATTCTATTCTAAATATAAGCCAGCAATGTACTGCAGCTGTCAAAAAAGCTAGTGCAATTCTAGGTTGCATTAACAGAAGGAAATATCACAAGAAAGTGTTAGTACTGCTTTATAATGACTTGCTAAGACCACACTTGGAATATTGCATCCAATTTTGGTCGTCAAAATATAAAAAAGATGTGGAGACTCTAGAAAGAGTGCAGAGAAGAGCAACAGAGATGATTAGGGTACTGGAGACTAAATCACCAGGAACAGTTGCAGGAATTGAGGAATCTCTAGTTTAATTGAAAGAAGGACTAGGGGAGACAGGATAGCAGTGTTTCAGTACTTGAGAGCTGCCAAAACGAAGAGGGATATTGTGATTGTTTAGGTGAATTTGGCTTCCCTATTGACTTTTTAAAATTGTGACTATTGTTAAGTGAATTCTGCTACATTTTACGACTTTTCTTGCCGCAATTGTTGAGGGAATATGAAGTTGTTAAGTTAGCAACCCGGTTGTTAAGTGAATCTTTCTTCCCCGTGGATTTTGCTTGTAAGAAGTTCGCAAAAGATGATCACACGACCCCGAGACATTGCAACCGTCACAAATATGAGCCAGTTGCCAAGTGTCTAAATTTTGATCGTGTGACCAAGGGGATGCTGCAATGGTCGTAACTGTGAGTTATAGGAACAAAGGCTGCAAGTTTTGGGTCTTGCCAGCCTTAAAAAAGGAAGAAGTAGGGTGACACGATAGCAGTATTCCAGTATTTGAGAGGCTGCCACAAAAGAAAAGAGGGGTAAAATTATTCTACAAACAGAACCAGAGGGCAGGACATGAAACAAAGAGAGAAGCAACCTGGAATTAAGGAGAAACTTCCCAACAGTGAGGACAATTAACCTGTGGAACAGCTTGCCTCCAGAAATTGTAGGTGCTCCATCATTGGAGGTTTTTAAGAAGAGACTGGACAATCACTTGTCTGAAATGGTATAGATCAGTGATGGCAAACCTTTTTGGGCTCGTGTGCCAAAAGCAGGAGAAGCGCGGGGGGGGGGGGTCGTGCGTGGGCGTGCCACACCCATAATGCTATGCGCACGACCCCCGCATGCATGAACTCGTGACCAGTGCTCCCCCCATTTTTGGTGTGCTTTTTTCGCCCTCCAGAGGCTTTATAGGAGCCTGGGGAGGGTAAAAACAGCCTCCCTGCCCCCCCGCCCCGGAGGCCCTCTGGAGGCTTCAGGAGCTTCCCTGAAGCCTCTGGAGCATGAAAAACCACCCCTACAGGCAAACCGGAACCTTCAGGGGAGGGCTAAAACCTGCCCTACGAGCAAACCGGAAGTATGTTCCCAAACTTCTGGTTTGCCCTTAGGGGCGGTTTTTCGCCCTCTGGAGGCTTCAAGGTGGGCATACTCTGTGGAGTATGCATGATTTAGCAATAAAGGAAACTCCCTTTATAGGTGTAAAACTTCACATAGGAGAAGGATTGGAGGTGGAATTAAAAAAAAAAAAAAGAATCAGCCAATAATAGCTAAACAGCCACAAGGATATTTAGTCCATCCTCCTTTGAATTCAGTTGATCCAATTATCTTAACTCCAGGCAGGTGCTCAACATCAGTGGAGAAGATTCTTCCACATAGACTTGGGTAGCAGTTAATCAATTTAATTGCCCCTTCACCTGTGGACCTGGTCTTTCCTGCTTGACCAATTCTGCTGCTTCTGAAGGCAGCATTGCCTTTCTGAGGGTCAATATTTACTCACACATATTGTTGGGACACCAAGTTTTAGCCCAGTTTCACCCCAATATTTGTTTATTTATTTATTCATTTTGCCAAAAAGCAAGGCAGATTGTTTCCTGTCCTTGTTCAAGATCCTGTAAATGCCTTTTGTGGCTTAAAATCCAGTATCAAAAGGAACACATTTTAACGTTTGCTACCAGCATCTTCATTATCCTTCCAGCCTGAGGTAAATTTATATAGATATTTTTTTCTCTCTCTCAGGATTTCTATCAATACGGTGCTTCTTTGAATTGGTATGCTGGAGTGTTTTAAAACATGTATATCCTTTGTGTTACTTTTAAACCCTATTTAAAATGTGGTTTTGGTTGTTATTCTTGTTGTTTTGAAATAGGTTTAGACTCCTATAAACCCTACAATGAAAACTCTATTTTAAAGGATAACACACCAACTCCAAAAGTATAATAAAATAGTCAGGGGGAAAAAATGAAAGAAACTAGCCCCTTTTAGGGGAATTTCTGCTTTGCTGAGCAAACAATACTAAAAGTTTCCATTGATTTTATTTACCAAATGTTATTTAACAAAGGAACAGTCAGAACTTGGATAAATTGGACAATGAAAATAACCATGGTGAAAATAAAAATAAACAAACATGCTGGGAGGAAAATATGTTGTGTTGTGTACAAAATTTCACAGCTTCTATAAAAAATGCTGGTAGATTGCATTTTTTGCTATTAAGTGACCAATTTTACCTCATAAGGACTTGGGACTTTCATTCAACTTTCATGGGTCTAAACATTTGCAGAGGGATTCTTAATAAAGGCTGCTATGAAAAAAATAGGGGATTAATAAATACTGTTAGGGGATTAATGAAATGGGATGCTATGAAACCATTTGTCTGAAATGATATAGGGTTTCCTCAAGCAAGGAGGTTGGACTGGAAGACCTCTGAGGTCCCTTCAAATTCTTATTCTATGAAATCTTCCCTCCATCATCTTCATGAGTGAGATATCAAATAAATCCCCTTTTATGTAGGACTGAGCCTATATTCTAAAGACATTCAGGGATAGCACATGGGGAATAAAATATGGAATATATATATTTTATTGGCTGAGTGTGATTGGACATAGAAGGAATTTGTCTCCAGTGCAGAAGCTCTCAGTGTACATACACACAACAAAGTAATATAAGATATCAATGGAAGATAGTAGATTTTTTCCTCTCTTGTTAATTTTGCGGTTTTATGATTGTTTTCTAATTTCTTAATCTTTTTTTTCCTTTAATGCTTTCTTATTCTTTGCATCTTTCCTCTAGCCATTTGTACCATAAATTCCATACTAAGTAATACTCTGGTTCTTTTTTGTCTTTTATTTCTTTTGTGAGTCTGTCAATTTCAACCACATACCAATACTTTTTTTTTAAAATCACATTTTCTTCTGTTAGTATATTTTTGTTTTCCCAGTTTTGTGCTTATATGATTCTTGCTGCAGTTATTACATGTAAGATACATTGTATATAAAATATTACAGAATAAGAGTTATAAGAGAAATACATGTACATAGAATGATATAAGATGTATTGTATAGAAATAAGTACAGTGAAATAGTAATATGTATAGAAGAAATATAAGTATAAATTACCATATGAGTAGATGAAAATGTCCATATTTATGTATATGTATATAATTAGAGATAAAGATACAGATAAAGGTATACATGTATGGATAAAAAGAGTATAATGGATGCTTAACGATGTGGAAATGTTGCAAAGATGATATTTGTGTTTTTAAAAAATGGGGAAAAAACTGCTATCGTGTCTCCCCTGGTCCTTCTCTTCATAGACTAGCCATGCCCAGTTCCTGCAACCACTCATCATATATTTTAGCCTCCAGTCCCCTCATCATCGTGGTTGCTCTTCTCTGTACTTTTTCTTGAGTCTCAAGATCTTTTGTTTTATAGTGTGGTGACCAAAACCGGATGCAGCACTCTAGATTTGACATATCCCGGTGGTAAAAAAGATTGAAAGTCAATGCTTAGATAGTTAAAGGCCTTGAACTGTATAGTTGGGTAATCACAAAATCGTAGAATCATAGACCTTGAAGGGAGCTTAGAGGTCTTCTAGTCCAACCCCCCCTCCCGCCCAAAGCAGGAGATCTCATTGAATCATAGACACATGGTTGTCCAATCTCTTCTTCAAGACCTTTGGTGATGGAGTCCTCACAATTGCAGGAATCAAGCTGTTTCACTGATTAATGCTTCTCGCTGTCAGAATTTTTTTCATTAGCTCCAGATTGCAATTTTAATGAGCTTCCACCCATTGCTTCTTGTCCTCCCTTCAAGTACTTTGATGAATAACTCAACCTCTCCTCTCTATGACAGCCCCTAAAGACAGCAACCATATCACCCCTAATCTTTCTATTTGTTAGGCTAGCCATACCTAATGCTCTTAGCCATTCATCATATGGTTTACTCTCCAGAAGCCTGATGATCTTTGATGCTCTTCTCTGGTGTTTTTAGGGTCTTGTCATCATTTTTTTTTGTATCATGGTGACCAAAACTGGACATGGTTTTCCATTATTATGTGTTACCAGTGAACCTGCTCTATGTAATCACTTTTAACGGTTGGTTTCCAGCTTTTCATCTTGGCAATGCAATGTATTATTTCATTATTAAGTTGATTTGCTTTCCTTCCAAATCATATGCAAAATCTGTTGTTTCCAAAACAGTTTAGACAAACAATAGGAGAAGGGGAAGGGGAGGGAAGGGAAGAGGGAGGGAGGGAGGGAGGGAGGGAGGGAGGGAAGGAAGGAAGGAAGGAAGGAAGGAAGGAAGGAAGGAAGGAAGGAAGGAAGGAAGGAAGGAAACAGAATAATCATCCAGGCACAAATTTCAATACAGATATTCTGCCTAGATATTTTACTGTAAATCTTTGTTCTTTGCTGCGTTTTGGTTTTGGTTCCTCTTTGTAACCTCAGAGGGGAAAAATAAGCCAATGCCCATTTCAAAGACATTAGTGCCTTGAAGAGAAAACAGATGTTGACTTTCTTCCTCTCAACAGTAACCTAATACAGACCTTTGCAGGTGTAATTCTTACAGGAATATAACAAAACTTAGCTCTGATTTTGCTGGCAGAGGCACCGTGACCAGTCCTTCACTGTTTCCAGGGCAGCCCCGTGGGCCATATCTAAACACCACGTAGGCAGGATTCAGCCTCCAAGCCTTGGGTTTGACACCCCTGGTGTTGAGTCTCCCCACCAATTGATCAAATGCCGCAAGTGTCTGAAAACATTAGAAAGATTAGTGCAAGATGATATAGATGTGCAGGGAACACTTCTATCTTCCATCCTCTTCCTTTTCTCCACAAATCCCACTTCCTTCTAGCAGGGATGATACTATCTAGTTGGATAATGAAACATTTGCAAGAAAACCAGTAAGCTCGGAAAGGAAGGAATTACTGGGAGAAAATTCATAATTGGTTGAAAACGATAACTGAGAAACATATTGAGTTTAAACCAGAAACATGCCTCTTAGGTAAACTATTGGAAAGTTATGATAAAGCAACCACATACTTAGTGTTACATATACTGACGGCAGCAAGAATTATATATGCTAAATACCGGAAAAACGTGTACACCCTATTGGATGAGGATATAATTAGGAAAATTTGGGATTGTGCCAAAATGGATAGGTTAACTTTAAAAATTAAAGGTAAAGAAGACTCAAAATATTATCGGACATGGAATAATTTTTATGACTGGATAGGGAAAAGAGGTACAAATGAGAGGGAATATAAGTTTACAAATGAAAATAACTTAGTATGGAAAATATAGATGTATAACATTATGACTATAGTAAGGGAAAAATGGCAAATAGGATAATGTAAGTAGAAATTTAGTTAAAGCTCTCTTTCTATACTCTTTTTGGTCATGCTATCATAATTATTATACTATTGTTATAGTTACTAGCTTGTGTGTTAAGATTTACTATTAATTTTTCTTTGGCTTTGCTTTTTTTATAATTGTTATCCTGACATGTCACTTGCCATTTCAATTAAAATTAAAAAAAATATATAAAAGAAAAAAAAAGAAAACCAATAAGCTCAGAAAGCACCAAGGACCCAAGTATTTTCCTCCTCCTCCTCCTCCTCCTCCTCCTCCTCCTCCTCCTCCTCCTCCTCCTCCTCCTCCTCCTCCTCCTCCTCCTCCTCCTCCTCCTCCTCCTCCTCCTCCTCCTCCTTTTCTTCCTCCTCAGCTGAAATCCATACCCCCAGTATCTAGATTTGACAGACAGTAACAGGAGAGACTTATTACTATACATAGGTTGCCTCTGTACTTCTAATCGGGAAGGAATAGGAAATGATAGATAAAAAATTATAATTATGAGCATGGAATTGGTGTCTATAATCCCAAAAGCAGTACAGAGCTCAAGCCATTATCCGCTGAATATAATCCCATGTTATGATGTTCCTGGATACAGTTGGGGCTATTTTTCACCAAAAGATGAATCAGAACCTTGTTAAATGGAAACCTGTGTTGGAATGTCATGAGATATTAAAAGGATTCTGATCAAATCCGCTGATAATCTCGGGAGACAGCATGGCTGGCTGGCACAAGAGCTGAGCCAGAACATCTAATCACATCCATATGTAATAGTATAGCTGCTGTAGAAGCTCCAGTGGGAGCAAGCCTTATTTAATGAAAAGTTGTGCAACTTTTCTAGAATCTGATAGATGCACTCGTAGCTTTGAGTGCCATAGCAAAGAGTTATATAAGGAGCAATATAAAGAGCAAGAAGTAGCAGGGTGGAACTGAATAAACTTAAGTATACGGGTAATCCTTGATTTAACAACCACAGTTGAAACCAACATTTCTGTTGTTAAGCGAGACATTTAAATGTACTTAAGCATCAAAGAGATATTTAAATGAACAAGTATTATGTGTTTAGTGGGTTTGTGTTATTGCTTGCTTCGTGAATCTAGAGCCATTTTGCTGCCTTTAAAAGCAATGGAAGGGGAGAAAAAGTCTGCAGAATTTTATTATGAAACGGTTTTGCTTGATAGGAATCTGAGCAGAAGCTGCCTGAAGGTGCGCTGTTTGTATAATACACACTTAAAGTACAACTATGACTTCTGTTGTTGCAGAAGTGACAGCGGAGCAAGAGGGAAATAAAACTCCTTTGTCAAAGAGGACTTGAAATGAATACAAACAAACCAGAATCCAACTCTCGCTAAGAGTGAATAGTTTGCATTGTGATTCTTTTCTTTTTCTCTTTCCGTCTTCCTAATGATGCATACAAGAATTGCTCTGCTCATCCATTAGGGAAGACTAGAAAAAAAAAAATCAAGCCAGCCAAACCCACAATAATTTTGTATCTTTATTAGAACCAGTGCAAATATCAGCAACTACTGTCTGAGTTCAAGAATACCAAATGTAGTCACTCCAAAATGAATGAATGAATGAATGAATGAACTGTAGAACAGGAAATGTTACTGTTGGCAGGGTTCCAAGTAATAGATCCATTGCAAGCAAAAAACCCTGAGGCAGGTGGATTCCTCAAAAAATAGCTTGACTGGAAGTATTAACACACATCTGGTGAAAACTAACTATGAGGGGCCTGTCAGGAAATTTCTCCTTAGTTCTAGGTTGCTTCTCTCCTTGATTAGTTTCCACCCATTGCTTCTTGTCCTGTCCTCAGTTGCTTGGGAGAATAGATTGATCCCCTCTTTTTTGTGGCAGCCCCTGAGATATCGAAACACTATGCATTGTTAACAATGCAGTGAAACAAACGAAACATGCATTCCCAGTTTCCCACATTTTGCAAATAACGTTGCTATCAACCGAGATACTTGGGCAGACTTTAACCCAAACGATGTAGCAGCTGTTATCCAACATTTTTTGGCTTGTGAGTACAATAAGCAAGGGTAAGATGCTGGCACCATTGGCTAGAAAAACCAGCAGTTTAGATGGTTATTACATTCTATTTGGGAATTTCTTCTGCATAGCTGAGTTATTGTAATGTGCAGCACTGGATGAAATAGCCTTTCCTCAGAAGGAATGGAAAAACTTTAAAATGGCTAAACATCCAGGAAAAATATAGATTTTGTGTGTATTCTCTTCTATCTCCTGGAGGATATGAGGAATATAGCAAAAAAGCAATCACTGTTGCCCAACTGATAACCATTCAAACTGGGGAAGAAAGAAGTGATGTCGCATTTTAAATTATGCTTCCTAAATCTCAATAGGGATTTAATAAATCTCAATTTGTCTGCATTTTTGAAAACCATTTCAGAGTAATTGCCATGCAGTCTAACCCACAGCACCCCAACATACAGGGGGAAAAAACCCCAGAATAATAGAGTTTGGAGGGACCAGGGAGGTCTTCTAGTCCAACCCCCCTACTCAGGCAGGAGATCCTATACCACTCCAGAGAAGTGGCTGCCCTGTCTCCTCTTAAAAGCCTCCAGTGTTGGAGCCCCCACAACTTCTGAAGGCAAGTCATTCCACTGATTAATTGATCTCGTGGTCAGTAAATTTCTCCTTAATTCTAGGTTGCTTCTCTCCTTGATTAGTTTCCATCCATTGCTTCTTGTCTTGCCCAAGGTGCTTTGGAGAATAGCTTGACTCCCTCTTCTTTGTGGCAGCCCCTGAGATACTATACCACTCCTATCATGTCACCCCCTAGCCCTTCTTTTCATTAAGTTAGACATACCCAATTCCTGCAGCCATTCTAACATTTATAACTATGATATATATTGGAGTTCCTTTAAAGTATAAGTTAGCAAATGTTGCAGCATTTAGCCTAAAGAGGAGGTGGTCAAATTATTCTCCAAAGCACCAGAGAGCAAGACAAGAAACAATGGTTGGAAACTAATCAAAGAGAGAAGCAACCTGACATTAAGGAGAAACTTCCTAACACTGAGGACAATCAACCAGTGGAACAGAAGTTGCCTCCAGAAATCCAGTGGGTATCCCTGGACAGCCAAGAGCAGGGGTGTCAAACTCAAGGCCCTCAGGGTACTTAGATCTGGCCAGTGGAGCCATCCTGGAAACAGCGAAGGACAGGTCCACAGCACCTCTGCCACTGAAAACAGAGTTTCGGGAGAGCCGTGTGCAGCCCTCACAAGCTCCATTTTCACTGGCAGAAGGTTGCAGGAAGCCGTCACAGCCGAAAACCGAGCTCGGGAGCCCATTTTCACTGGCAGAGTGCTCGAGCCGCCACAAGTGCCCCCAACACAAGTGACATTGAGCTGGCCACGCCCATCCTGGCCACCCCATCCCCTAAGGTCAAACCCAACCCTGATGCGGCCCTCAATGAAATTGAGTTTGACACCCCTGACCTAGACTGTGGGACTCCGTAAATAATAACAAAACAATACCCATAACAGTTATAATCTGTCTGGCAAATATAATATGTTTCATGTTGGATGCATGGATGTAATAAATCCCACATCCGCAGGGGAGGGAAGTCACATTTATCAGGCAAGGGTTGAAGTATAAGATTTGATTATTTCAGAGGTGGGGGGGGGGACTACAAACTGTTGCAATATCCAAGAGGAAACATAAATCACTTTTAAAGTGCCTCCATCTATAATTCGATGAACATAAGATGAGATTAATAGACCTTTTCAAATGTAGTGTGTAGAGCCAGTTTTCTAGCCAAAGATAAAAGCATGGCTGAAAAATAACCGTATCTGGCCCAAAACACAAGAGGAAGAGGCCCTCCATCCTTCAGTTTCTTAAACTGTGTTCCTACATGGCCAGATGCTTTCATCTATTTGCAAAAAAATAGTTCTGTAGAATCTTCGGGGCAGCTAACCATATATGATGAATGGTTTTCATATTTTTTTCCTCTAAATTTCAATTCTGGGCTATTTAAGATATATTCCTTGCTGCTTTTTTTTTAAAATAGACCTAAAGCTTGAATACAAAGAAGTTCTGTTCTGTTTTTTTTCCCCTTCTTTTTTTCCACCTCTCTGCATTCCACCCTTCGAAAACTTCCATACACATCCATGAATGTGTGTTTGTTGATTGGTTCTTAAGGCTTATCATCTCATTTCTCTGCCAGGAGCTCAAGGCCACCTATCTCTTTCTACCACAATAGCCATTTTGTGAGCAGGAGTGTCTGTAGGGGATGAGTCCAAAAAAAATCAAGCCGGCTTGACTATTTGACCTTTCCTGGGGAATCTCTGCTTGAGAGGTGTGTAGTTGTGTGGGAACATGGACACAAAGTCACAGACATACTTTCATAGCTGAGGATGGGCTTCCGTATCCAAATGATTAACCACTGCTTCTCAACTGGCCAGTACTATATGTGTACGGTATATATACTACATGTATATATATAAGCTTTATACTAAGATCAATTATTTTGCCCTGTGATACGTTTTGAGGTTATCTTATTTAATTAAAACCATCAAGGACTGAAGAATAGTACTATTAAATGATGGTTGTCTGCTGTTGGTTATGTTGTCTGTTCAATAAGTAAGTTACTTACCTGTTGTTAGTGTTATATCATAATTAGCATGTATTGTTCTGGAGATTTCATGATGAGTGAGATAGATAGATAGATAGATAGATAGATAGATAGATAGATAGATAGATAGATAGATAGATAGATAGATAGATAGATTGATTCATCATGGACATTGATCTGTAAGATAATAAATTTAATAACAGTATGGGCTTTGAAGCAAAAAGGAGTTTTTATTCTTGGACAAATAATTATCTTAGACCTTTCCAAGTCTCAAATTTTCCTTCTGTGAATGGAAGTTCATTCTGTCAACAGAGCAGTGTCAATCTATTCCTTGGTATATCAATGAATCCATTGTCACTAGTCTGATTTTATTAATGGCAAGACGGTTGACCTACAACAGTGATGGCGAACCTATGGCACGCAAGGCACTGCCCTGTTAGCTGGCCAGCCTGCATGCGCGCACTGGCCAGCTGAGTTCACCTTTTTAAAAGGTATTTTTCACCTTCCCCAGTCTCCAGAGGCTTTATAGGAGCCTGGGGAGGGCAGAAAGAGCCTCCCCGCCCCCCCCCCCGGAGGCTTCAGGGACTGTCCGGAGGCTTCCCTGATGCCTTCGGAATGCTTAAAACCACCCTCCAAGCAAACCGGAAGTGACTTCTGGGTTGCTTGGAGGGTCGTTTTAAGCGTTCCGAAGGCTTCAGGGACCATCCAGAGGCTTCCCTGACAGCTTCGGAGCGCTTAAAACGACCCTCCGAGCAAACCGGAAGTCTCCGGAAGGCCTCCGGGGGGGGTGGGGGAGGCTCTTTTCGCCCTCCCCAGGCTCCTATAAAGCCTCTGGAGCCTGGGGAGGGCGAAAAAAGCATGTAAAAATGGGGGGTCGCGCGTTGTGCGTGCATGCACATTGGGGGGTCGCGCATTGCATTATGGGTGCGGCACGCCCACACATGACCCCCCTGCATTCCCCCCACTTGTGGCACGTGAGCCAAAAAAGGTTCGCCATTGCTGACCTACAATATATCACTGGTACTAGAAAATAGCTCTCTTCCTGTCACTCAGCAGGAAAAGATACAGTAGTCATAACATCTGTTTTGGAATTTATTAAAAAAAAACCACCTTGACCAATCTTTTCAGATATAGAACTTCTAAATGTTGTTTACTTCAAACTGTAAATGAAATGGTTTCAAAAGGCATTTTTGTGTTAATGTGAAAGGAGGGACTTTGTTTAATTTAGTAGAAACACAAGTCTGGCAACTTGTATTTGCCATTAGAGAGTGCTTATGATCTGGCTATTAAAATGTTAATGCATGGTTTGTTCTGCAGTGACATCTGTCCCTAAATATATAACTAATACCAGGAACGTAGGCTTCAAATTACTTCTTTTTTGGCTTCTTCATTGTAGTTTAACTTATGACCAGATGTAATGCGGGTGAGAGGACAGACCAAGGAGGTAGATGCCTGACAAAAACGGACTTATCCTTTAGGTATAATAATACAGTGCTTAGGTAAAGGTAAAGTTTCCCCTCACACATATGTGCTAGTTGTTTCCAGCTCTAGGGGGCGGTGCTCATCTCTGTTTCAAAGCCGAAGAACCAGCGCTGTCCAAAGACATCTCCATGGTCAAGTGGCCGGCATGACTAAACACCCAAGGCACACGGAACGCTGTTCCCTTCCCACCAATGGTGGTGCCTATTTCTCTACTTGCATTTTTTACATGTTTTCAAACTGCTAGGTTGGCAGAAGCTGGGACAAGTAATAGTAGCTCACTCTGTTATACAGCACTAGGAATTCAAACTGTTGAACTGTGTTTACAGTGCTTAGGAAAAGGGGTGGATTCCTGCCAGTTCTAACCTCTTCTATAGAAGAGGTTCCACAAATCTACCGTGCCGTTTAGAACCGGTTCCAGCTCCCTCCCCCTGCCCATCCATACTACGCTTGCCCTACCTGCCACTCACTGATTAGCTGGCTCACCAATCTCCCCGCCCGCCTCTAAGAGTCCTGTCTAAACCTTAAAGTCTTAAAGCTGTCAGGTTTCTACACCCCTGGGTTTATTTTTCTAAAGGGTTAGGGGTGCAAGGGTCTTGTAACTTGATAGCTTTAAGACTTGCGTGCTTCAAATGCCAGAGTTTCTGAGCCAACATTTTGGTTGCTAAGCAAGAGCGTTGTTAAGTGAGTTTCACCACATTTTACAAGTTGGCCATGCCCATCCAGTCACATGACTGCCAAGCCACTCCCACCCGGTCATATGGCTGGCAAGCCACTCCCACCCTGTCACATGGCTGGCAAGCCACTCCCACAAAGCAGGTCACACGTACAGAGGAGGTTCTAAAAACTTTTGAAACCCACCACTGCTTAGGACCCACAATTTTGTTTACAAATCTGAAAGAACAAAAAGGAAGTAGAATGTAAGAAATTAAATTCAAGATAAGAACTTAATAAAAATTAAGTAGAAGAAATGTTTTCATGTCTTTTAATACATACTTTGCAGGAGAAGTATTGGCAGAACCTGAGGTGGAGTCAAAAGAGGAATTGTGACTATGTAGTCACAAACAGACTCAGTTCAACCTCTTTATCCATTGACCCTTATCCATTGCCAATATAATGCTAACTCTTAGTTGAGAAGACTCCAGTTTATAGACATGAGTGGTAATAAATGGTAATAAATCAGTTTAATTGGAATTTCACATGCAGTCCTACTTTTTTGTGCTGATATAATTATTGTCATGTCATGAAGGCTTGCTTTTAGAAGCTGTGTGTGTTCCAACGTGAATAAACTCTACCTGTGGAATCTCAAAATGTGGACAATCAAGTGGTGGATGCATAGATGCAGGATTCACAACAACAACAACAAAATCACAGTCATTATATTTGCCCTTCATGGCTGGTCCAGATAAGTAGCACAATAAGGAATACCAGCTGTAGCTTTATTGTAAGGTTATAGAATCTTGCAAGTATGAAGGTATTTCTCCCCTCCTCCCCCCCAAAAGTAAGGAGAGCCCCTTATGAAATGCTTCCCATGCCTCTTTCCCCATAAACTAAGATATCTAGTATAGTGTAGTCTTTATTGTCATTGTACATCATGTATTCAACAATTGGTTTTAGCCTCACTGGTGCAATCCATGACAAAGATACAAACAAATAGTATAAAGAATAATCCCTATGCAAGTAATTAGGAAAAAAAGAGAAAGAAAAACTAGTCATACGTTTCCGCGTGTGCATGGAGTGATTGTGGTTGTGTTTAAGAGTCTGACAGCCAAAGGATATAAACAATTTTAAAACCTTTTTGTTCAGCTGGCTATACTTTGATGTCTTCCAAGAAACACACTGACCAGGGTGTGAATCATCTCTGAGTATCTTTCTTACTCTGCTAAAGTAGCAAGACCTGGTGATGTCATCCAGTGGCATCAGAGGGCAATTAGTGGTTTCTTTTGCCGAATTGATCACTCTCTGTGGGGCCTTTCTGTCCACAACAGTTAAATTAGCATAACATACTGTACTGTGGTATGTGAGGACCAATAGAAAGAAGTCATCAGCCATTGTTCCACCTGATTTTTTGCAGGACTTTAAGGAAATGAAGTCTCTGTTGTTGGGCCTTGCCAATCACCAGGGACTTGTTTGATATCTACAGATGTTGAGACTAGAAAGAATGTTGGGAAGAGCAATAATGATAATAATAAGGGGTCTGGAGGCTAAACCATACACTGAATGATTGAGGAAACTAGGTATGTCTAGTCTATCAAAGAGAAGGACTAGAGCAGTGATGGCTAACCTTTTCTGAACCGGGTGCCCAAAGCATGCCCGAACCCCCAAAATACAATGCACACACGACCGTCATGCATGACCCCTGCCCCCGCACATGTGCACCTTCCCTGTGTGCACCATCCCCCCATGCATGTGCACGCTCATCACACATGTGCCCTTCTGCATGTGCAGCAGAAACCAAAAGGCTAGCTGGCCGGTGGGAGGCATGCGCACATGTGCAGCATACCTGAACTGGGTTGACAGCTCGTGTGCCCACAAACAAGGCGCTTTTTGCCACCTCTGGCATGCATGCCATAGGTTCGCCATCATGGCTCTAAGTATTCAGAAACTCAAAATTAGTCATAACATGACCTCTTACCTTGTTCTTTCCATTCCATTCATCCCTAACACTTTGGTATTCATGAATTCTATCTGGCATTAGTGAATTCTACCTGGCATTCTACCTGAGGGTAGAACAAGAAGCAATGGGTGGAAACTAATCAAGGAGAGAAGCAACTTAGAACTGAGGAGAAACTTCCTGACAGTAAGAACAATTAATCAGTGGAACAGAAGTTGCCTCCAGAAGTTGTGAATGCCCCAACACTGGAAGTCTTTAAGAAGATGTTGGATAGCCATTTGTCTGGAACGGCATAGGGTTTCCTGTCTAGGCAGGGGGTTGGACTAGAAGAGCTCCAAGGTCCCTTCCAACTCTGCTATTGTATTGTATTGTATAATTGTGTAAAGGTTTTTTTTCCGCTTTTATCTGTCCTCTCTCTTTCCATATTTGTTTTAACTGGATGATCAACAGTTCTATATTTTGTGGGTTGTCACCACTGACCCAGGCAGAATCAAAGAAATTCTAAAAGAAATTCTAAAGCAATGGGAGAAGGAGGAAGATTTTTTTTTTTCAGAAATAAAAAATTGGAGGGCAGGTTTTAGTAAGCATGTAAAATATATATATATTACCCTTGCCTATCCTCTGCTGCTGTAGGGGCTGATCCGGCTTTAATATTGCACTATAATAGATTCATTTAACAAATATACTGATTAAGCTTTGCCATCCTAATAACTATTTATAAAAGCAAATATATAGTAGAAATGTATGTTTAAGTAGGATGTAGATTATTTTCTCTGCCACTTGGGGATTGTGAAGGTATATTTATATTTTCTCTCTGATGCTAATTATACTTCGATATTGCTTTCATCTATTTTGATAATGATAATATTTGGATAGTAATTTGCTCAGAAGCTGTAACTCCGGTTTCCTTTTTTCCAATTGCCCCCAAAGTCATTGTAAATGAATTAATTTGAAGAGGCCAGCTTCGTCATACATTCTGTGTGCCGATAGAAGGGAAAATATGAGATGTTTGAGAAAATATTCTCACGAGCGTTATAATACTATCTTGGTTCTGTTTGGCAGTGATGGTTTTAGGTTGGCAAATCTTTCCAGCAATATTTACAGCTGGACAGTTCGTAAGTCAATGAATAAAAGATGGGAGGGTGAGAATGTTTAGAAATATCAGATTTTCAAAGGAAAAACGCTTTAGGTAATGAAGCCCCATGTTTATTACAGCTTTGGTTTTATTATATTGTTGGTTTTTATGATACGTTGTTCCAAAGGCATTTACCAGTCAGATAGCATACATACATAGATACTCTGTTATATCACCACAATACAAAAACAATGTTGAGACCCTAGAAAGTGTGAAGCGAGAAGAGAGAAGAGCAACAAAGATGTCAAGGAGTCTGGAGACTAAACTATATATTGAATGATTGAGGGAACTGGGTATGTCTAGTCTAACATCTACTCTAGGGATGTGCTGGCTCAGTGGCTAAGACACTGAGGTTGTCAATCAGAAGGTCAGCAGTTCAATGGTTTGAATCCCTAGTGCTGTGTAATGGGGTGAGCTCCTGTTACTTGTCCCAGCTTCTGCCAACCTAGCAGTTCGAAAGCACATAAATAATGCAAGTAGAAAAATAGGGACCACCTTTGGTGGGAAGGTAACAGCGTTCCGTGTGCCTTTGGCGTTGAGTCATGCCGGCCACATGATCACGGAGACATCTTCGGACAGCCCTGGCTCTTCGGCTTTGAAACGGAGATGAGCACCGTCCCCTAGCACCTCTGTGTGAGGGGGAAAACTAGCACATCTGTGTGAGGGGAACCTTTTCCTTTAGTCTAACGTAGAAAAGGATTAGGGAGGACCTCTTCCAATAAATGAGGGCCTGTCATAGAGAAGAGCGGGTTGAATTATTCTACAAAACACCTGAAGGCAGGGAAAAAAAAACTGAGTTGAAAATTGTTAAGAAATCCAACATAGAACTAAGGAGAAATTTCCTGTCGGAACAATAAATCAGTGGATGGCTTGCCTCCTGGAGCAATTTGTGGAGCTTTCAAGAAGAGATTGGACTGGAATGTCTGGAATGGCATAAAGTCTTCTGCTTGAACAGGGGTTGGACTAGAAGACCTCCAAGGTCTCTTCCAACCCTATTATTCAATGTTTTATGTTCTTTGTTCTAATGACAGCAAACAAAGTGTTTCTGCAACTATTTTGCTCCCTCAGTTTTTCAGGTAAATGTGGTCTTTTCCTGTATCATAATTGAGCACATTTTAAAGTTAGAAAAAAAAATATTTGTTTTCCTGAAACTGATCCTGGGTGGGTCCATACAGAACTATGATAGCTTAGATTATGAATGACTGAAAGAATATTAGGATGTAGTTGTCTTTCCAAAAAGTCCAGGATGATGGAGGTTCTGGACAGCTTAGGAAATGGAGAAGACAGTGTGATAAACTGTTTATTATATAAGTTGCCTGTTACAAAGCGAATTCTGTTGTGGCCCTCCAGCAGCCACCAGAGCTGGCAGCAGATTCGGACAGTGAGGAGGTTGGGGGGGGGGGCATGGGTCAGTCCTGGAGTCTGGGGAAGGCTCTGAAAAGGGATCTGTGTCGGGGGCAGAGGGGAGGGGAGGGCTGTCTGATAGTTCTCAGCTGCCTTCAGAGTCAGACATCAGTGAGGCAGAAGAACAGCTGGAGCCTGTTCCCAGTGTGCACATGTGCCAAGTTGCCAGACGAAGGGAACAGCTAAAAAACAGGGGTCAACTTGGGAGTAAGGCCACAGGTGGAGGATGAATGAGCCCTCCCAGAGGAAATAAAAGAGGAGCAAAAAGATAGTGGAGTTTGCAGGAGACAATTAGTTCGCTTCATTGGTTCATGACTCTCTGAAACTCCTTGCCAAGATTTGCAGATATCGGTCTGGCAGCTCTCCAAGCCAGATTTGGTCGGTGAGTGTAAATCCTCCCTTGAAAGACTTTGCTGGATGTGAATGAGAGGAATTCACAGTAAATTAATAAAAGGGGTTTTTGTCGGGATAAGGAGTTGCTTCCTGCTTTTGGGAACCCGAGGTCAGAACAAATTCATACAACTCATGTCCCCAACTCATGCTTTTTTCAAGAGGCAAGTGGACTTTCTGATTTTTCTGTGAAGAAGCTTCTTGGACAAGAAGCATAGTCTTCAAAAAAAAAAAAAAAAAAAAACCAGAAAGTCCACTTGCCTCTTCAAAAAAGCACCTTTGGGATAACCATGACCTGGATGACTGAGAATCTCTTTAGACATACAACTCATCCTCCTACTTCGGACCTACAGTCTCAGTTTTAGCAGCTGAGGAGGTTATGTGATAGCTGGCCAATTCACATAGTATCCTTGAAGTTCCTCAAGTAAGTTCTAGGAAGTCCTAAGTAGCAATGTATCTGGGCACAATCTATATCTAAATTCATAGAAAACCGCTGGTAGGATTGTGATTGTAAGCCATGATTTTTTTTGAAAAGTAGTCCAGGAGTAATTGTGTTGTAAATGTTCAAACACACAAGCGTCTAAAAATGGAATAAATATATTCTGTACTAATATCCAGCCTGGATCTTAGCAACCTTACTAATTGTGGGGCTCCTTCCACTCCTGCTTGAACATATTTCTTTAGGTTATTTCACCTCCCAACCTGCAAATAGCTTGAATGAATCAGTGGTAACCTAATTATACTTATTAGACAGGTGTGCCCAATATTGCTGCTTTATTTACTGGGGTAAATCATTCTCAAATTAAGCCATAAAATATGAAGAGAATAGACCCAATTAGGCATGCCAGAGAAAGAAGGACTTTGGGGGGAAGGGAAAGAAAAAAATATCTGGAAAGGGCTATGTGAAATAATTATCTGTTTGCTACACCAAGTCAGCAATTTTTGGCCAACTTTTTAAATAAGATTACAGAAGATGAAAAGCAAAAGCTTGCTTCAGCTTTTAAGAAAGATGTAAGCAATTTTAAATTGTACTTCCTCCCCCAGGAGACCGCTGAAAGTATTTCTAGTAAATTAAAATATAATAAAAGCATTTGCTATGTGAAAACATTTTTCATATTAATTGCTTAATTTTTGTTGATGCTTAATAATATCTCCGGAGTGCAAGGTCAAAACCACATATTGTTGCTCTAAAACTGTGCACTCTCGGTATTTCCTTATTGATCTCATAATTTTTGTTCGGGCTAAAAATTGTGGCTTGCATTTCTGAATCCTGAAACCGGTCTCGAAACTGCTATATGCAGGCACTGCCCTAGTTCTTAGACCATTTGCTAAAACGGTCGATTGTATGTTCCAGATCTCCAAGATGTAATTTCTAGGATTTTTTTTTTAGGGACCATGCGGGCACTGGGTTAATATCTACCCTCTCTAGCAAGGTTCTCTTTATATATCTGAGGTCATACTGGTTAGAGCAGGGGGTCAAACTGGATTTCTTCGAGGGACGGATCATCCTCATGTCCTCTGCTGGCTGGCTTGGGGGAAAGGGAGAGATAGGACAGATGGATGATGGGACGGACGCCTCCTGCAGCACTCTGCCAGCCAAAACAGGGAGTGGGGTCAGACTGCGGGAGGCCCCTCTGTGCCCTGTTTTCGGCCTGGATGGCCTCCTGCAGCTCTGTGCCCTGTTTTCAGCCTGGATGGCCTCCTGCAGCACTCTGCCAGCCAACACAGGGAGTGGGGTGGGGCTGTGTGGGGCCCCTCTGTGCCCTGTTTTCAGCCTGGATGGCCTCCTGCAGCACTCTGCCAGCCAACACAGGGAGTGGGGTGGGGCTGTGTGGGGCCCCTCTGTGCCCTGTTTTCAGCCTGGATGGCCTCCTGCAGCACTCTGCCAGCCAACACAGGGAGTGGGGTGGGGCCCCTCTGTGCCCTGTTTTCAGCCTGGATGGCCTCCTGCAGCACTCTGCCAGGCAAAACAGGGTGCAGGGGCACGCACCCTATTTTCAGACTGGACGGCCTCCTGCAGCACGCTGCTTGGGGGCCTCTTGCCCCATTTTGGCCGGCAGAGTGCTGCAGGAGGGGAGGGGGGCTCACACACTTTCATTTTCGCTAGCACCACGGGCGTCTGGTCCTTTGCTATTTCAAGGCTGGCCCATGGACCAGATCTAAGCACCTCATGGGCTGGATCTGGCCCGCAGGCCTTGAGTTTGAGTACTGGGTCCGAGTATCAGTCATGTTAGATTTGGTTAAGTTAGGGAAAACCTATTCCCGTGATGGTGAACCTACAGCATGCGGGCCACAGGTGGCACATGGAGCCCTCTCTGTGGGCACGTGAGCTGTCGCTCATCTCAGCTCCACCATGCATATGTGTGTGCCTCCTGTCGGCCAGTTGATTTTCGGGTCTCTGCCACACATGCATTTTTGGTCTCAGGAGGCTTCAGGGAGGCCTGCTATGCCCCAAACGGGGGTAATCACGCACATGTGGGAGGGGAGTACGGGGAGTCCTGCACATGTGCAAGGAGCAGGGGGAGCACAGGAGGGGTTGTGCGTGCATGCACAGAGCACGGGAGGGTCATTAATAGGGGTCACACACGCACAGTGGGAAGGGACGCATTGCATTATGGGTGTGGGCATGCAAGTGTGTGCTGTTGCATGTGCAAGCATGATTTTGGCATGCAAGGAGAAAAAGGTTAGCCATCACTGACCTAGTCTGCATACGTATACTGTGTCATTTTCTTTAGTAAGTTTCTGTTTTGCCAAGTGCCAAGGCAGTGATCAGATGCCCTGGCAATTGGTTCTTTTGTATCCAGAGACGATACACTCTAGTAAATAAAGGGCTTTTAAACTTTAGGGTTGGCTCGAACAAATAGATTTAAAAACATAACATAAAAAGCATAATTGCTAAGCAAGGTGATATCCAAATCTTTGACAAGCTGCCAAGAGGTATTTAATAAAGCCTAGCCTGGCAAAGAGAAGGAGTTGGGAGTAAGGGAGTAGCTGTCTTTAAATATTTGAAGGATTGTTACAGAGAAGAGTGGGGGCCAAGCTATTCTAAGCCCATATGGGCAGGACAGCAGGATGGGTTATATCTAGAAGTTCTGTGTGCTCCGTTATTAGAGGTTTTCAAGAAGAGACTGGCCATCCATCTATGCAGAATGGTATAAGGTCTCCTGCTTGGACAGAGGGTTGGACTAGAAGACCTCCAAGGTCCCTTCCAACTCTGTTATTCTGTATTCATGTCTACAACCCCAAAGCTTAGGTTTTCACAACAGCCCAGGAAAAAAAAAGTGACTGCGTTATGGTTTAAAGCAGGGGTGTCCAAACTTGGGAACTTTAAGACTTGTGGACTTCAACTCCCAGAATTCCTGGCTGGGGAATTCTGGGAGTTGAAGTCCACAAGTCTTAAAGTTTGGACACCCCTGGTTTAAAGTGACACCAGTGCCTACTACCTTTTCTGTGATGAGTTCCACGTCTCCTTCTAATCTCCCATCCTCTGTGCTTATTACATATTTCATGCTCTGGAGTCTTTTTTCCCCCCATACTCAAAGGATCCTATCCTATCCTATCCATCCAATCGATTGATCTGCATGCATCGATTGACATTTCCTGGAAAATCAAAGACATTAATAATGTCTTTGATGTGATTTATGTCTTCCACCACCAAAAGCATTTCCTGCAAATTCTGGAAACCCAAGTTGCTCATTTTCTGACAGAGATCCAATATCTGGTTGAGTCCTGGATGATCCTGCTCAAGTGCCCCAGACCTAAAGGGTCATCCATTTCTAGCTCGTGCAGGTGTCTTCTGAGAAAGCAAATAAATTAAGTACCTCGGTATCTGATGTTGAAAAGGAAATTGGCCTCCTAAACCAAAAGTACTAGTTGGAAGTCTTGCTGATGGAGGGTTCTTGACTGCTCCATTATTCTACTCTATACAGCAGGGGTGTCCAAACTTTTTGCGAGGAGGGCCAGATTTGGTGAGGTGAAAATGTGTGGGGCCGATCATTCAGCCTGACATCCTTTGAACCCTTAACATTAAATGCGAATTAACTACCGTATTTTTCGGAGTATAAGACGCACCAAGATTTTGAAGAGGCAAATTAAAAAAAAAGTTTTTGCACTCTCCCACGAAAATGGGCCTTTTTTTAAAGGGCATGAATAGCCTTTAAGAGGCTTCTAGAGTGCTCCTGGGGGCTAGGGGGGGGGCAAAGTTGAGCAAAAAATGGCCCGTTTTTTGCTCATTTATGCCCTCCACAGCCCCCAGGAGCACTCTGAAAACCTCCTAAAGGCTATGCACAGCCATTTTGGTGAAGGGGGCAGAGTTTTGGGAGGGAAAAAATGCTGTATTCAGTGTATAAGATGCACCCAAATTTTTAGCCTCTTTTTGAGGGGAAAAAGATGCATCTTTATACTTCGAAAAATACGGTATTTTATGAAAGACTAAACAAATAACTCCAGTGGGGAGAAGAGGCTGCGGGCCGCTTGAAATTTGAAAAAGGGCCACATTTGGCCCCCGGGCCGCACTTTGGACATGCCTGCTATACAGCAACAAGGTCTATAGATCAAATGAACATAGTATGAGTAGACTGCAGATTAATGGCTTAGATTCTCCATGGCTATCCTCATTTTACTCTTTACATTTAGGTGCATTAGGCAATATATTTA
Organism: Natrix helvetica; assembly: GCF_964273705.1. Lineage (NCBI taxonomy): Eukaryota > Metazoa > Chordata > Lepidosauria > Squamata > Natricidae > Natrix > Natrix helvetica. Next base: position 12,556,960 of record NC_138557.1, read on the forward strand.
ATGTCTCCTGCTTCAATCCGTTTATTGCACCTTTGGCTGAAGACCAAAACTTGAAAGGTGTGTGTGGTAGGCAATCCCTTTCCCTAGTTCCAGCACAGCCGACTAGTATCTTCCCGCAGCTTCGGGCATAAGTGTTTGAAAATGGCAACGGAGCACGGTTTCCCAGCAAAACCTCAGAGGGACAAAAATTAATGTGTATCTCATGGTATCGATTGCAGCCCCCCCCCCAAAAAAGTGCTTCAATAATCTGAGGGGAGGCAGAAGGGTTATGAAAGGAATCGAGAGTTGGGGAAGGAAGAATGAGAGGTTGAAAGAAAGATGTGGTTTAATTACGGGATGAATTTCATCATTCTTTGTCCCCTCAGGAATTTAACAGATAGGCCTAAGTGCACTTAGTTGCTTTTCCAATCTGTTGAAATTATATCTCTGTATGAAAGGGCAGAGAAGGGAAGGCTGTAGAAATTAGTTCAAAGAATACTGTCAAGGAAAGATTCAGGAAACAGATGCTATTTTTTTCAAGACTGGACAATATTTCTCATCCCAACAAGAGATTGCATTAGTAATTGTAGGGAAGAATGGATATTGTAGTTGCTCCTGGTAACTTATTTTCTTTTTAGCGTTGCTTTAGAGATTGTGATTTCCTGATGAGTTGCATTGTAGAACTATATGCAAGGAATCTGTACGACTGTAAGGAATTTTATCTCTGCACCAAAAGGGAATATTTTGGGGGAAAGCTGAGCTAATTCTACCCAACTGATAATCCAATGTCCTGCAGCACATTGAATCAAGAATTATCCAATTCTTGATTCATTATGAAGTGGTATTATCACTTTTCATGAAAAAAGATCACAAGAAATGACACTACTATTTTATAATGACTTGGTAAGACCTCACATGGAATATTACCAATTTTGACATCCAATGGCATCCATTTTGGTTACCACAATGTAATAAAAAGATGTAGAGAATCTGGAAAGAGTGCAGAAAAGAGCAACAAAGATGATTAGAGGGTTGGAGGCTAAAACATATAAAGAAGGTTTGTAGGAACTGGATATCTGTAGTCTAGTGAAAAGAAGGACTAGGGGCTACATGATAGCAGTCTTCCAATATTTGTGGCTGCCACAAAGAAGGGGGGGGTGTCAAATTGTTTTCAAAAGCACTGAAAGGCCAAACAAAAAACCATTGATGGAAACCAATCAAGGAGAGAATCAACCTAGAACTAAGGAGAAATTTCCTGACATATAGAAAAATTAATCAGTGGAATGGATGTGCCATCACTGGAGGCTTTTAAGAACAGATTGGACACCACCTCTCTGAAATGGTATAGGGTTTTCATCAGGGGGTTGACTAGATAACATCCAAGGCCCTTTCCAACTATGATGATGTTCTACATTCTATTATAAATATCTTATCTTTAGCATGCTTGTTTCTCAGTCAGAAAGCACTGTTCACATGTGAGAGTCTTGGAGACGTTTGCAAATGAGTCGTGCAGTGGCCTAGAGGTGGAGCTCTCTCGTAATTTCATTCCATTAAAATTTCTTTCATTATTACCTCTTGCATTTCTGGTTCTAGAATGTTTGATTCTGAAAATGGTCGTCACCTGTATCACACAGAAGATTCATTCATTCTCTCTCTCTCCCTCTCCCTCTCTCTCTCTCTCTCTCTCTCTCTCTCTCACACACACACACACACACACACACACACTGAAAGTAGCATGTTTTGGGATTTTGGAAAATGAATGAATGAGTGATCATGGAAAGAATTGATGTAAATCTGGGACTGAAACATGTTGGGGAAAAAAAAAAAACTCTATCTGCAATTCCAAAATAAAACTTATGTTGTTTAAACATTTAACAGCAACAGCATTAATGAAAGGATAACAAAACTCACTTAACAAATGTCTCATTTAATAACAGAAATTTCAGGCTCCATTGTGGTTGTAAATCAAGGCCTACCTTTATATTGCTGATACTATTTATATTTCCCATGTTAATATGCTCGTTTTGGTTTATTATGTTACTAGCCGATATGCTCGTTTTGGTTTATTATGTTACTAGCCGATAATCCGGCAGGTATGTCTTGGCCAAACTAATTTCTAATATTGGATTTTCCTCCTTACCAGAAGAAGCCCTCTTCTAATGTACTGTGAAGCCGTTATCATGGCAACTCCACTGGGCTGCACACTAGAAGCCATTTTACGGCAGTACAGTAGAAGCTATTTTAAGGCACAACAGGCTGTATCTTAACAGAACACATACCCCAAGGGTTTTTAGGGGTCTCTTACCCCCACAGTATTTGCTTCCAGGGAGTAAGTCATCTGTGTACCAAGTTTGGTTGAAATTGCCTGAGGCGTTCCAGAGTTATCCTGGAACTTAGACACACAGAGCTATTTTTATATAACAACAACAACAACAATAATAATAACAACAACAACAACAATAACAACAACAACCACCACCACCACCAGCAGCAGTGGTAATTACAGTGGTAATCGGCACACTGTGTGCTACTCCAAAAGCACTAGAATTACGTTTAAAACAGTTAAAACTTGACAAAATCACCATCAGTCAAATGCAAAAAAGGTGCACTGCTTGGATCTGCACGTATATTACGAAAATACGTTACGACGTCCTAGGCCCCTGGGTGGGGCCCGACTAGTAATCAATGCCAAATCCGGCGAAACAACTGGCCGCTGTGATACAATTGAATACTAATACTAATAATTAATAATTTATTATAATAATAATTTACTACTAATAATAATTTATTATTAATAATAATAAGTAAAAAGACTGATTATAAATTGAGACATAATTCAGTAGCACAAATGATACACTGGAATTTGTGCAAAAAATATAATATTAAAACAACAACAAACTGGTGGGAACATAAGCCTGAAAAAGTCACCGAAATCAGATGGTCAAGATCCTATGGGATTTTCGTATACAAACGGACAAAATACTGGCGCATAACACACCAGACATAACACTGGTTGAGAAAAATAAGGTTACAATCATAGACATCGCAATACCAGGTGATAGCAGGGTGAATGAGAAGGAACATGAAAAAGTCGCGAAATACCAGGACTTAAAAATCGAAATCCAACGATTATGGCACAAACCAGCAGTGGTAATTCCAGTGGTAATCGGCACACTGGGTGCTATTCCAAAAGCACTGGAATTACATTTAAAACAGTTAAAACTTGACAAAATCACCATCAGTCAAATGCAAAAGGCCGCACTGCTTGGATCCGCACGTATATTATGAAAATACGTTACGACGTCCTAAGCCCCTGGGTGGGGCCCGACTGGTAATCAATGCCACATCCGGCGAAACAACTGGCTGCTGTGATACAATCATATAATGATAACAACAACAATAGCAGCAGAAGCAACAACAACAACAACAACATATGAATTATATTTGCAAAATGATTTGCAATTTTGGAAGTTTTTATTCGAAATGCTGAGATTTCCTTCTGTCTAGAAGAGAGGGAAGAAAAACCAGATGTACTGCTTGGAAAAAGAAATGTTTGTTTACAAGATATGTGTCTCTTCCAGCAATAACATTTAAGTTCAATTTCATTCTGAATCTTTCATTTGCAGTGATCTTGATTGCCTTCCAATTTTCTGTCACTCTTGCTCTGTTTGCAATTGCAGCCGAAAACATTATTTTAAAAGACACAAGCGCAATTCAGGAAAAAAAAAACATGTCATAATTATTATTTAATCTTTAGGCTCTCTTTTGTTTTGTCATTTCTCAGTTTCATGAAGTGGAAGAGAATACAGGTTTTGGTTAATGCCGAATATAAATCTTTTTACAGTGTTTAATTTAATTATATCAGAATTTGCTTCTCTTTGCAGTTCTAAACACTGTAACTGAAGCAAATTTTTATATTGCTCATCTGGCAAATAACCTGTCCTGATTTAATAAGGGAACAACATTTCTTTTTTATTGTATGTAATTATATCAATGTAACTAAAGTGCTGTAGTGCTATAAATCTCTTTAAAATGCATTAATAGCACCACTTCACAGGCAAAGTGCCCCATAGATTTTTACCTTTATCCCCTATGCAGAATGTACTTATCTACAATCAACAATTTGCCATACGTGTATACATTATTAGCCTGGTACTTATACACATGGTATTAGCCAGGGGTGTCCAACTGAAGGCCCGGGGGCTGGATCTTGCCCTAGTGGTGCTTAAATCTGCCCCGTAGGGCTGCCCTGGAAACAGCAAAGGATCGGCTCATAGTGCCTCTGCCAGTGAAAATGGAGCTTGGGAGCTCCGTTTTTGCTGACAGAGGGTTGCAGGATGCTGTTGGATCTGAAAACAGAGCTCAGGAGCCCATTTTCGCTAACGGAGGGCTCGGGCTGCCACAGGCATCCCCAATACCAGTGATGTCGAGCTGGCCATACCCACCTTGGCGCCCAAGGTCAAACACAACCCTGATATGGCCCTCAGTGAAATTGAGTTTGACGCCCCTGTAATAATTTGATAGATATCCTCTGATGAAAGTGGAGTATTAAATACTCCAAAATGATCTGATTCAAGTCCCGCGGTATATGCAGATAATCGTCGACTTACAACCACAATTGTAAGCCCCAAATTTATGTTGCTAAGTGAGACAGTTAAGTGAATTTGTCCCATTTTTATTATTTTTTTCTTGGCGCAGATGTTAAACAAATCACTGCAAATGTTAAATTAATAACCCTGTCATTATTAAACCTTCCTTCCCCCTTCACTTGGCTCGTGAGAAGGTTGCAAAGAATGTCCCACAGGTTTCTAGAATAGAATAGAAGAATAGAATAGAATAGAATAATAAAATAGAATAGAATTATTTATTATAGAATAGATGGATTATCTATTGCATGCAAATTGTAGATTACCTGTTGCATGCAAATTTACAACTGCATTTAATATATTTCACTTTTTTTCTCTCCTTATATGCCTTTTGCTCTCCGTGTTTCAGCTTCATACTAGTTACTCATGTAGAAACGGTAATCTTGGTAGTTAAAATTGGAATCATACTATTACAAGAATGATTTGAGTTTGCATGTATGTGTGTTCTTACAGTAGAGAGCCTTTAAGATATAATACAATGGTTGGTTTGCCACAGCAAAAACCCAAATCTTTATTAGACATCCTGGGAAAAAGATGTTTCTGTTTAGAAAAAGTCCCTTTACAGGTTCCCATTCTTGGGGAAAAAATAGAAGCATATAAACAGTTCTTAAATAATTATATATCAGCAGGTTTTTGAATTACCTCATTGGCAAACTGTAACAAAAGAAAATGGATTTAAACAGCAGGTTCATTTTTTTGCAATGCAGTCGTAAGTACAATATTCATAGGCAGAACTGAAGGTTGATTTGGTTATCCAAAGAGCTGTATAGTCCATGTGTGTGTTGGCAGCCTCTATATTGTTTCTTATTCTTTGCAAGCTTTATATATGGTTATTGGGATAAATTGTAGCCCATGAATTTTGGTTTGGTTAAGGCAGAGGTAGGGAACTATTGCCCCCTTTATGAGTTGTGAACTTCATAGATCAGAATTCCTGAACAAGCATGGCTGGCTCAGGAATTCTGGGAGTGGAAGTCCATAAATCATTAAAAAAAAATCAGATTAACAGAGTTGGAAGGAACCTTGTAGGTCATCTACACACACACCCCAAGCTGGAGACCTTATAGCAGCGATGGCTAACTTTTTTTGGCTCGCGTGCCATAAGTGGGGGGAGCGCAGGGCGGGGTCATGTGCGGGTGTGCCGCACCCACAATGCAATGTGCGATCCCCCAGTGTCCATGCGCACACTACAGGCGCAACCCCCCATTTTTTGCATGCTTTTTTCGCCCACCCCAGGCTCCAGGGGAGCCTGGGGAGGGCAAAAACAGCCTCCCCCGCCCCCCTGGAAGCCCTCCAGAGACTTCAGGGACCTTCAGGAGCAGTCAAAATGACCTTCCAAGCAAACTGGAAGTGACTTCCTGTTTGCTCGGAAGGTCGTTTTGAGCGCGCCAAAGGCTTCAGGGAAGGGTCTTGAAGGTCCCTGAAGCCTTCGGAGTGCTCAAAACGACCCTCCAAGCAAACCCGTGAAGCCTTCGGAGCAGTCAAAACAAACCTCAAGGCAAACCGGAAGTCCATTCCCGAACTTCCGGTTTGCCTGTAGGGCTGGTTTTTTGTGCTCTGGAGGCTTCAGGGAAGCTCCTATAAAGCCTCTGGAGCCTGGGGAGCACGAAAAATGGCTTTAAAAAGGGTGAACTCAGCTTTCCAGTGCGCACATGCACGCTGGCCAGCTGACGGCAGCGCCTCACGTGCCCTGACAAATGGCTCCGCGTACCACCTGTGGCATACGTGCCGTAGGTTCGCAATCACTGCCTTATAACATTTCTGACAGATGGCAGTCCAGTTTCGTCTTGAAAGCTTCTAGGAATGAATCTCCCACAACTTGCAAAGGCAACTTCTGTTCCATGGGTTGATTGTTCTCACTGTCAGGAAATTTCTCTTTATTTCCAGGTTGAATCTCTCCTTGGTCAGCTTCCATCCATTACTTTTTGTCTGGCCTTCAGGTGCTTTGGAGAATAGTTTGACCCCCTCCTCTCTGTGGCAGCCCCTCAAATATTGGAAGACCGCTATCATATCTCCCGTGGTCCTTCTCTTCACTAGACTAGCTGTGCCCAGTTCCTGCAACCGTCCATCGTATGATTTACCCTCCAGTACCCTCATCATCTTTGTTGCTCTTCTCTGCACTCTATCTAGAGTCTCCACATCTTTTTTATAGTGTGGTGAGCCACCATGTCCCTTATTGTAACAGATATGTGTGTACATATAAATATGTCTGCCTCTGTGCTCATGTTTTACTCATATTGCTTTCCTTAGGAGTAGAGGGCAATTTGGTCATTCTCCAAAATGGTACATTCTGAAAGTTATACCTATCAGGGTGACTAATGGAAATATAGAAATACAGTAACAGAGTTGGAAGATGACCCTTGGAGGTCACCTAGTCCAACCCCCTGGTCACACAGGAGACCTGTACTAGGGATTTGAAGCACTGAACTGCCAACCTTTCTGATCGACAAGCTCGGTGTCTTAGCCACTGAGCCACCAAGTCAGGCCTGGAGCCACCTAGACTGGGTGACTAGGTGGGACACCAGGTTGATAGTTTTTAATATGTTTTATATTTAAAAAGTTGTGTTGCTGGTGTGATGGACTGCAGGGAAGGGAGCATACTACAAGGAGGGGGGGGGATAAACAAGAGACGGGTACCAAGTAACGCTTGGCTGAATGTCCTTGACTCCCAGGGAAAGAATGTTGTTATGGCTATGTATCTCACCCCATTGCCATCCAACCAGAGGCGGGTTCCTACCGGTTCAGCCTGTTTCAGCCAAGTAGGTAGTACGTCAACTGGACATATGCCCAAAGCGGTTCTATCCTCGGCAGCGTCAACTTGATTTTCTGTTCTGTGAATGCACACAACAATCTTCTTTGCAAAAAAATTGTATATATATACAATAGTAATGCTGGCAGGCACCCTTCATCCAACCTCCCTCCCAGTTCCCATAGGATGCTCATCCATCAAGTATGGCAGCCCAGAAGTTCCAAAGAAAAAGGGCTGAGAGCCCGCACAGTCCAGAGCTGGATAGAAGAAAAAGGGAGAGTAAGGATAACCCCATGATGGTGAACCTATGGCACACGTGCCAGAGGTGGTGTGCAGAGCCCTCTCTGTGGGCATGCATGCTGTTGCCAACTGCTCTTCTGGTTTCTGACGCATGCATGCCCCCTGGCCAGCTGGTATTTGCGCATGCCAGAGTGTCAGAAATCCAAATACCATTTCGCAAATGTGTGTGCACATGGTCTTTGGGTTTCCGGTGCTTCAGTGTGTGCTAAGACCAGCTAGCTTGTGCACATGGGCATGGTGGAAACCTATGCGCACACCAACCAGCTGATCTTTGCATTTCTGGCGCTTCAGTGCGTGCAAAGACTAGCTGGCTTGCGCACATGGGCATGGTGGAAACCCATGCGCACATCAACCAGCTGATCTTAGGGTTTCTGGTGCTTCAGCGCAGACACACATTCCATTTTGGGCACTCCATGCCGAAAAGGTTCACCATCACTGTGATAACCACTCCCCAGAATGTCCCACAGGTTTTTTTTCCCAAAAGACAACTGGACTTTCTTGATTATTTTTCCTCTTGAAAGCATTTCACTTCTCATCCTAGAAGCTTCTTCAGTTCAGAAGCTTCTTAGATGAGAAGCAAAATATTTTCAAGGGGAGCAAAAATAAACAAAAGTGCAGTTGCCTTTTGAAAAGCGCCTTTGGGACAACCATGATATAAATGATTGAGAATCTCCATAGACACTCCCCAGAATCTCACAGGGTACATCCATCACGATGAGAGTAGTAAGAACTTAGTCTGGCAAGATTCTGTCTGTTTGGTGTGAGCAAATAAAGGACCAAACTGTTGCTGGATTGTTCCATGTTATTATTGACGCTTTGCAAGAATGGCAAATCGCTGAAAATCTTGCAGTTGTAATCATTAAAAATCAGGGCACTGGTGCAATAAAAAAAATGACAAAAAAATCAAGACGGGGAGCGTGAGTGCGCTATCGAAGGACAACACCTATATGTTGTGAATGTGATGCACATTAAAAGAGTTGTGAATCAATTCTATGGGCTGTCTTGATTTTGCTGGCTCCCCACTGGAGATCCCTTGTTATAAAGTGCTATAAAATTCAGTGAATACATTCCATTGTATCTCGATATTGGAGCTGATTCTATATCTCTGTTCCGAAATGTCCTATATGATTTAAATGCTTTGTCAGCATATCCTCCTAATTGGAAGCTTTCAGGAGTCAGGCATGCTGGCAATAGACGTTGAAGCAGAATATTATTATTATTTTTTTTAAATGAAAGTCTTCTTTAAAAGGGGAAAAAAGAGTTTCATTTCTACTTGTTACATTTCTAGGTCTTAGTTTATCGTTACTTTTTTCTGAATCTGCTATAGCTCAATTGCTTTAACTAGACGGAGAAAAAAATGGAATTCAAAATACTGACATGAATTAAATATGCGACCTGGATTTTCCACCCCCTCCCTTTAAAAAAAAGGGGGAGAGAGAGAGAGAGAACGAAGGAAATAGTGAGCTCACATTGTTCTAATTGTGTCTTCAACATTCTTGGTTGCACAGCACTTCAGAAAAATTGGGGCACCTATATTTAGGGATTTAATGATAGGCTGAAAAATTTAACTTTGTGAACCAATTAAACATAAATTTTAAAAAAAAATGAATTACTTGAAGATTGTTCTTCTGTATATATTATCCAAGCTGAAGAACAGTGCAGTGGGTGAAATCTAGATTGATTGATTGATTGATTTTACCTAAAGGAATGTTATATCTAATTCAGTTATTTCATCTGAAATATATATGACTAGCTGGATACTCCTGATTCGCAATGAAACTATATGATCGGGTTATGTAGTAGAAAGTAGGTTTATAGCCCGTTCCCTCAGGGGTGGTCGGTGATTGAAACACATAGGGGAATATTGCTCCTGCTGCCTTGAGTCCAGAAACCGTTCAATAGGTGGAAGGCGTAGAGGTTTTGGTGAGGTACCAACAGTTTAGTACAGTAAGGAGCCCCAGACCGCTCCTGAGTGAAGGAGTGGAACATCTGCCAGTTTGAACTGACGTAACGGAATGTGAGGCAACTGGCAGTTGGAACAGAGTTATTTTCAGGTGGGGAGGGGGAGTAGAATTTCTAACTCCAAAGCATCAGAGTGTGTTAATCTACATATATAAATACTGTATAAGAAATACTAATAAGCTGATCATCATTTCAAAAAAAAATAAATCATTTCTTAGTGAGCACCTAGAAGCCAAGAGGAACATACGTGCCAAATTTCAAGTTTGTAGGCTTTACGGTTCTGGAGATTTTGTGATGATGTGTGAGTGGTATTTCACGTTTTCAGAGAGTCACACAATGTACTAAGGCTTCATTGATTTAACCTTGATGATGTTCTTCCATTGTGTTCGAAGAGGACCTTGATATCTAACAAGTTGTGAGCTGTCCATAATGTGTCCGCAGGTGGTTGGTAAGGCCTATACGGGCATGAAATGTTTTGCCACATGTCGGGCAGGCATGTGTGGGCACCATTGTTGCAGCATTTGCAGCTCTGGCTTTGTGGAGTGCCAGCTTCTCTTGTGCTATGGTTGTCCTTCTGTTCTCAGAGGTCTGGCAGCCTTGATGGATCAGCATGCGCCATCTCGATCGGTCTTGCGCCAGGGTTTCCCAGGAGGAGGTGTTGATATCCGGAGACTTGAAGGAGGCTTTCAATGTGTCTTTGTATGGCTTCCTTTGTCCCCTGTGCGATCGTTTCCCTTGAGACAGCTCACCATAGAGGAGCTGTTTGGGAATGCAATAGTGTGGGATCCTTGCCACATGGCCTGCCCAGCGTGTCTCGGCTTTCATCAGCAGGGCGTGAATTGATGGCAGGCCTGCCCTGGAGAGGACTTCTGTGCCTGGCACCTTGTCCTGCCACATTATTGAATTAGCCAAAGATAGGTTACTCTCACACAGGACACGATGTGGTTTTTATGCTAACAAGCAGAGTCATTGACTTGAGTTTCCACCAGGAAAGATGCTCTTTGAATGGCAGTAGCCTTGACGCACAGCTGTAGGGACCTAGCTGGGGAGAGGCTCACCTAGGAAGTGGCACCCTGGGCAGCTGGGTATCATAGAGTCATAGGGTTGGAAGGGACCTTGGAGGTCTTCTAGTCCCTGAAGGAAAGTCTATACCAGTGATCCCCACCCTTTATGTCTTGGCAGCCTGGCTGGGGTTGGGGAGGGGGGGGAGAAGAGGGGAATAGGGCTGTGTTAGTAGAGGGCAGATGTGCACATGTGCAGCTCAACTGGCATGAGTGCTGCCAACCTGCTGCTCGTGTAAGTTGATCTGTGCACACGTGCACCAGCCTACCAATTGTACAATTCTGAATAGGTCACAGCTGGGGAGTGCGACACAGCCCAGAGGTTGGTGACCCATATTCGATACCATCCAAGACAAATGATTGTCCAATATTTTCTTGAAAACCTCCAGTGATGGAGCACTTACAACTCCAGGAGGTAAACTGTTCCTTCACCCATGCGAAGGCCAAATTGAGCCACGGAAATGGGCAAATTGTTGAATTTGCATAATACAACAAGGCCCTACCCCATGATGATTTTGTGCAATGAGCGGACTCAACCATTTTGAGATTGCTCTAGTTTTCAGCAACAGCCAGCTTTTGATCATCATGCAAGCCTCCTCATTCCCCAGCAGTTTCTGTTTTACTGAGTTAATTGTATGTACAGAATATACATCACCCTCTGGTTTGCAATTGTCCTTAAATAGTTTCTCTGTTTGGATACGCAAGAACTTGCACTAGTAGTAATAATAATAACCATTATTTTTTTAAAGTTTCTGAGCTGTATAACTGCCTTGTACTTAAATCTCCCGAGGAGCATTTTAAATATTACTCTTAATGGAATTGGCAACTTCTTAGCTATTACCACCATTTTCATTTCTTCTCAGTGACACATAACTTCTAATGATTATTCCTTGGTTAGAGTCAGTTTTATTTTTAAAAAATAATATTTTCCACTTTGCATTTTAGCCAGGCTTTCAAGTGTTATACTGCCCAATATATTAAGTCTGAGAATGAAGTCAAACTAAGAGATTTATTCTTTCCCTTTTAGTATTAAACCGACAATGGGAATCATAAAGCCTCTGGAGCCTGGGGAGGGTGAAAAATGGCTTTTAAAAAGGGTGAACTCAGCTGGCCAGTGCACGCATGCATGCTGGCCAGCTAACAAACAGGGCAGCGCCTCGCGTGCTCTGACAAATGGCTCCGTGTGCCACCTGTGGCATAGGTTCACCATCACTGTTCTAGAATGTGCATATGTAGCCTGGTATTACTAAAGCAAGCTACAGTGTCTCTGTATGGCATACATCCCACATTACACTCTGTCTTCATTGCAACTGTGCGAAGTATTCCTGAATGTACAGTGAGGCCTCTTGATGTGACAGCAAACCTAACCATCTGTAAGGATGGTGCAAGATTTTATGACTGGTTTTCTAATGCTGTGATTAAACTATGACTTCTTAAATAGGCCATAGACCAGCTGAATTCCTGAAGCCCGTAACTTAAACCTAAACCAACCATATTATGATTTGCGGAGTATAAACCCAGTATCCATCTCACTTTTAAAAACTCGATTAAATCTGGAGAAAAGTTAAAATACAAAAAAGTGTGTGGGGGGGGAGGAAATTCAAAAGGAGAAAAGGTTAAAAATGGAGAAAAAAACAGATACAAATAAACCATCAGGTAAACTGGACTCTAAATTAAATACAGCATAACCAATATCTAATTCTAATTTTAACAGCACATACAATATTTCTATAGCCTTAAACCCAATAAATCAATTGTTCATATAATATTACTTATCCCTTACATTTTTTATAAATATATATTTTTACAAATATATAATAAATATTATATGTATGTATATATGTTACTGTGAAAGTCCGAAATCTGGTGAATGTCGACATTCACCAGTGAATGAAAGTCCGAAATCTGGTGAATGTCGACATTCACATAGTCGCTTGGTGTATGTCCTTATCCTCTAGACACCCTTACCCTAATACCCTTACCCTAATGCCTCGGCTCCTCGCTTCCTTTTAAGCGTCTTCTATTCGCGGACTTTTTAAAAAAAAAAACCTGCGATCCTGCGCGGTTAGAACGAGTAGTTTCCAGGACTGCGAATTGAAAAGCAAAAGTAAAGCGTTACGCTGACTCGTTATATATGTCACCGTGAAAGACCGAAATTGGTATGTGTCGACATTCACCGGTGAATGTCGACATTCACCAACATTCACCGGTGAATGTCGACATTCACCAATTTCGGTCTTTCACGGTGACATACACACACACACATACACACACTTATAAAGCTGTAAAAATAAGCTCTAGTTTAAAAAGCAACCTAAATAAAATTTTAGAATACTCAATTTCAAAGTCTCTGTCAATTCACTTTTCCAAATCTACTTTTTGTGAATATTTTTTTAACCTGCCAACATTCTCTCTGTCTCACTTCTTGTCAAGAGTTCTTGCAGTTCACAAGGTGAACTGCTTTATCATCCAAGGAGCAGAGAAAATTTATTTCAATTAACTGGTTAGGAAGCATGTATATATTTTTACTTCCTCATACAGCTACTCTTTGGAATCAGATGGTACAATATGTGCAAGAGGATTTTATTTATGAATAATAACCATTCATACATTTATAAATCACATTTTTTTTTATGTTAAGGTTACCAGGTGTGGGAAGCAAACATGGAACTTTACTACTTTTCCTCCTTTCTGTGGTCATCTGGATTTTTGCAACCCAAATCAAAGATCCTCTCTTCTTTGCAGAAATATTTATTTTAGATACAGTAAATCATTCCAAACTTGCAGAATATTCTGTAACTCAACTATATTCATTCTGAAGGATAGGGCTCATCGCATTCCCTTCTGCAGACACTTTTTTTCATCTTACCTGTTTCTAATAGGTCAACCTATTGTAGGCAGGACAAGAAGCAATGGATGGAAACTAATCAAGGCTATCCCTGTGATTTTAAAGCAGTTTTGGTTTGATGGGCCTTGGTGCACTTTTCAAAGTGTAAATCGTTAATTGCAAAGTACGTCTTTTCATTTGTTTATATTTGGAAACTGGAACCTCCCTCAGAACTTCAGTTAAACCAAAAAAAAAATAAAGTCCTCCTAGATAAACCTAATGACACTACACCGGACATACAGGACACAGGAGGTGCCGGAGCCCTGTCGGGGGGGGGGGGGGGAGAAAAGGCAACATTGAGAAAACTCAGATCACAAAAATGAACCTGAAAATCTGTGTGATATAAAATGATTGAAATTATCTTAAGATAAAAGTTTATTGCTGACAAAATAGTACTTAGTAATAACAAACCAATGTATTAGCAAATGAAAGTTATGAGAATGGGGGGGGGAGGGCCATTTCCTGCATAATGTAACTGTCAAAATTTGTACTTCATCCATTACCCCTTTCCTTGAATAATTTGTTTTAAAAACCAATAAAATTTTGTTTTTTTTTAAAAAAAAGAACTTCAGTTAAACCAAAACACACAAACAAACCAAAAAAGAGAGATAAAAAGCAATGGATGAAGGTTATCAAGGAGACAACCAACCTAGAACTAAGGAGAAACTTCCTGACACTGACAACAATTAATCAGTGGAACAACTTGCCTCCAGAAGTTGCAAATGCTCCAACATTGGAAGTTTTTAAGAAGAGATTGGGCAGTCATTTGCCCACAGTGGTATAGAGTATCTTGCTTGATCAGGAGATTGGACTAGAAGAGCTCCTTATTCTATTATTCAACTTTACATTCAGGATCTACCTTGAGTCACACAGAAGCACTTCCAAAGGTAGAATAATTGGACTTTCAAATATCTGCTTTCCATCAAAATCAGTATATGAATTTTGGGGGTCAATACACGACCTTTGGAATTGGCTTTTCCCTATTCAACTGGAACAGTTTCTCAACTTTTTTTTCACAACAAGGCTTAAATAATAACTGGGCTTATCCTACAGAACAGCATTGTAAGTTCTGAACTGACGGAATTGTCTTTCGGTGCTCAGTGTGACCTGTGTGTGGTGATGGTGGCAAGGTTTTGCCGTGAATGGGGACATCAACATTCTAACCTCACTTAGTTGGAAATCTTTCTCCTTCAAATAGTGTGTGACATTCTCTTATTGTGTGACAGGTCATCCATGGTTCCCACTTGTGGTTGAGTTTAAAATTCCATTACATGGCTCAGCATCAGAAGCCAAGAGGTCAACTTTTCATAATAAGGCTGAAGAATCATCTGAGCTACTGGACCTTTATTTCAGACACATACGTAGAATGGAGCTGTTTCATGTTTCCTTCGCTGACACAAACATATTTTCTCAAAGGAGTTTTATTTATTTGCAGCCTGGCCCTGGGATTGGCTTGAGCATCACAGCAAGAAAGTTGGTGTCAATCACTTTTAAAACACTGCTGACCTTGTATGCAAACGCAACACATTTCGACTGCCTTTGCTTGCAGCTCTTTTGGAAACCTCATTCCCATTTAAGTCCTAAATTTATTAGGTTGCTTGGAGGGGAAGAAAGTAATATTCCTACTTTGAGAAAAAGAAAAAGAAACAGCCTCGAACTTAATGTGAATTATAAGAAAATTAGGAAGGCAACGTGCTCTCACACTGATCTGTGATTTATTAACAGTTTGTTGGAAAAAAAGTCATTGCCCTGATTCATCTCTGATGCTAAACTAGAAACATTGGGTTAAAAAGCACAGTGGTTGATTCCATGTGAAAGCAAAACAGACAGACCACAATGTAGCTGATCAAAGTTAATGACTCCAACCTTATGTCTGTAGAGATTCTCAGTAATTCCTGCCATGGTTGTCCCCAAGGGTGCTTTTTCAGGAGGCAACTGGACTTCCTTATTTTTTTCTTCTTCTTTGAATATGTTTCACTTCACATCCAAGAAGCTTCTTAATCTTTGACAGGATAGTGGGGAATGGAAGGATTTCTCTTTAAATTCAAAGATTCAATATAAATCCAAGGATTTAATATAAACCCTTCCATTCCCCATTATCTTGGCAGAACCAAAGAGGGTGCTTGGATGAAAAGGGAAATTTCTTTCAAAGAAAAAACAACCCAAGAAACTCCACTTGCCTCCTAAAAAAGCACCTTTGGGACAATGCAACCGTATGCTAATTTAATCTCTTTTTTATATCTCTTTCTTTTGTGGATGTTCTGTTGTCACAACTTGTTAAAGTCAACTGTTTCTTCCCAGTCATTGTGTGCATCAGCTGAACTAATGATGACTGCATGAGGTAGTTGAATTTCTCTAAAACAGATCATTGTTCACAAATGGTCTTCTGCAAGCAACTTTGCATCATCTCTGGAAAGAAATATATTCCTTATTATTGGATTCCTTTCCAAATGAGAATTGATGGAGCACCCACAGCTCTGGGAAGCAAGCTGTTCCATGGATTAATTATTCTCATTGTCAATAAATTTCTCCTTAGTTCTAGATTGGATTTCTCCTTGATAAGTTTCCATCCATTGCTTCTTGTCCATTGGAGAATAGGTTGACCCTCGTTCTGTCTGTGGCAGTCCCTGAAATATTGGGACACGGCTATCATGTCACCCCTTGTCCTTCTTTTTATACCCACATCTGTTCATCATATTTTTTAGCATCTAGGCCAGGATGAAATGCATGCACTGCATTGTTTCGTGTAAATTGTTCTTCGTGCATGCACAGAACAATTTACAGTGAATTGTGCACACACAGTCACTAAAAATTAAAATAGTGGCAGCCCAGCAGTTCAGGGGTGTGGCAGGCCTTGGTTGCTGCGTGTTTTGCGACCCAGGCCTGAATTCCACTACCAGTTAGGCCAAACCGGGCCGAACCAGGAGCAACCCAATTCTGATCCAGACCCTTTAGTATCTTTGCTGTTCTTCTCTGCACTCTTTCTAAAGTTTCAACCTTTTTTTTGAACATTTGAAGATTTCTGTCTTTCTGATCAAAAATTTTCCTCAAGAACTGAATGCTGAATTGAGGAAACTTCAAAATACAAGAAAGAAAGAAAGAAAGAAAGAAAGAAAGAAAGAAAGAAAGAAAGAAAGAAAGAAAGAAAGAAAGAAAGAAAGAAAGAAAGAAAGAAAGAAAGAAAGAAAGAAAGAAATTAGAGATAGTAGATAGATAGATAGATAGATAGATAGATAGATAGATAGATAGATAGATAGATAGATATTGATGAGATAGATAGACAGACAGACAGACAGACAGACAGATTGATCTTTAAACTGAGCAATAAAACACCCAGATCAGTAAAACAGTGTCATAAGGATGTATTGACTATGGCCCAAACCCATCAGAAGATTGATCAGTCCAGCTGACTTGCATTAATTGTGAAATAGAAAGAACGGCATGATCAATGATAGACAAGAAAGCAAACTGTAATGACCCCACGTATAACTAATCTTGTAATGGAGAACCTGATGATAGCATATTAGAATTCCACAGTTTGAGGCCCTTGTCACCGCAAAGTATATCCTGCAATTATGATGAAAAATTGAACAAGCAACACTCAAGCTGGCCCTAATCAGCCACTGCCACAATAGTTATGCTGATTAAACACAAAATTAAATAGCAGAATAATGTACCGGTCCTGCAACTTGTGTACATTATTTTGATCTTGAGTTTACAGGATGAAATTATGGAGTTTGTGTCTACATCCATTTAATGCATGGGCATTATGAGAACTAAAGATGAGTGTGTTATTCTGTTCTTATCTGCAGCTTTGTTGCATTCTTGAGCAATGAACCATGGTGGCGCAGTGGTTAGAGTGCAGTACTGCAGGGCTACTTCTGCTGCCTGCTGGCTGCCTGTAATTTTGCAGTTCAAATCTCATCAGGCTCAAGGTTGTCAATATGCTGATTATGTAAACCTTAGAGAGGGCTATAAAGTACTGTGATGCAGTATATAAGTCTAAGTGCTATTGCTATTGCTATACTTGGACTGTGTGTCTTTCTCTCTCTCTCCATCCCCAGAAGAAGGAATACATGTAGGGCTCCAGCTCCCTTGAAGAATCTGGGATCTTGTTCAAAGATCATTCTTTCATAGTAGCTCCCCTGTAGAACTGATTCTGTCTTTGTCAAGCTGACTTTCTATGGTAATTCTGCCAAGTCTTCTCTCCTCTAAAACAAATTCAAATTTCAAATTTTTAATTTGTTAGCCGCTCCCTCTCTGCAAGGGACTCGGGGCGGCGTACAATAAAAATATACATACATACATGTAGACATACAGATACACACATATACATACATATACATACATGGAGGAGGTAGTAATCAAACATATATCACATTAATAATAATAATAATAGAAAATTAAAATTAGCCATTAAAATATCCCATGATAAAATACAATTTAAAAAGGACTGTCAGGAGGAGGATAAACTACGGTTGAGCATCATTTCTCAACTTCAGCAACTTGAAGACCATGTGTCAGGGTCCCAATGGATGCCCTAATTAAATCATGAGCCTCCAGCCAAGCTTCAAAAGAAATCCAGTTATTTATTAGGAGCAACATGTCGACGTGAACCCAAGTGAAGGCATTTCTGACCCCACATAATTTATGACCCAATTATGACCCTGTTTCCCCCCTCCCCCCAGGGTCTGTCATAAATCAAATTCTCCAACGGAGCACTTTCGTGGGCCATAGAGATCACACCCCTCTGGCTGCTGCGGGTAACCCTGGAGACACCCTTGAAAAAGATATGTGTGGAATGTGCTTCTGTTTGTGTCTGCCATGTTTCATTTTCAATTCCCCATCCCCCTTGCCTATGGCAACTTGAGAGCAAGCCAGGGATGCGAGTTGACACCATGTAGACTTCAAAACTCTCGGAATTTTGTAGCTCGACATGCTGGCTAGGGAATTCTGGAAGCTGAAGTCCACATATCGTGAAGTTGCTGAGATTGAGAAATGCTAACTTAAGGACTTGCTTAAAACTAACTTCTTTGACATGCTTTTTTTTAGCCTCACCTTATCTGCTCTTGCCTTCAATTCTTCCCTGCTAGCTATTTGTCCATTCATGACCTCTGACTAATGGCTCATTTTTTTTTATTATTATTGAATATAAGAAGCCCTTCCAGAAAAGGGATAATGGCAACGCTGTGTTCTCTTCTGTGCCTAGGGCCTAATTGGTGCAATACACACAGCGAATTCCCTCTTCTAGACAACTTCTGCAGAACTATTAATTTGCCTCTGGTCATCCTAGCAGCTTCCTCCATAGGGTTGCCAAGCAACCGTTGGCTTCATTGACGTGATCTACAGAACCACAGCTCTCTCTGCTCTCCACTGCTGGGCTCTCAAAAAAAGCAACAACCCACAAAACCCGTTGTAGTTATGTTCAGCACATTTCAACACTTCAGACTGTGTCCTATTCTGTTTGCTTGGCTTCATCTCAGCAAAATTTCTGGCCGACCAGGTTAGTGAATGCTGGGATCAAGACCGTGTTTAAGGTTCCAGAGCAATGGATTCTCATCTAGCTTGTGGTTATAGACACAACTGATGGTGGCAGGTGGTCATTTTTACTCCCCATAAATACAGTTGTGTTATTCTGGGGTGTATTTGAACACAAAGAAACAACAAAACTTGTGATAGCCCTCAACCTAAACATAAAAGAAAACTTCAGATTGTTTGAAAAATTCTTTGAGATGTCTTTCCTTAAAAAAAAAAAAAACCTTCTTATTAAAAGTGCCAGAGGATGCAATTACTGGTAGTGATTGCTGTTAGTCTCCGTCCTTTCCATCATTCTGGACCCTCTCTGGTTACATATAATTGCAGTCTCAAAAAGGAGAGGGTTTTTTTTTAATCTTTTTTTAAAAAATAATATTTTTTTTATTTTTTATATATATAAAAATGACTATATGTATCAGTGGTGGGTTGCAGGTGGTATACCCCAGTATAGGCGTACCGGAGCCTGTCCGGAGCACCGGATACCGGTACAGTGCTCCAGAGGTCCTACCCACCTGCCCAAGCTCCTTACTGGTCTTTTAAGTCTTTGGCGCTTCCGCGCACAACACATACAGCAGCTGGAGCGTCATGGAGGCTTGTGAACCTGCTAAGATGCATGTGCATGCTGTGCGCATCCATGTGGATGCCGCCGGGCCCGTTCCAACCATACTTGTTGGAACGAGATCCGGAACCCACCACTGGTACGTATGTATGAGTGTATATGTATGTATGTTCCAGCATAATTCTTAAGTGCCTCAAGCAATTTCAACCAAACTTGGTACACAGATGACTTACTCTCTGGAAACAAATACTGGGAGGAGAGACACCCCCAGTGTGTGTGTGTGTGTGTTCATTCCAGCATAACTCTGAAATGCCTGGGCCGTTAAGGAGAGTGATTGCCCATAACGTTCGCCTTCCAGTGGACCAATGGGGAAGTGCCTGATGGATTTGGGGCAAAGTGCCAGGATCATAGACAGGGCGGGAAAGAGGAGCACATGGGAGTGGGTAGGGAGAGGGCAGAGATGAGGGACATGGGAGTAGGGGGGAAAAAGGCCCTCTCCATAGCTCCCTGCCAGACAAATGCTTCTCCATCTATAAATCCCCGAGCAATGCCGAGTTATCAGCTAGTTTTTAATAAAACATGGTATCTTGCCTTGCCATAGATAGATGGCAATTCATATTCTGACCTAACACCTTGGGTAAATCCCATCATTTTGTCCAACCCAATGGCTTGATTATCATCAGACTAAGCCATCTTGGCATTGTCAGAAAAAGAGGGACAAACAAGACTCTTTTACTTTTGCTATTGTTTTATTTGTGCATTCAGCTTATATCCCTCTTTTGCTTTAAAGGGTTGCCTTTATTTCTCTGCCACACACTGAGAATATTCCTGCAGTTTCTCCTTTTTTTCTGAACACACATGAAGAAAACATCCTCCCCATTTCCCTGCTCATAAATGTCGTGATTAGGCATCTACATTTATTTGAATTCCTGGGGTTGAAGGCTGCAGTACCATCTCTCTAATCAGATTCATTGTTGACAATTCAAAGCTCTGTTGAAAATGGTTAGCAGCTTCCAGTCAACAATCAACAGAATAAGACAAACACATCCGACTATCCAAAGCCTTAACTGATATTTCCAACTGTCTTACAAAATTACTTCATTTTTTTCCCCAAAGGCAAGTTATATAGAATAAAGTCTATGTGTCTTTGGCATTATGGGTGGCATCAACAGGTTTAAAAGCAGGGTCTTAATTAAAGGTTTAAGATTACCTCTTAATTTTCTCATTACCCCCTCCAAAAATAGGCCCTAATCTATGTCAGTTTTGGAGTGCAGCTCTCAATATAGAATAGAATATAGCATAACAGAGTTGGAAGAGACCTTGGAGGTCTTCTAGTCCAACCCCCTGTTTAGGCAGGAAACCCTACACCACTTCAGACAAATCGTTGTTCAATCTCTTCTTAAAAACTTCCAGTGTTGGAGCATTCACAACTTCTGGAGGCAAGTTGTTCCACTGATGAATTGTTCTCACTGTCAGGAAATTTCTCCTCAGTTCTAAGTTGCTTCTCTCCTTGATTAGTTTCCCCCCATTGCTTCTTGTCCTGCCCTCAGGTGCTTTGGAGGGTAGCTTGACTCCTTCTTCTTTGTGGCAGATATTGGAACACTGCTATCATGTCACCCTTAGTCCTTCCTTTTATTAAACACCATATACCTCAATAAAGTCCAGTATGGTCCTTTACGAAGACATGTTGTCCTTCTATGATAAACCCTGATTTGTTGAATAAATGAAAATTGACTAAGCTGGAGATGCAAAGCAGTGGTGGGATTCAAAATATTTCACTACTGGTTCTTTGGGCATGGCTTTGTGGGTGTGGTGTGGCTTTGTGGGTGAGGCAACAGAAGGATACAGCAAAATCCCCATTCTCTCCCCACCCCATTAACCTGCTTTCCAGCTCCGTTCTCCTGTTCAGGGCAACAAAAGAACATCAGCTGGGACGCATCAGGCCAGCCTATTTGCCGGTTCTCCAAACTTCTCAAAATTTCCACTACCGGTTCTCCAGATCTTGTCAGAACTGGCTAAATACCCCCTCTGATCCAAAGGTGGTGCATGTAGACATCAACGCATCTGAGGACATTTTAGTGTGTATCATATGCACTGCCTTGCCCGACTTTAATCGGATTCCTTGTTTCAGTGCAAAGCAATAGCTCCTGGATTGTCGTCATTTTCTCAATGGCCTTGTCGGCAGAGAGTTTTTGCAAAAAAAGAAAAGAAAAAGGGTTTTTACCTAATGAATGAAATGTCCCATTTGTCTTCTCTGATTTAACTGTGAGTGGCTGTCCTTTTTCATTGCGTGCCCCTATTAAAAATGGCAGCACTTCTCAGTGGTTTTATTTCCCACTGGTTTTCTCACTTCCAGAAGATCGGAGCAGAATGGCTAAAATGCAGCTCCGCATATCAGCAAGCCCCAGTGTAGATTTGTTCCTGCCACGAGCTCACTAGACCAGGAGTGTCAAACTCAATTTCATTGAGGGCTGTATCAGAGTTGTGTCGGAAGGGGGGCATGGTGGTGG